>NC_081439.1:60338619-60665597 GCF_949786415.1 Peromyscus eremicus | reverse complement strand
AGAGGACCCAGTTGGTCACAGTTTCATTAAAGATTAGGCCAATTCCCTTGAGAAAGGCGCATTTCCCAGGGTGAATCTGGGCCAGAACTTGCATATCTCACCTCTTACGATTACCTTGAATAGCTTCCCGATATGAGTAGGCCCAGTGTCATATTCAATGCTCCAGAGACTTTTGTATTATGCCTCAGAACAGAATGTGAGGATTAATAGTCTCCACACTAATGAATAACAGTAGTATGACTTACCACCTGAGTAGAAGTAGCTGCTAGATGAAAAAGTTCCAAACAAACATGAACATAAACTACTTTCTAAAAGAAAGGCAGGAAAACAAAACAAAATGAAACAAACAAACAAAAAACAAGGTATGGCAAAACAAGGTAGTAGACTCAAAGCCAAGAATATGTTTTGGCAAAGTCTAAAAGTGATGAAAACCTATAACATATATCTGCATCAAATGATAGAGCTATATGTATGTGCAGAAGTTTATGTATACCTGAGGAAAACTTAACACATCCCACTGCTGTTTTCTCTGGGAAGAGACCTCACCCTTTCCACCTTTGTGTGGACTATCTGATGTCTTTTAGCTCCCAGCTCCCTTACCCAGGATAACATGTTAATATTAAACATTTTAGTATTCCATATCTCTGGAATTTTAGGTAGAAGATCTAGTCATTGTTTTGACTTCTTTTTGTAATATTTGCTGCATTCACTGTATTATTTTTCTTTTCTTGAAATTTGTTATTTCTCTGAACCATTTTGAGAGTCTAGTGTAGGCATTGTACCCCTTTCCCTTTAGTACTACACATGTCTTTCAAAGAATAAGTGTAAGATCTTACCTGTGTGTAGTTAGGAACTGAGGGGCTGAACATTTGTGTAGCAGTTTTGTCTAGCTGTCAGTCTGTGCTCCAGTTTCATCAGTTCCATTTCTTAGCAGCGGTGGGAGCCAACCCAGGATTACATGATGCCTGTTAGGACTCTCATGTGGAAAGAGTGCTCTGCTGTTTTATGTCTCTCTAAATTCTAATGCATTGGAAAAATAGAGAAGAACTACAGAATAGTTGGATATCTTCTGTTGTGCCTCAGGGCTGCATTGTGCAGTGTGGATGGGAATAATATCAAGTGATGTTCGCTAAGCATCATATCCAGATGCACAGAATGTCTCCTTTTAGTGATGATGCTAATTTGGGTCACATGGTAAGATGGGATCCACTTTCACCCCCATGTAGTGACTGTTTTCCTTTTTGTGATTCATAACTTGTGAGAAGGAACTTTCAGGCCATGTGAATTCTATTCCTTGTCACACCCACCTCTCCTTTATTTAACATCTTTCAATGATTCTCATCTAAACAATTTTTATTAGAATGTTTGTAAAATTGTGTCTCTTTAAACTCTATGATTCCCTGTGTATTTATTGTTCGTCTCTAATAAAGAGGTTGCCTGTTATCTATAATAAGTCTAGGAAAAGTGGTTTTGTTCTGAACCATTTAAATGTTTGCTACAGATGTGGTAACTCCTTTATGCATAGTACTTGAATTTGTATTTCTTAAAGATAAACACACTTTCCTTTAAAGAAAAATGAAATCATGAAATTCACAGGTAAATGGCTAGAGCTGGAAACAATCATTCTGAGTGACATAACACAGACCCAGAAAGACAGATGTCACATGCTTTCTCTCATTTGTGGATGTTAGCTTTGAACCTTTAGATATGTGTGTTTTATTTGGAATACCCACAGAGGTCAGGTAATTAGAAGGGGCCATGCGGGGAGAGAGCTTTCAAGGGAGGGAAGATAGAACACAGTGATAAAAAAAAAAGAGGAAAGGGGGATAATGGAACAGGAAGGGTTAACTGGGCTGGGGGGATGGGAGGGCAGGATAGAGGAGAGACTGTGTGGAGGGGTAACTAACACTAAAACCCTGAAAAAGTCATACGTAAAACTGTAACAGCAGAAGCTTCCTAAAATATAAGCCTACAAACATAAAATTTCTTTAAAGTTCTGGTAGAATTCAGAGTGAACCTGGCAAAGTGCTGGGTTTTCCTTTGATGCTTCAGTTTCATTGCTTGTTAAAGATCTCTTTAATTTGTAAAGACAGATGTCACCAAGACTGACAACCTGAGTTTGATCCCTGAGACCTACATGGTGGAAAAAGAGAATGGATTCCTGCAAGTTGTTCCTGACCTCCACATGTGTGCCGTGCATACAAGTCAGTAAATGAAATATAATGCAATCTCAAATTTTTATTGTGTATGTTATGGATATTTTGCCTGCATGCATGTCTGTGCACCACATGCATGCAGTGCCTGCAAATGCCAGAAGTAAGGATAGAATCCCCTGGAACTGGAGTTCCAGATGGTTGTTAGCCATCATGTGAGTGCTAGGAATCAAACCAGAATCTCTGAAAGAGCAACCAGTGCTTTTAACTACTGAACAATCTCTCCAGCCCAGTACAATGATTTGAGGTGTTTGGTTTGTTTTATATTAAAAATCTTGGATACCAATAGCTATGGTTCCCTGAACAAACCTAGGCAAGAGTGAGCTATCAGTATTCTACCATAAATGAGCAGAGAGCTTTTCCCTAAAAAGCTATGGGCAGTTAGTTACTGGGCAGTGTCTTTGTGTATGCTGTGTGTATGCTGTTAATAAATAAGCTGCTTTGGCCTATGGCAAAGCAACTTAAAGGCAGGCAAGAAATTCAAGGAGAAAGACAGGAAAGAAGGAGAGGAGAGAGATGCTATGAGCTGCAGCCAGGAGAAGCAAGATATGGAAATACTGGTAAGTCACGAAGTCATATGGTTATATATAGATTAATAGAAATGGGTTAATTTAAGATGAAAGAGCTAGCTAGCAAGAAGCCTGCCATAGGTCATACAGTTGGTAATTAATATAAGCCTCTGAGTAATTACTTTATAAGCCTCTGAGGGACCGTGGAGCCAGACAGGACCAGAGAAACCTTCTGGCTACATTTGTCGCCCAGACGTGGTAGCAAGAATTTCCACCCAAAACCTGAGAAAGCTTTAAAAAAAATTCTAAAATGCAGCTAAAAACAGTTTCCTAGTTCTGTCTTTCAGGAAAGCTGCAGCGTGCGGGCTTGAGCTACAGTATAGCAGGTTTGTAGCATTTGGGCTGTAGCATGGCAGATTCCTGCCGTGGTACACAGAGGTATCTCCAAGCTGTACAGTGCACTGCATGGTGGATTTAGCCTTTACTCATACAGAAAAAAAAGGTTTATGGGACAGCTGCATGCTACATGGTGGCAGCATGGACCCCAGAGTTGGCAGGGTAAGCATGACTCTCCTGGGTATCTCTACCATGTTGGGAAGCTGAGGTGGGCAGAGTTAGCAGCCAAGGCTGACATGTTGGTCCTAGCCACGATTTTAGCAATTTAAAATCTCTTCTGTCAGAGAAGAATTATAGATACACAAAAGACAGATTCAGATGGAATAAACCTCCAAATGGTTTACATTATATGTAAAAATGTATGTAGGCTTGGAAGAGAAAGGAAAAGGAGGATAGCAAGTTATATAAAGAAATAGATAATTTTAAAAAATAAAGTCTTTAAAAAGATAATAAAAATAATATAGAAAAATAAGCCATGTAAAGATGGAAATCACACAGAGAGTCTGGATTATATTGTCTTTGGGATTTTTAACTGCAGAAAGACACTGATTGTAAAGGTTGCTGAGTCAAACCTATATTTTTTTAATGGTATCTTGACTTCAAAATTTATGTCTAAGGATACATTGCTTTGGAAAATAGGCTCTACTTTTGTTTCCACAGAAGATGAGAACCTGTGCATTGCTTCCAGGCTAATACGGTTTGGTCAGCCAACACCCCTGAAAGGTCTCCAATGACACCATGACCCAGATGACCTAACATCCAAAATCAGCTTCAATGCAACTGGCTGAGACGATCCTTCCTCACAGACTACAGCCAAGATTTAACTATAATTCTTAATTTTCTCAGGATCCCCATAAGATTACTAGTGTCTCCAACCAGCAGGAAGTAGTATGGAGAGCTATGCCCAAATTTGATTAGGGGAAGAGCTGGGGGATGTCTTTCTGTATGCTGTGAATATATGTTGTTCCCATTGGTTAATAAATAATCTGCTTTGGCCTATGGCAAGGCAGCTTAGAGGCAGGCAGGAAATCCAAGGAAAGAGACAGGAAAGAAGGAGAGGAGAGAGATGCTGCGAGCCACCATCAGGAGAAGCAACATGTGGAAAAACCGATAAGCCATGAAGCAATGTAGTAATACATAGATTAATAGAAATTGGTTAATTTAAGATGAAAGAGCTAGCTAGCAAGAAGCCTGCCATAGGCCATACAGTTTATAAATAATATTAATCCTCTGGATGATTATTTTATAAGTAGCCGAGGGACCATGGTCAGGGAAAGACTGGAGCTACCTTCTAACTACAGTTAGTCATTGTTAGGGAAGGAGCTTCAAGAGGTCCCACCCCTCCCTGCGCAACTATTTGCAATTAACAGTTGCTGAAGTAGAGGTTCATAAGACCTCACCCATCTGAGCAACTACTGGCTGTTAATAGTTGTTGTAGAAGGGCCTCATAAGTCCTCATAGTCCCTGAGGAGCTATTGGCTGTTAAGAGTTGTTGGGAAGAGGCCCATGAGGTTTCACCCCTCCCTGAGAAGCTACTGAAAGTTAACAGTTGCTGAACAAGGACAGTCATTTTCTACAATGATGTAGCCATAGTTAAGTTTCCCATTCTCATGCCAGGATATTAAACATAGTCACAAATACAAAAATGACATGAAAATTAAAGGGAGACTTGTTGGGAAAAAAGTTTTGTAAGAATAGAAGGAGGACAATAAAGGGTAATGGGAGTGAAATAAAAATATATTACACATATGGCCGGGCGGTGGTGGCTCACGCCTTTAATCTCAGCACTCGGGAGGCAGAGCCAGGCGGATCTCTGTAAGTTCGAGGCCAGCCTGGGCTACCAAGTGAGTTCCAGAAAAGGCGCAAAGCTACACAGAGAAACCCTGTCTAGAAAAAAATATATATATATATATATATATTACACATATGTATGAAATTACCAATAAATAATAAATAAATAATGAAAAATTGAAAGTTCTTGCAAGCTGAAATCTATAACACATTAAAAAATAATATACCAGGATCAAATTGGTTGGTAGAGAAAGCAAAATGTTGATGGTAGAAACAAGGTAAAATAATTCATGTCCACCAAACCAGTCCTACAGAAATGACTGGAAGCAATATTCTGAACTGAAGAAAGGTAAAAGCACAATTGAGAGACTATAGGAAGAAAACAATGAAGATATAACTACTGAAACACAAAATAGGAGTAAGAATACAAACTGAAATAAACAAACAAATAACAAAATGACTGCAATTGACACAATCCATCAATAACAACTTTCCATACTTACAGTCTCAACTCCTAACCAAAAGGCACAGGTTAGTTGGATGGACTAAAGAAGAAAACTCATCTTTCTGTTGTCGACAAAAAAATCATTTTAGCTTTAAAGACAGGTACCACTTTAAAAGTGTAAAGATGGGGAAAATGTATTCAAGGAGAATAGGACCAGGAAGTAAGCAGTAAATGGGAAGTAATAATAAAAATCAGAACATAAGTTAATGAAATAGAAACAAAAGAAAACAATACAAAAGTCTTAAGAGCTGGTTCTTTGGGAAGACAAAGAAGATTAACAAAGCCTCGGCCCAGCTAGCCAAAAGAAAGAAAGAGAAGACCCAAATCAGCAGAGTCAGAGATGAACAGGGAAACCTTAAACTTTACAACAAACACCACAGAAATTCAGACTGCTTTAAGAAAATACTATAAAATGAATTTCTAGATTCATCCAAACCACCAAAATTAAATCAAGAAGAGACCCATAATGAACAAGGAAATTGAAACAGTAATAAAAAGCCGTCTGACAAAAACAAACAAACAAAAAAACATGGATTCACAGCAGAGTTCTACCAGACTTTCAAAGAACTGTAACTGATACCTCTTAAGTTGTTCCAAAACATAAAAACAGAAAGGGAACTTCCAATCTACTCTCACAGAGACAGTATAACTCTACTAACAAAACCAAGGAATGATACTATAAAAAATATATAGACCCATATCCCTGATGAAAATAAATGCAAAACTCCTCAATAAAATACTCAAAGTCAAATACAGGTTATATCAAAAAGATCACCAGCTGGGCGGTGGTGGTGCACGCCTTTAATCCCAGCACTCGGGAGGCAGAGGCAGGAGGATCTCTGTGAGTTAGAGGCCAGTCTGGGCTACAGAGTGAGTTCCAGGAAAGGCACAAAGCTACACAGAGAAACCCTGTCTCGAAAAACCAAAAAAAAAAGAAGAAAAAAGAAAAAAGAAAAAAAGAAAAGAAAAAAAGAAGAGAAAATCACCAATTCACCAATCATGATCAAGTTGTAGTTATCCCAGAAATTCAAGGATGTTTGAACTTACATAAGTCAATAAATGCAATAGAGCATATAAACGAGTTTAAAAACAAAAATCACATGATAATCTCAATGGAGGCTGAAAAGGCCTTTGACATAATCCAACATGTCTTCATATGATAAAAAATCCTAGAAAGAATAGTAATGGAGGAAATATACCTCAACATAATAAAGACAATATATGACAAGCCCACAGCCAATACCATCGTAAATGGACAAAAACACTAAGCAATTCCATTAAAATCAGGAATGAGACAGGGCTGTTCACTATGTTCACTCTTTTTCAATATAGTGACAAGAGAAGGAAATTAAAGGGAGAGAGATGGGAAGGGAAGTCAAATTATTCCTATTTACAAATTACATGGTATTATAGATAGAGATGCCAAAAATTCCACCAGAAAACTTCTAGAAATGATCAACAAATTCAGCAAAGTGGCAAGATACAAAAATACAAGAAAATAGCTTTTCTATACACCAACAAGTACCCTGAGAGTAACCAACAGCTGTCTAAGCGGACTTAAGCCAGCTCAGCGGGAGGAAAAGTATATCTATTACTGTAAACCTAGCCAACTGCTAATGGACACTGGAGAGCCTACTATTGTCACTTTCCTAAACCAGTATAATTTCAAATTGCATTCTAAATACTTATCCATATACCCACAGATAAGTGTAGTTCTTGTTCGTCACCAAAAAAGGTTTACCCAGCAGATGGACAGATTGCAGAATCCACAACTGGTCAAAATGCAGAGAACAATTGACTGTGGGGTGACTAATCCCAACTGATGTATCTATTAACACAATCCCTACATCTAAGGCTCAGGGAACATCATGGAAGAGGGGATGGGAAGATTGTAAGAGTCAGAGATAATGTCTTCTATATATGATTCTATATACAGAGAAGCTGCACCCATGAAATATCAACAATATGGTCACCTAAACAAGACCAGCACAACAACACCAGTTGGTACGCCACCACGGATGTTGGAATTCTCACAAGGTCTCTAGATGAAGAGCTACAGGCAACTAATAGATGCTGAGAGGGAGAATTAGTCTTCTCTAAGGATAAGCCCCCTTATAAACTATCCAATCCCAAACGGTCAACCCTAAACAAATATACATATGAAGAACACCAGATGGACTCAGCAGGCTTTGTGTGTGTGTGTGTGTGTGTGTGTGTGTGAGAGAGAGAGAGAGAGAGAGACAGACAGACAGACAGACAGAGATACACAGAAAGAGACAGAGAGAGACATACAGAGAGACAGAGACAGACACACAGAGAGAGAGAGACAGAGAGAGAGACAGAGAGAGAGACAGAGAGAGATTGATTGAAAAACTGGAGGTAATGAATTTGAGAGGAAATTGGAGGAGTTGCAATGGATCTGATTATCCATGTAAGGAAAAACCTACTCACAGAAGTATAAAAATCTCCACCTCTTACCACACATCTTAGCACTAAAAACCCAAATAATTTCACATCACTCAGTTCATTATGTATATTAAGAAAATTTTACAAGATGACACACTAAAAGTCAAAAAAACAGTCTGGAAAAAAAAACAGGTTTCTCATCAGAACCAGGCTTAGATATAGCAAAGAATTGGATTATTGTATTACAAAAAATACAGAGATAGAGTCTTACAATGTAGCCCTGGTTGGCCTGAACTTCTATGTAGGCCAGCCTACCCTCAAACTCAGAGATTGGTTTGTTTCTGCCTATGAAGATCTAGAATTATCAGGAATTTAATGTAACTATGATTAATATTATAAGGGCTCTAATGGATAAAAGTAACAGACAGCATGCAAGAATATATGAGAACAGTAAGCAAGGAGATGCAAATCTAGAAAGAACCAGAAAGAATCAATAGACAAGAAAAACCCTAAGTAAAAATGAAAGAATGCATTTGATGTTGTGCTGGTCAATTTCTATTGTCAACCTGACACAATGTAGTGTCATTTGGGAAGAGGGAACCTCAACTGAGAAATTGCCCAGATCAGACTGGCCTGTGGTCATGTCTGTGAGAAGTTATCTTGATTGGTGATGGATTTGGAGGGGCCCAGCCCACTGTAGGAATCACCATCCCCATGCTGGTGGTCCTGAGCTGTATAAGAAAGCTAGCTGAGCATGAACCAGATAGCAAGGCAGCAAGCAGCCTTCCTCAATACTTCCTGCCTTGACTTCCGGCTCTGACTTCTCTTAATGATGGGTTGTGACCAAAAATTATAAGCCAAATAAACACTTCCCTCCCAGAAAGTTGTTTTTGGTCATGGTATTTATCACAGCAACAGAATGAAACTAAAACAGCAGTGTTTATTAGTAGATTGGATGTGGCTATGGAAAGAATCTGCCAGCTTGAAGGTATCTTATTAGAAATGTCAAAACTGAATCAAAAATAAAAGTACTACAAAAAAAAGTGGCCAAAAACTGTAGGACAACTACTAGATGTAAAACACATAGAGTCCTGGTTACAGCTGTTTTAGAATACTGGCTTGGCATGTATGAAGCCGAAGGTTTGATCCAGAGTACCACAAACAGTGTAATATTCATAAAATTTAACAATATATCTCTGGGGGCTGGAGATTCGGTGCTGGGGGATGTCTTTCTGTATACTGTGAATATATGTTGTTCCCATTGGTTAATAAATAAGTTGCAGCCGGGCAGTGGTGGCGCACACCTTTAATCCCAGCACTTGGGAGGCAGAGGCAGGCGGATCTCTGAGTTCGAGGCCAGCCTGGGCTACCAAGTGAGTTCCAGGAAAGGAGCAAAGCTACACAGAGAAACCCTGTCTCAAAATAAATAAATAAATAAATAAATAAATAAATAAATAAATAAATAAATAAATAAGTTGCTTTGGCCTATGGCAAGGCAGCTTAGAGGCAGGTGGGAAATTCAAAGAGAGAGAAAGGAAAGAGAAAGGCAGCGAGAGAGAGATGCCAGCACCACCAGGAGAAGCAAGATGTGAAAGTACCGGTAAGCCATGGCCACGTGGCAACTTATAGATAGAAATGGGTTAAGTTATAAGAGCTAGCTAGCAAGAAGCCTGCCATAGGCCATGCAGTTGGTAATTAATATAAGCCTCTGAGTAATTATTTTATAAGCAGCTGCAGGACCAGAGAAACTCAGGACTGTGGTGCAGGGCGGGGACCTGAGAAAATCTTCCCACTACAATTTGGCTCAGTAGTTAAGAGCATATATTGCTATTGCAGAGGATCAGAGTTTAATTCCCAGCATCCATATCTGGCAACTCACAACTGTGTGTGGTGGTTTGAAAGAAAATAGCCCCCAAAGGGAGTGGCACTATTAGGAGGTGTGGCTTTGTTGGAGTAGGTGTGGTCTTGTTGAAGGAAGTGTGTCACTGTGGAGGTGGGCTTTGAGGTCTCACATATACTCAAGATACTGCTCAGCATCCCAGACCACTTCCTGTTGCCTGAAATATGTAGGACTCCCAGCTACTTCTCCAACACCATGTCTGCCTGCACACTGCCATATCTCACCATGATGATAATAGACCAAACCTCTGAACTGTAAGCCACCCCAATTAAATATTTTCCTTTATAAGAGTTGTCATGGTCCAATGGTCGAGAGAAAGCCCAAACTAAACTACTCTGGTGATCGGATGGCCGAACACCCTAACTGTCATGATAGAACTCTCATCCAGTGACTGATGGAAACAGATGCAGAGATCCACGGCCAGGCCCCAGGTGGAGCTCCAGGAGTCCAATCGGCGAGAGAGAGGAGGGATTATATGAGCAAGAGATAGTGAGACCATGATTGGAAAAAGCACAGGGACAAATAGCCAAACTAGTGGAAACACATGAACTATGAACCAATAGCTGAGGAGCCCCCAAGGAACTGGATCATGCCCTCTGGATAAGTGAGATAGTTGATTAGCTTGAACTATTTAGGAGGCCCCCAGGCAGTAGGACCGGGACCTGTCCTTAGTTCATGAGCTCGCTTTTTGGAACCTAGGACCTATGCTGGGATACTTCACAGCCTAGGTGAAGGGAGGAGGGGACTGGACCTGCCTCAACTGAATCTACCAGGGTGAGCTGAATCCCCAGGGGAGTCCTTGCCTTGGAGGAGGTGGGAATGGATTGGGGGGAGGGCGGGTGGTGGGTGGGAGGAGGGAGGGGAATCCGTGGCTGATACGTAAAATTAAATTAATTATAAAATTTAAAAAAAAGAGTTGCCGTGGTCATAGTGTCTCTTCACAGCAATAGAAACACTAAGACAAGGGGAAATCTTTTTGTATTGATTCTTATTGATTCTAATACTTCTGGCCTCCAAGAGCACTCAGGAGGCAGAGGAGCAAGAGCCATGAACTCCAGGCCAGCATGGATAACATAGTGAGCTCAAGACTAATCTTATGTACATAGCTATACACATTTTCAAAATTAAACAGTAAGAATAGCAACAATGCCATCAATTTTGTATCCCTGTGTTTGTACATGTCCTCATTTCATTTCTTTTCATTCAATAAATACCCTGACAAAAGTAACATGGCTTATGTATGATTCCAGGTTACAGCCCATTGTTGCAGGGAAGTCACATAGGCAAGAGCTTCAGATAGCTGCTCTCATCACATCTGCATGCCCAGTTAAGAGCAGGGAAAAATAAACACACCCAAGCTTCCCGCTTCCTTGCTCTCAGCTAGCATTCATCACTCTTACACAATTCAGGGTCCAGCCTATGAAATACTGCTGTCCACATTTGTGGTGGTATTCCCATCCCACCTTATTTAAAGCAATCAAGGCAACTCTCTACGGACATGCCAACATTCCAACATGACACAGGCAATCCTTTATTTAGGCTCTCTTTCCAGATGATTCTAGATTGTGGCAAGATGATACTTGCTCTGTAGTCCAGGCTGGCTAGGAATTCACAGAGATTTGCCTGCCTCTGCCCCCAGAGTTCTGAGATTAAAAACTCTGTGTCCTGAGTGCTGGGACTAAAGGCATGTGTCACCACTGTCTAGCTTGCTTTTTTGTGTTTTTGAACAGAAACTTATTAGAGATTTAAGACTTTTGCAAAATACAGATTGTAATGAACTCTGGCCACCATTCATAGTCTGCATTCAAGTCAGTGAAGAACACTTTAAGAAAATGTCAGACTGTGATTCACAACCTAGGGCCATCTGGGATGTTTCTATCAGTTAGTTACACTGGGACAGGACATAGTGAGTGCAAGATCAAGGTCTGCTTTGGTGACAACTAGTTTTACAGGGGAGAAACCCATCCATCTTAATGTTGCAAAGGGCAACTTGGCCTAATTGACTTACTGGCATTTTTTTATTGCATGGACATATAATTTACTTTTCTCACCTTTCCTCTTTTTTGAGACAGGGTCTGTAACCACGTAGCCCTGGTTAGCCAGGAACTGAATATGTAGATCAGGATGGCCTAGTAACCATAGAGAATCACCTGCCTCTGCCTTTCAAATGCTGAGATGAAAGGCAAGTTTTTTTTTATCAATTTAAGATATTCTTAGGCAGCTGAAAAATTGAAAGACCTATAGATAGACTGAGTGTCACACTATTGGAGAAAAGTTATGTTGTGTCTCAGTATGTTAAATGTCAGTACCCTTGTTCACATGTAAAATGGTGGTTTGGTTTAATTCAGTCTTTGATTATTTTTAAATATAACAAAATTAATTCTTATAAGATTAAATCTATCATATTAGAGTTTTACAAGACAAAAAAACAACAGAACAAAAAAGTCAAAGAACAGGCATAATAATCAAAGATCAACTCATTGTCATGCTCAATAATCCCATAAAACCATTAAATCAGAAGTCATAATTTTTACACAAAAAATTTGAATGAACCTGTGCAGTCCCTGTGTTTGTTGCTTCATTCTTTCTGAGTTCATATGAAATTCCCCCATGTTAATTTAAAGGGCCTTGTTTTCTTGATATTTTCCATCCCTGTGCCTCTTATACTATCTCTACCTCCTCTTCTGCAGGGTTGCCTGAGCAATGGAGGGGAGGTATTCGATAGAAAGATCTCATTTAGAGTTGAGTGTTCAAGGTCTCTGACTCACTGTAGAATTTCTGGCAGTATGTTTATATATTTTTGTATATTCTTTAGGAGAAACCTTCCCTGATAACATGTAAACAACACACTGACCTATGAGTATTGCAGAATGTCATGAGGAGTCATTTTATTGCTACATTTTTCTTTCTTTAGATAAGTAGTATGTTGTTTTATTCTAATTCCATGGGCTTTCTAGTATCAAGTTTATGGTCATCTAAGAAATCTACAACTAACCAACACGGTATATATGTATGTTCATATATAAACAAAATGAAAGACAGAAATGATGCAAAGAACAGGAAGAAATTAGGGTAAGTTTACAAAAATGAAGTATTAATTAATATGACAAGAAAGGAACAAAAACGAGATTATTAAAAATGCAGCTTAAGTCAAGGTGGTGGCACACTCCTTTAATCCCAGCACTTGGAGGCAGAGGCACCAGATCTTTGAGTTCGAGGTCAGCCTGGTTTACAGAGCTAGTTCCAGGACAGCCAGGGCTACACAGGGAAACCCTGTCTCTAAAAAGAAAAACAAAACTTTTAAAAAGTACAGTTAAAATCACCAAGGCCAGGGGATATGGCTGTGAATGTCTATCCTTGCAGTATGAAGAAAGTGGAGATTAGCCTGGACTACATAACAAGCACAAGGTCAGCCTCAGCTACATATTAAGACCCTGTCTCAGAACACTAAAATCTTGGTATATACGTGTCTCTGTGGTATAGCACTAGTCTAACATTGCAAAACAGATAAAGATGCTTGCCACCAAGCCAGAAGACCTGAGTTCAATCCCCAGAGCCCACATGGTAGAAGGATAGACCTAACTCCTGCAGGTATCCTCTTAACGCCACATGTACACCATGGCAGGTACATATGCATACATACATATACATACATAAATGTAATAAAATTTTAGAAATAAAATAACTGTAAAACCAATTCTAGCAATAAACCTTAACCCTTAAATGTCAGTGATCTAAAGCACTCATTTGAAAAAACTAGGGAGGATCTAAAAACAAGACCTACTTTAAGTACAAAGTACAGTTTAAGTATAAAAATACATATACATTAAAACTAAATTAATGGAAGCTGGGTATGGTGGTGCACACCTTTAATCCCTGCACTCAACAGGCAGAGGCAAACAGATCTCTGTGAATTTGAGGCTAGCCTGGTCTACATAGAGAGCTCTAGGTTAGCCAGGGCTACATAGTAAGAACTTCTCTTGAAAAATACATAAATTAATGGAAAATGTGCTCAATGTGTGACAATTAATCTTGAATATCATGACTGTATTGAGAAGTTCTTTGGAGATTAGTAAAGCAATCCTCTGGGTATGTCTGTGAGGGAAGGGCTAATTAAGAGAAGATCCACCCTAAATGTGGGTGGCAGCATCCACATGCTGAAGGCCTAAAACAAGCATTCTTTCTGTGAGCTAATCTGCTCTGCCATACCCTTCCCACCATGATAGCATGAAACCACTGTGGCCGTGGACCAAAATGAATAAAACAAAGCCTTTTCTCCTTTACATTACTTCTATCAGGTATTCATCACGGTGATAAAACACCAATTCATTTGCTTACCCTACAATAGGATGTAATAATGCTACAGTCCCCTCCTAATCTTCAGGAGTTATAATCTAAGACCTTCCCTGGATGCCTAAACCAGTAGGACTAAATACTATATATTCTAAATTTCTTCCTATATATACACACCTATGATAAAGTTTAATATATGAATAAGGCACAGCAGTAGATTAATAACAATAACTGATTATAGATCTCAACAACTTCAGCATGCAACAATTTGCTTTCCTCATTAAGTCAAGACCTTTCACCTATTCACCAAAAGGAAACAGTTCATAGCTTCTATTTGACATATTGGAATGGCCAGCCAACATTGTTACTTCTGTACTTTGGAACCATTACTAAGCAAAATAACGATTATTTGTTCACAAGCACAATGCCACAACAATATGAGAAATGAAATGCATACTAAATGACTAATGGGCAAGTAGCATATAGAGTGTAGATACACTGGACAAAGAGATGATTCATATCCCAGGCAGGACAGAACAAAATAGCACAAGTTTCATCACACTACTAAGAACAATATGTAATTTAAAACTCCTAAAATGTTTCTTTGTGGAATTTTCAGCTTACTATTTTTGGGCTGTAGTTATAAATGAATAACTAAACTATGGTAAAAGAAACTACAGATAAAAGGAGAATATTAGTTATATTAATTCCAGAGGAAGCAAGTTTAGCTGTAAGTAAAGTTATCAGGGGTTTAAAATGTACTTACCAGGCCAGAATAAATGCAGGAAAGACTGATTAAATCGGCAGAAATAGAGACTCCTTGAGCAGTTTGTGAAGAGAAAATCACCTCCTGAAAGGGAATGAGATTCCTTTATACAGTTAAGGAAAGTTACTTAGTCTTGCCTTATGTGCCATTTTGTGTGGGTCTATATTTGGATACATAAGTAAGCATCTCACTATCTTGTTAAGTAATAAATTATATAGCAGCAGTTGTTGGGAGGTTGGCCATTTAGAATAAGGCACCATGGATCCTTAAGAATTATTAGGCTTTAAAACAGAATGTAGTCATATGCCTTTAATTTCTGTACTCAGGAGACATTACATAATGGTCAATATACCAACAAGGTAACCTTTAACTTATATGCACCTAATAATCTACCATCAAAATATCTGAGGCGACTGAAAGGAGAAACAGGTGAATTCATAGTTATTTTTGGAGACTGTAGCACTCTATATGAAGAATGGAAAGATTAAGTAATCAGACAATCAATATGCACATTCCTGAATTTAACAACACCATCATTCAGCTAGCTACATCTACACACACTTTACTTCATTCAACTTCAGAATACACATTCTTCCAACTCATTCAAAACATTCAAGATAGACCACATACCCAGGTTGTAAAAAAATTTTAATTAATAACAGAATCACAAAATGCATGTTATGAGACCATGATAGGATTAAAGTAAAAATCATTAGCAGAATTGTGACTTAAAATATAAAGATTTTTTAAATTTTGTATTTATTTATTCTTCTCTCATACAATACATCCCAATGGCAGCCTCCTCTCCCTCCCCTCTTCCTAACCTCCCTATTTCCCCTCTCCCCCAGATTCCCCCACCTCCCCTCTCCCCCAGATTCCTCTGCCTCCCCTCTCCCCCAGATTCCCCCACCTCCTCTCTCCCCCAGATTCCTCCGCCTCCCCTCTCCCTAAAATTCCCCCTAAAATCCTCCCCTCTCCCCCAGATCCACTCCTCCTCCATTTTGCTTCAGAAAAGAGCAGGCCTCCCAATGATATTAACCAAACTTGGCATAACAAGATGCAATAAGACTAGGTATATACCGTAAAAAGCCAATTATCAAAATTTGTCGAATACAGCAAAAATGGTGCTTATAGAAAAATTTATAGAGTTAGATTAATATATTAAAAAGAACAAAAAGCTAAAATTCATCACTTAAGATTCTACCCTAGGAAACTAGAAAAAAAAATGAGAGTAAATTAAATCCAAAGGTAACAGATGAAATAGAAAAAATTAAGCACAAATCGATGAAACTGGAAACAAGAAACAGAGAAAATTATTAAAACCAAACGTTTCTTTGAAAAGATCAAGAAAATTTATAAATCTTTAGCCAGGCTAACCAAGAAGAAAAGATAATTCTATAAACATTTCTAAATTAATTAATATCATTCCTTCTTGAACTGTTCCAAAAAAAAGAAAAAAAAATGAGGAGGAACACTTCTGAACTAGTTTTATGAGGGCAGTTCCAGAAAAAAAAACCACTACTCTGATTAACACAAATATAAGAATACCCAGTGAAATGTAAGCAAATCAAATCCAATAGTACATTTTAAAAAATCATTCATTACGATCAACCTAAGAGCCATCCTAAGGATAAAAGGATGTTTCATCACATTCAAATCCATGAACAAGACACACCACATTAACAGAACGAAGGGCAAAAAACATCTGAACACTTCAATAGGTGGATAAAAGATATTTGACAAACACAATACCTTTTCTTTCTGAAACTCTTAAATTAGGTAGAAGAAGAATGCTTCAAAACATGATAAAGACCATATATGACAATCCCACAGCTAACATCACAAAACAGAAAGATTTTTGTATAAGGTCTGAAAACAAGAAAGGGATGTCCAATCTTGCCAAAAAATAAATAATAAGCAAAAGATGACATTAGATCTTTATATTACACCATAAACAAAGATCAATTAAGATGAATTATTAAGAAAAACAGCAGAAGATATGATCCACAGCATTGGGTTTAGCAGGGACCCTTTAGATATGACACTAGAAGCACAGCAAAAAACCAAAACAAAAGTACATGAGTAAGATTACATCACACTAAAAACATTCTGCACAGTAACGGAAATAATCAACAAGCTTAAAAGATAATATATAATATAGGAAAAAGTATTTTCAAACCATGTATCCTAAATACATTACAACTCATAGCCAATATTTAATTTTAAATATATATATATATATATATATATATATATATATATATATAAAACTACCGATAGCCTAGTTATAAAAACAAGTGGAAAACTTTAGACATTTTTCAAAGAAAACACACAAATGGCCAATGGGCACATAAATGGACCAGCATTATTCATCATCACAGGAAAGCAAATCAAGACCACAATGAAACAGCACCTCATATCTATTAGGATGGCTATTACCAAAAGTCAAAAGATAACAAGCACTAGTGAGGATGTGGAAAACAGGAAACATTCTACATTGTTGGTGGGAAGGTAAATTAACACATCATGGAAAATAAGCATAGAAGTTACTCAAGACACTAAAAATAGAAATAACATATGATCCAGAAAACCTACTTCTAGGAGTATGTCCAAAGGAAATGAAATTAGCATCTCATGAAGATATCTGCACTCCCAAGATCACTGCAAAATTAGTCACAATAGTCAAGACATGGAAACAACATATCAGTTAACAGGTAAAGAAAATTGCTATTATATGTGTGTATTATATATAAGTCATGAAATATTATTCAGACCCAGAAAGACAAGTGCTGCCTGATTTCACTGATATATGGAATTTTGAAAAATCAAATTTACAAATGCTGAGTAGAACTGAGGTTAGCAGATCAAGGATAGGGCAACAGCAAAATGATGATTAAGGATTACAATGTTTCAGTTATAAAACGAATAAATTCTGGGGAATTCTAACCCATAGCATGATAACTATAATTAGTGATTTATTATATAGTTGTAATATATACATACTCACCACAGTCACACAGATGGTAACCATGTGAGAGGATTATAGATCTCTTCACAGCATATAGGAATGTCAAAAGATCGCATTATACACTTCAAATACATATAATTTTGCCATAGATAATCTAATTCATCAACTTACTTGGTTTAAGAAGTGCCTGGGTGCCGGGCGGTGGTGGCACACGCCTTTAATCCCAGCACTCGGGAGGCAGAGCCAGGTGGATCTCTGTGAGTTCGAGGCCAGCCTGGGCTACCAAGTGAGTTCCAGGAAAAGGCGCAAAGCTGCACAGAGAAACCCTGTCTCGAAAAAACAAAAAAAAAAAAAAAAAAAGAAGTGCCTGGGAAATTAGTAAAGCACACTTCTAAGTATGTATGTGAAGTCATTTCCTGAGAAGATTCAAGGGAGAAGATACACTCTCAATTTGAGTGGCATCATCCTATAGGTCCTCAGGCCCAACTGGAATAAAAGAGAAAGTCAGCTAGCAGCACATACTCAAATATTCATATTCATTCTCTCTCCCTCACCTCCTCTCCTCCTTCTCCTTATGGGCCACCATAACAATTACTCTGTCACTATAAATCGAATTACACTGTCACCATGATACCAATTAGTCTGCTCTGCCATGGTGTACTCTCTACACCATAAAGGGCCGAGTCTCCTGAAACCATGAGCTAAAATAAGTCTGTCCTTCTCTTTTAAGTTGTTAATTCAAGTAATCTATAGCAGCAATGAAAAAGTAATAAATATAAATTTTATTGTCTTTTATACCTCAATAAAACTAGAAAAATTCTTCCCAGTTTAAAAAAAATACACTGAGGTAATCCCCAAATAAGAATAATTTCAAAAAAAAAGAATTTCAATTTGTAATTTTCATATTCCTATTATAAATTGCCTGACTTTGGGCTATAAATACACTTCCAAATATGGAATGGATTATGATATGCTTTTTAAAGCAACTACTATTAAGTGCAGTAAGATCCCTGAATTTAGTTGTCACAAATAACATTTTTGTATTAAATCTGCTACATGAAGTCTCCTCCAGATTCAACCTGACACATCTTTACAATGGCTTTGTTCCTTTTTGTAATAACCACACTGCCACGGTGAAAAATCTTAAACAAACTGTTGAAAGCCTAGCATAGGCTCATACCTATAATCTTAGCACTCTAGAGGCAGAGGCAGGAGAACTATGGAGAGTACATTGACAGCCTGGGCTACAGAGTAAACTCCAGACCACACTGGTTTACAGTGTGAGCCTTTGTCTCAAAAAAAAAAAAAAAAGCCAAACAGTTGTTAGAAATGCTAAACAAGGGCTGGAGAGGTGGCTTAGCGGTTAAGAGCACAGGCTGCTCTTCCAAAGGACTCGAGTTCAATTCCCAGCACCCATATGGCAGCTCACAACTGTCTGTAACTCCAGTTCCAGGGGATTCAGTGCTCTCATACAGACATATATGCAGGCAAAAACACCAATGCGAATGAAATAAAAAAAAATCATTTAAAAAAAAAGAAATGCTAAACAAGCCCGTGGTGGCAGTGGTGGCCCACACCTTTAATCTGAGCACTCAGAAACGGAGGCAGGTGAATCTGTGTGAGTTCGAGGCCAGCCTGGTCTACACAGTGAGTCCTTGGACAGCCAGGACTGTTACAGAGAAACCCTGTCTTGAAAAACCAAATTAGAAAAACAAAAAAGAAATGCTAAATACGGCTTATTTGTTCTTTGGATGTATGTTTACACTTAAGAATTACCTTGTTTTTTATTCTGTAGTTTGATAGTAATTTTGGAGCATTCTTTGACTCTCATTTGCCACACATTTCCTGTCACTAAGGTTGCTGTTTATAAAATAGTTTGGAATAAGGCTCACATTTCCAGAAGTTCAACCCAAGTCCTATTAAAGAGAAGCATGTGCATCTATTTGTAGGATGTCACTATTTGCTAAGATCGAGTACTGCCGGCCTCTAAGAGTTTTTGGCTATTGAGTTACTTAGGCTCAACTTGGCCACTAAGCTTTGCCAGGGGTATTTTCAGTATATGATCTCCACATACACTTTTTGAATTTCTCTGTTTCTTGGTTGCCCAGACCTAGACTACATTCCTTTAAGTGGTAAGTCCTGGTGAATCTATTATCTATTATCTATCTCTCTGTGAGCTTTCAAATGCCTGTACAAAGAAACTGTCTCAGGTCACATACGCTGATAAAAACAGCACTCGGGGAGGCACTAAGCAGAAACTCTTACTTATTTTACTGTTTTTTGAGCCAGTTAAACCAGAACATGAAAGGGATAAAAATCGTAGTAAGACAAAGCCCTAGCCCCTCAAAAGATCTTCTTTCAATTGTGGCAGCCCTCCCTAGTCCTAAAACATCTCCTCAACCAGGCACACTGTAGTGCTACAAACTGAAAAGTGGGCCTCTGTGCTCCACATGCTGTGAATGTATGGGCGGAGGACAGCACAAAGCTGGTAATCAGGAGAGCAATCTTCTCACTAGAGAGCAAGCCCCTTCACTCACTGGCTTTCTCTACCCCCTTTGGGGAGATATTTGGGTGATTTAATGATTCACACACTCTGTGCTCTGAGTTACATCCATGAAGTCATTTTCTTTGGAATCATTGGCCTGTTCAGTCTCTTCCAGACATTTTTTTGTTTCTGCCCCTGGGTCATATGGATTGTTTCCTATAGGGGCTTAAATCTCAAGATCCTGTTACCTTCCTGTTAGCTTCCAGTTCCTAGTTTCCAGGTCCTTCACAGCTCTCTCTGGGAGCTCACTTTGTTAGTCACTGATCCTTGTCTCTTCTTGCAGTAGTCTTACCTTGATCGAAGATAGGTAGTTCTCATTCCATTCCACAGAGCTGGCCTGCTTGTCTGGTCTCTTCAGTCCTTGCTTCCCCCACACAGTCTCCCAGACCCCCAGGCTGCCTCAGTTTAGAAAGTTGGGAATGTATCCCTTTCTGTCTCATGCCAGCATCAAACGGCTCTAAAATATAAGGCAGCTGAACTGAATTGAATTGACTGAACTTTCCTCTGAGAATCACCATATCCCAATCTGGGCTCCTGGCACTTGTCTCCTGTCAGACATTCGCATCTCTACAACTCTTAAGGACAGTTTGTTTACTCTGGCCCTAGCCAGGCTAGGGAAATTTTCAAATCCTCTTATTGGAGATGACAGGGATGGGGGTGGAGGTTGGCTGAGAAGAGGGAGCCTGGCCACACCGTTCTTTGTGAGTTATAGTATTTTATAAGTGCCCCTGCCCTTTCACCTCACAAATCCTTTTGTTAGAGAACGCTTGTGTCCAATCCTATGATTCAGCAATTTCCTCTTCTGGACCCTTTCACTTAGGGGCCGCAGCTGCCACAGACCCTTACGAAACAGAATCCACACAATAAAATGGCCAAGGAGATAGGTTTGCAAATTGGGAGTGCTAATCTCTCAAGAGAACGGAAGAAAAGGTTGGCCGGTCCCACGATTGCGCAAATGAGTGAATAGCGTAGTATACAAAGAGGTAAAAGGCCCTCATATGAAAGAACTCGGAGCAATGGCTTTCCATTCCCGGGCTTGGGGGGCGGGGGGGAGACACGCACTGAGTCAATGTCCTTTGATGTCCATCGATGAGTTTTAACCCCCTTTCAGAAAGCCAGGCTGCAGAGGCTGGCAGCTGTACGGGACAGATCTGGGAACGGCTAGAGACCGCCCGCAGAGTCTCAGTAGGCTCAAAACTATCTAGATTTGGGAATGGGAACCTCTCTCAACAGAGAGACCCTTGGCCAAGAAAATGAGGGCCGCTGCACAGTCACTTGTGAGTTCTTGGGCTCAAATTAAGAGACCGAGAAAAGAATGCTAAAGGGACAAGAGAAGAGTAAGTAGACGAAGTTTGGTGCGCGGCATTCCTCCCCTGGGGGTGGGGTGGGGTGGAGGTGACAATATCTTTCAGGAAGCTCCCTTGCACCCAGCCCAGCACTCAGTTGGGCTCACTTTGCCCTGCCCAGAGCTCAGAAGCAGGGGTCTTTCTGTGCCCCTCGTCGACCTCAGACGTTGAAATCTAGGAGTGCTCAGTCCACCACTCCCAGTTTTCCTGAAATAACTTGTTGCTTGCACACTATAGCAATGAGGTCCAGGGCTTTCGGAAAAGCTCAGGGGCTTAAAGGACAGAGAAGACCCAACGGGGATAATAGGAAAGAATGGGATCTTTGTCAGCACCGGGTGAGAGGGGCGGTCAAGGAGCCACGGCCAGTCCCCGCCCCCTCCCTCCCTTTTCCCCTGACCTGGTGGCCTGGTTAGTCTGTTTGTACCCTCCTGGGGCCGTGGGCCTGTGACCCTGCTGGGTCGACAGCGGGGGGCGCGGGCCCGCAGCTACTCTTGTTTTTCTTTTCCTGTCACTTTTTCTTTCTCACCCCTCCCCTCTCAGTCTTTGGGCTCGGAACAGCTGCTGCTGTAGCTCCTAACTTTGTGCCTTTCTTCTCCCCCACAACGGCTGTTGGCGTCTTTGGAAACGCGGGCTGGCCGCCCCGCCAAGGGGGCGTGAGCAGCCCGGGTGCGCGCCGAAGGGGCACGGACGGTGCGGTGGTGACCGGATGGAACGGGGCGAGGAGCACGAGGCGGCGAGGGAGGGGCGGCGAGGGGCGAGGGGGCGGGGCGGGGCGGGGCCAGCAGGCCAGGGGCTGGATGTGCCTGTTGCTGGGATGCTGATGGATAGAGTTACACGGCTGCTGGGGCCAGCTCGAGGAGGTGAGGGGATATTTTTGGAGGGAAGAGTTTCTGAGTTTGGGATCGGGAGTGGGGGGAGGGCGAGAGGACACCAAAAGTTCCTCCTACATCTGGGCTTTCGTCTCGATTCAGACCATGTAAAAGGCGCGGTCCCAGCCAGCCGTTCGGTGCCGCATGGACCTTCCAACGCTCTCTAGTGCCTTGCGTCCGGCGGTCGGCTCCATAGGTCCCGCCAGCTCTGTCTTTCTTTGCTTAGCTTCCCTTGCTTGTCTTTGTATTTGTGACCGTTTTCCAGTCCAGTCTTTTATCTTTCTTAATCTTGAATTGGCCACTGTTGCTGAATCTCTTGCTATCGGAAATCAGACCGAGAAGTACCTGAATGAAGAGTGACCGCTTTTGGAGAAGCATTTTTTATCTGCTTAACTATGCTCCTTGACTTTGCAGCAACTTACTTTTCTATGTGCAATTAGTCACAGGATTTGGAGCTCCTACTCGCTGTGAACGCTTTGCAGAAAATCTTGTCTAATTCTGTCCAGTGCTTTTTTTTTTTCTTTTGCGTTATACATTGACTGGTAAGTGAACTAGGTGCTTACTTTATTGAGGGGAGAAATTTAGATTCCTTTAGGAATGTACACAAGAGGATTGCCCCGCGCTGGGCATCATTTATCTGGCTACCTAAGGGATAAGTATTTATGGCTTAGGGTGGAGAGATTGTTTGAAATCATTAGTGTTTTGTTTTATATCTGCAATTTTTGTATCGCGCCTTGAGGGTATCGTTATTTTTGTGGATGTAAACTTTTCCAAAGCTTAAAAAAGTAAACTAACTGGTAATGACTTTGCGTTTTCTACCTATTTTATTATTGTTGCTATTATTGCTTGCTTGCTTGAATGAGGTGCCTTGTGAAATATTCAGAATCAAGTTGTCTGGCTCCTTCCTGGTGGTATAGTTGGAAATTTGTCATTCCGAATTTTGTCTATTTAACAAAAGAACAAATTAATTATTTCCAAAGGCTTTTGTTGATGCTGAATTCATTTAAGAAATTAGTAATTATTTTCTCAGTATTCTGACAGGTTAAAGGGGAGCAAGAAACTTAAACATTGATTCAAAACTTAAACACCTGAAAAGGAGAAATCAACCTTTTTGCTACCTCAGGGCCAGGCTCTGCGCACCAAATTGCCCTGCATCGAAGTTCCCTGTGTCTTGCCCGCTCTGGCGCACTCCACCCCCTCCTTTGACATTCCACATAATGAATATACTTGAAATACGATTCTTAAAGTAATAGCTGTGCCGTATAGAGTGAGTAACAGAAATACCAGGAGCTTTCATGGTTTATTTTTGTAAATGACCACCACAATTATTTTTTACATAATTTGTTACCTTACTTTTTTATTCTGGGAAGAACGGAAAAAATTAGTTCTCAAAAACTTGTGCTAATATCTTTCTCCACAAGTGAAATATATGTTAACTTTAATCACTCATCAAGGCATAAAATGTTCAAGAAGGGTGGCAAATTAGAGATAGTTTGTCTCCTGAGAATATTTTTATTTGAGAACTTCCTAATAACGACTTTTTCATTCAACAGTAAGTAGAAACCTGAATGGCAGAATTGTAAAGCATAGCTTTAGGTGAATTTTTTCCACCTGTTTTTGTGTCCACCTCAAAGCAAACCTGTGTTGAAATCTTTCCAGCCCAATGTGGCTCCATGCAGCTCATCACTGCTGAGTGCCAGATTTTAGCAGAAAACTAAGTACCTTTTACTGCACTGGCTTATTACGCCCTTGAAGCCCTGATTGTAAAACCAGTATCACCTCTTATTTTAAATTGCTCTCTGCCCACTAATACAATCCTGACGTCCTAGGACCTCAAATCCAGTTTTAAGCTCTAGGCAAAACTCCTTGTGCTCTGTTCCAGTAAAATTAGGTTGACCAAGAAAACGAAATCTCAATTTCCTTTCTATTATATCAGAACTGTGCTATAAATTGCAGTTGCAGTTCATAAAGCAATTTATTCTGGAACTACTTGAGGAAAAGTAAATTTATAGTGATCTGCTGCTTAGATTCGCCAGCTTTCCTAGACTCTCAAATCTTCACTCAGTAGAAGTTGGATGTTTGTGTGTTCATTCAGTTTTGTTTGCTTTCCTTTGTTCAGAATTAGAGTTTGACACTATCACCAATATTTTCATCTCAAAATTAAAACAGATTTATCACAAATTCTCATTCTGCTGTAATTACACTCATGAGTTAAATAAGCTAAAAGACAGATTTAAACTTATCAAACATACTCTCTTTGTTACTTTGCTAAAAGTGAGTTACTTTTATGCTTAAAAGATTCAACAATTGAAAGTAATTCTACTATGTAAAATTTCAGATTTTTGAAATGGTACAATTTAAGATATTCTATTTTGGTCACACTTTTTGATATTCAGCATAATTTGATGCTTAATGACAGTTTAAGAGCATAGATTCAGTAGATTAAAATTAAAAAATAAGTGACATTTTAAAAATCAACCTTTTAATGATAACATCTTGTTCTATGAAAGGTTGTGCTCTTCAATATAGGAAATTCAGTGGAGTTTTGCTATTAAAATAGTTTTAAATAGGACTATCTAACAAAATAAAATATATGCATAGAGATCTTACTCTAATAATTTGTAATGACTTAATTCTTTAAAATCCTTTTACCAAAAAGTATCATTTATTTTGCCAAAAGGAGACAACATTCAAATCCTGACTCTAGTCTGTCCAGGAAGGACACACACAACATATGACTCCACTGACCGTTGCCAAAGCTAAACATAATTTCTCAGTTATGACTGGCATTTGTAGTTTTGACTTCTATTGGAGGCATTACCATTAAAATGTAACATAAAGATTCCTTAATGAAGAAACTTTGGAATTAAAAATGCCATTCTAGGGCAGCCCAATGACCATCCATTCCCATAGTCCATATCTGGTAGTACACCAAAAGGACTCAAATTTTTATCATAGACCTCAGACTGGCATTTCATAAATCCTTGGTTTCCATTAATAACCCAAAATTGATCAATATTTTAAATATTTAGCTTCTCAAGCTTATTTATATGCTGTATTTCCATAGGCATTTTTATAAAAAATCTTTACATATTCTCATCTACGTGAGTGATGTATTGATTCTTAATTATATTTGTCTTTAAAATCATTACTTCAATCTTGAGTTTCTTACCCACAGCACACACACACCCATGAATAGAGAATGGAAAAGTACCAAGAGGGATCTTGATTTTGGTATTTCAATGCATGTTGTAGAAATGCACATTTATCCTAGGTTTGCCCTCTCCTTTTCTCCTTTTGCGCTTGTGTTTAAATTTTAAAAGTGAAATAGGAAAATAATTTTTAAAAATGTAAGTCACTTGTCAGACCACACAACCAGAGTCACCCAGTGGTAAAGTTCAATTATATTTGTGTCCAGTCTATTTTCTGTGTAGATGTATATGCACAGAAAAGTACTAGTTGCTATTGAATGCCTGCTGCACATAGTTTTTTGTTTGTTTGGAAGCTCTTTAGTTCAGTTTTCTTTTTATTTGTTTTTGGTTTGGGGGTTGTTTGGTGTTTTGAAGGAGTTGTGTGTGAGTTGTTTTGTTTGTTTTGGTTTGGTTTGGGTTTGGTTTTTGCCATGCTGCCCTCAAACCTGTCATCAGCCTCTCATGTAGCCGGGATTACAGACGCCCACCACCGCCATTCTTTATCTTCCCACCTAAAATTCCACCTTTAAAGATCAGTCTTTATGCATTCCTAAAATCCGTAAGCACTGAGATTTCAAACCATTTTTCTATTTCATCTGAAGTGTTGTTTCTCTGCATTTTATTGAAAAGCAAATATAGTCTGCTCAAGTGTTGTGTCTTTTGGTTAACAACTGATTCATGGGAAGTTCTCCAGTGATATTTAAATTTGCAACCAATATCTTTTTCAAATGTATTCTATGCAGATATTAAACAGAACATTGAGTATTACCTTTAATTTTTTGTTTTCAGTCATGTAAAGTAATAATAACATATTAAGTCCCTGATTTTCCTTTAGACAAAGTCTCCCTGTATAGTTAAGGCTGGCCTCAGACATGATTCTTCTGTCTCAGCACCCTGGGTACCAGGATTACAGAAGTGCACTGCCATGCCCAAATTCTACATTTCCAACTTTTAAAAATTTCCATTCCCTACAATGTAGTAATTTCAAATTTTTAAATATTTATTCTTCAGTACTACCTCTTGTGCCCATTTTAGGGGACACATCTCATTGATATTACTTATATTTTTCAACCTGATTATGTGCTTTTTCACAGAATATATTTTATCAAGCCTACTGGCTAACCCATAACTATTCAAATATTATAAATATGTGTTTCTAGAGCTAAGTAATTTTTGAAAACTTAGGAATAATGGTGGGGGGGGGGTGTGCGTGCCTGCGTGCGTGCATGCGTGCGTGTGTATCTGTTCTATGTCTGGCTTGATCCTATGCCATTGATCTTCCACATTCTCCAAGGATTATTGTAGACTCCACTGGGGACGGTGGTGAGCATTTATGTAATTACTGTTACAGAAAAAAATTAATAGTTGATAATAGTCCTCTAATTTTTTGAGAGAAAAATTTAAGATGAGCGTTTTAATTATAAGCTATAGCTACTGTTCATGGGGTTGAAATGTCTCTTCTCTGACTTCAGTATATAAAAGGTTAGACCATTTAATATCCCTATGTTTTATTATTTCTTCTACAGTGTACAGTCTATATACATATATATTTTTAATCATAAACTATGTTTTACTAGGTATATATTTCATATATATATATATATGTAGCCTAACCTGATTAAACATTTGAAAGACAATAATAGGTCTTTGAGGTTTGCTAATATAAATACATAGCTCATAGTTCACTTCAAGAACCATTTATCTATCATTTCAAGCACCATTGATCTCTCCCTTTCCTTACTAATTGTAGGAGTTATGGTCATTATTATATATTTTAATGTTTTACTCTACTCAGTTTAGCATTTTTTTTATATAAGTGACCCCATTTAACAAATAAGTTTGTGCTAAATATGAGTGGGCCCATGAATCTGGAAACTTTGGTGCATTTTCACAAATAAATAATACCACAAAATAGTCATTAGTATTCCCAGAAAATTAAAATCCTTCTTGAATATTGAATGCTAATGCTTAAGGGGTGGGGGAATGAAATAAGTGAAAGAGTAGTGAGACCCTGGAATTCTTTTTTAATATAGTTTTTATTCGTGGAGGATTTCATCCTTGTATGCAATGTATTTTGATCATAACCAACCCTTGCTCCACTCTAACTGTCCCCAGTCCCCTCCCACACTTTAGAATGTTCTTTTTTTTCTTTTGTTTTATAACACACTGAGTCCAAATCAGTGCCGCCAGGAAGCACATGGCTGTGGGGTCAACCAGTGGCCAGTGGCCACACACTCGAAGAAAAAGTGTCTCCCCCTCCCCCAGCAACTCTCAACTGCCAATAGCTCCTCACTATAGGTGGGGCCTCATGAGGCCCTCCCCAACCACTGGCTGCTCTGACTTCATGAATGCAAAGGCCAGAAGACATGGGAATTCTTAAGGAATTTCTAGATAAAGCTGGAAAGCTAGCTCAGCAATTAAGAGCATTTTTGCTTGCAGAAGGCCTAGGTTCAGTTCCCATCACCTACGTGGGGGCTCACAACCATCCAAAAGTCCAGTTCTGAGGGAATCTGCCCCATCTTCTGACCTCTGTGGGCACTAGGCACACATGCAGTGCACGCACCATACACAGAGGCAAAACTCACATAAATAAACTAGAATAAATAAATCATGTTTTTAATTTTAAAAAAAGAAACTTCTCAGCAAGAAGGTAGATGGTATTTATTTGCCACATGCACATTCATTTGTAAATTTAATACTTTCTTTTAGATGTACTACCAGCATTACTCTTTATTAATACATGAGGATATGGTACTTTCCCCTCTGAGACCTTCAGATTGGAAAGCGATTTTTAATAGGAATTATGCAAGAGTAAAAATCCAAAATTAAGAGTACACAGTCTTATGTGGATTAATTTAGTAAAAAATATAGAAATTATAGGTTGCAAGGTAAATTGGATTAGAAGATAAACTGGAAAGAAACTGATCTTAAGTCAGTTCTGTTTTGGCCACTAGATTATATGGGCAGAGCAAGATTGAGAAGTCATGAAATTCTTACACTGTGTTATCTTGTCTTATTTCTAAATACCCTTTGTATGAGCTGGGAATGTAGCTCAATGGTAGACCACTTACTTGCTCCATATGTGCAAGACTCTGACTGTGACCCTAAGTACTGCAAAGGAGGAGAAGCAAGAGAGGGAAAGGAGAAGGCAGCCAAGGAAGAACACAGCTAAATGTCCTTCCTCAAAAGAATTTAAGCGTTGAAACTTCCAGGCAGAAAGGTTGATGGCAATAGAAAATACTGTGCATTCCCTTGGTTCCACACAATATCAGGCATATGACAATCACATATTAGATAGTCACTACATAATACAGTATAATAAAAAGCCTACTTCGTGTGCTATTGTAAGGATTAGATGGGTTTATGTATGAATAATGCTTAGAAAGGTGCTTAGCATGTACTGAAGGAACAGTGTGCATGTTCTGTTATTATTGCTATTTCAACTAGTTTTTAATATTTTTCTTCTTGTATGTGTGAATGTGTGTGTATGTGTGCATGACAGAGAGACAGAGAGATGAGAGAGAGAGGTGTACAGGTATGTGTACATGAGTGTATGTAGGTGCACTCATACACAATAAGGTACGTGTGGAGGCCAGAGGTCGATGTACCTTTCTCAGTCTCTCTCTACGTTTTGTTTGGGACGGGTTGTTTGATTGAACCTGCAGCTTCCTGATTGCTAGATTGGCTAGCGAGCAATCCCCAGGGAACCACCTGCTCATTCTCAAAGTACTGGGATCCTAAGCATGCACTTCTGCATCTGACTTTTACATGGGAGCTGTGCCTCTGACCTCAGGTCCTCAAGCTTGGGCTACAGGCACTTTACCCACGGAGCCATCTCCCCAACCCCTCATTGTTTGTTTTCTTTGATTAAACCTCTTGCAATACTCTTAGAAGTTATTTGTGGCAAAATAAGCACATGTCTTTGTGAGGTAATAATATGGTGGATGAATACAATTAATAATGTTATATTATGTATCTCAAAATAGAAGGAATATGAGTGTACTCATCATAAAAATGATAAAAGTTTAAAGTGATGGACATGCTAGTTCCTATGAGTTGATTTGCTACATGAATCAAAGCATTCCATTATGCCTCATAAATATAAATATGATGTATAAATTTGATGTGTCAATCAAAATGCAATGTATTTTTTAATGGGGACATTTAACAGATGCTATCTAGTAACCATTGCCTTACATTGGGTGTGGACTTTAACCTCAGCTTTAGAATTAAACAGGGACTAGGGGTGACTTGAAAGGAGCCTGGAGGTAAGCTCCGACTATGGCATCTGATGTTGATTGATCTCCTTGTGCCCTCTTATTTGGTGAAGACCTAAAGATATTGGTAATGGCAACATTCCCATCTTCAGAGTCCATTTCCTGATCCAACTGTTGTATTCGTGAGAAAAATGTAGTTGGAATTCACTTTCAATAGGTAATATTAGAGAACTTTGCTTTTTTGATTTAAATAAAATAGATTTCTCTCATATTAGCTACTTAAAATAGCAAATACCTTTAGTGATTGCTACAGAAATGGTTTTATCTCTAAATTGGTAATTTTTCCTTTTTTAATTTGAAGCTTGCACATCTGTTCATATTATGCACAGGGAAAACCAGTGATCCTCAAGGTAATAATTCATTTATATATTAAACTGTATTATTTAGTGAACACTCTTTTCTTTGGGAATAGAGCATTTAATTTTGAACACTTTGTAATTGGAACTATTTTCCGGTGATTGCCTTCTAGAGTAGGGCATTTGCAGGTAAAAACGTCCAGCCTTCATTCAGCATTTCTAAAGTGCCTGTTAAGTCCTCAGCAGTATAGAATACAAACAAAACAGAACTTGCCTAATAAGGGGCAAAGCAAGAATTTGACCCCAGGTCTTTTGACCACCAGACATTGCTATAAAACAATGCACCCTACCTTCTTTGACATAAAACAAAAATGCTAAAATATTAGCATCACCAACTCCCTGCATCATTAATATGGATATCAAAGAAATACAAAGTGTATTTTATATAAAGTTAAAAGGTAAATTTAAATGGGGCAAGTAAAAATTCTAAAAATATCTTTTAAAATAATGTCTTTCCAATCATATCAACCAATATTTACAAGCACCATTTCCTAATCAGATTACACACATAAGATATATGTTTCTGCTTTTCAACAAAAATTGAAAATAATGTCTAAGGTTCATGTATTCCTTTTGAAATTACTCACACATGGCCTAGTATAATGTGTTCATAAGTGACTTTTGAAGCATTCTAGTTGTTGGAACAGACACAGATTCAGATATCAAACCTGCCTATTTTAAATATCTTTATTTTCTTACAACAGAATAACAGTGAATGTTTATATCAGATCATTACAAAGTGTTTCCTTGTGATCCTTCCCTTTGCTGCATTTGATGTTTACAGTAAATGTGTCTAGTCACATAGTTTAGCTTCAACATTTATGTAGTGCAAAGTAAAAAAAAAATCCTGTATTACAACCTGCAGTAGGGCATCAGCACTTTTTAAATGTAACAGTTTCTGAACTTCTGAGTTTGAAAATGCATGAACCTAGAACCACTTTGAAATTAAAAGTGTAAAAACAGCTAAGAAGCCTGAATATGTCTATTTTAACATTTTCTGATCAATTTCTAAAGCTTTTGCTGCTTCTAAAAAGCATATTGTTCCTCTGTGGTTTGTAATTCCTTATTTTGGCTACAGTTAATGAATTTTGTTCATATGCAGTAAATTTATTGAAATGAATTTCAGGGGATTTGTGGTTGCACAAATGCCACTCACAGTTTGTGTGCCTTTTCTGACACAGCATTTTTCTTCTTTAGAGCTGTTGCAGTTAATGCATTACATTCATAGGCCAATTACAGTACAAAGTGGTAGTAGAATAATGGGAAATTTGTGAGGAAAATGGAACAGAAAAATGGAAGCATGGGATTTATTTTCAGGAGACTTCAAGAGCCTGAAAAGCAAAACTATTAAAGCTTCATTGAAAAAGGTACTTCACCTTATAGAGTAGTTAATTGACCTACTTAATGAGGTGGAAAATAGATTATGTTGGGTGAGAGGTATTTAATGAAGCAACCCTAGAAATTCTCTACACTAGAAAAAAAAATCCTTGGCAACCAAGCCTTTGTCAAATTGTCCTTCATTGTGTACTTATTTATCTTACTTGTACCTAATGGATGAAAGCTGTATGTAAAGCAGTTGTTAAACTAAGTTGTTGATAGGAAAAGTATGTGTTCGTGTTCCTTTAGTCCACATGCATTTGTAATAATACTGATATAACTATGAAGTTCAGTTCTAGAGCTTTTGCACTCCCGATTGTTAATATTTTATTGTGTATGCTAAAAAGGATAAGTGTGTCCTCAGTAAAATAATTGTGTTATTATTATGCTTAAATTTTGGCGGTGGTTATATAGTCATAGTGTCTTAAAATTTTTATTAACATTATTTTATTTTGTGTGTGTGAATATTTTGCCTATATGTATGTACACTATGTACTGGCCTAGTGCCCATGGAGGCCAGAAGAGGGCATCGGATCACTTGGACCTGGAGTTACAGAAGGTTGGAGCTGCCATATGGGTGTTGTGAATTGAACCAAGGTCCTCTAGAAGAACAGCCAGAGCTCTTAACCTCTCAGCTATCTCTCCAGCCCCAAAATAGTCATACTGTCTTTAAGAAACTGAAGATCTAAACACGAGTTTAACAATTTTTAAGTTATGAAGTTAATGATCAAGTTATAAGGAAAAAGCACAGGTCACTACTGTAAAAGGGAATTGGATTCCTTACATAATAGAGAGAACTTAATCTGTAAGACTTAAAGCTTTAAAAGTTCAAATTGGGAACTGAATCCCATATAATGTTTGTTATGGGAAAAGAATCTTCAGATGTTTATATTTTAGAGAATCTGATACTAATTATAATTTCAGAACAAGTAAAAGTCCTTTGTCAATTTGTACTGAAGAGTAGTTCTCTCTCTTAGTCTGTCCACTGTGAATCTGTTGGCATATGGATGGTATCCACAAACAAACAGATTCTAGTAGTGGTGACATAATAAATGATATCAATTTAAGATGACTTACGCACAAATGATTGGAAGTTCTGATGAAATTTAGTACATTAGGGAGTGAAAGAGAAGAGAAGGCGAGAAAGGCAGAGAGAAGGAAAGAGAGGAGCGGGAGAAAAGAAATTAAGGGGGAGAGAGGAGATGGAGAGAGAGGAAAGAGGGGAAGAAAGGAAGAGAAAGGAGGGGGAGAGAGGAGAGAGGGAGGAAGGCAGGGGAGAGAAAGGAACGAAAGAGAGAGGAGAGGAGGAGAGAAAGGAGGGGAAGAGAGAGAGAGGAGTGAGAGAGAGGAGAGGGGTGGAGGGAGAGAGATATTCTGCTTTTAAATATTTTAAGTTGATCAATCCAGCAATCAGAATAGACTACAAAGCAATGGCTTTTGCCCTAAATTAAGCCACTACCTTGATTACAAAAGAGATATTTAGAATAATGTAAGTTGCTTGGCACTCTTAAGGAGACATTTTAAAGCTCTTAAAGGGGTGACTATTCACTATCCCTCAAACAGTAAAAAAAAAAAAAAAAAAAAAAAAAAAAAAGACACAATCCAGATTTCTTCATGACTCCAAAACAGTTATCTTTTCAAAATACTTATCTTTAATTTGTGGGAAAACAATATTCACAAATAAGAAGTCTCCTAAGACCACTTTAAAAACTTGCAAAGGGAATGATGTCACTGAATTATGACGTACAAATGTCTTTTTACTAAAGGGCTATGTCACAAAACCTACATTTCACGACTTGCCTCACTCCAGAGAGGTTCCCTCTTAAGCATCTCCCCTCTATATCTTGAAAGTAACCACGTTTTCCTTTCTGGTTTTCATTTAAGTGTTTATTTTGTTGCTTGGTGTCATCTATAGATGAAGTATTTCAATCAGGAAAGAAATATAAGTTTAAATGTTTGGATTTAACATTAGGTTTGAGCTGTTTGGTTTAGTGTCCACGACAGCTAAGGCAAATTTCTGTATTTCTAACATAATTAATTAGTTCTTACAGCTACCTTTACAATATAAAATCTTATTTATAATTAATGTCATAAATTGGAAATCAGTTGTTTGAACTGGATGGAAGTGAATCAAATAGCCAATTACTTGTTTAACTAAACCCTTATTCATGGTGTTTAACGAGCTACCTTTGTTTGTCTTCACATGAATGAAGAGAAAACAATCAAGCAGAAACTGCCAGCTCCACACTTGGCTCTGTCATTTATGAAGATCAATGATTACTTTAAATGATGTCTTAACGTAATTCCGCTTAAGTCAAACATTCCTAGAGAAGAAAATTAAGTTGGATTTTCTCAGAAGTATCTTGTCATGTTTTGTCATTTAAAAACATGATTCTGATTACATGTAATTAATCTGTAAGTTTCTGTTTATTTGTTTGTTATAGAAGTATCAATTAATGTGAAAGTCAATCCTTTTAGACTCAATGGAACATCAGCTTGCACCTCTTCTTTCTGAAATACCTCCGACAGTGCCAATTATCAATGGAGATCCCATATACCCTGTAAGAGAAGTTTTGTTTCTTTTTATTTGCACTATAACTGGTTTAAATGTTATGAAATCTGGCATTGGTTTTTATTTAGACTATTTGTCACTTTTATGGTCACTTACTTGGGAAATTTTGTTTGTTTGTTTTATTGTTATTTTGTTTTTTTGTCTTTTCAGCACTGGTTATTTTCTTTGTAGGCCTTTTGAAAATTACTTAAGACATTCAACATTAGCTTATCTTACATAAAATTTCCTTTTGAATTAATTTAGCTGCTTCTTTATACTCTTTTGCACAACTTCAAAGGCCTAGTCCTGTATTGTTAAGTTTCTACTACCTACGGATTCATAGTGTGTATCTTTTGAAATTGTGAGTTTAATGAAGACTAATGTTTCTTCATGCTCATTCAGTTAGGAGTTCAATTATCTAATATTTGAAAGTATTGTATTTGAATAGTAATGACTTCTATGAGTAAGACTGGTTTCTAGAAAGAAAAAGTGTACTTCAGATTTAGCATTTGCCCCTTTAATAGATTCAGTGGAAGGTCTAACATAATATATAATGTAAAAAGATGACGGACTTTTTGTCTCTTGAATTAAAAAAAAAGCAAAGATGGTATGTTAGCATAACAACATGGACAGAAATGATTGAAATATATGCATGTATGAAAACGTCAAAATAATGTTCATTTTTATTAGCAGTGTTTGATAATAAAAAGTTTTATTTCTAAAAATGACAAAAGTAAAATGGTTTTGTAATCAAAATTACATTTTTTTTAGATGGAGAGTTGCTTTCTGGAACCCAACGCCATGGCAGCATATTCTAATTTTTCACAGACCACGACTCAGCCTAAAATATATAACACCTGGCCTTCTTGTCCCCAATACTTGGCTCAAGTATGTCTGAATTTTACCTTCAGATAAATTTTATTTTCTGGGATTTTGTTTATTTGTTTGTAAAGGTTTTGTTCTAGGGGTAGATGCAGAGGAGAATAATGTCTTTCCACCCCAATGCACCTCTTTACTATGACCTTATTAAGCTTTACTTGGGTGGGGGAATGACCTGTTCTTACTAAGGGGTATTGAATTTCTCCTAAATGCCCATTGACCCAATTGTACTCTTCGCCTTGAGGATTTTGAAATCCCCATAATTAGGGGGACTGAATATTATTCAAAAGGATAATAATGACTTTTTCCAAAGATTTACAAAAAAGTGTGTCATTAAATAATTATCTATTTCTAGATTGTATTCGTTCAAGTTAACCCTGGAGAGGTCCTTACCATAAAAGCCGATGATGGGTCCATTCAGCATGTTCAAGGTTTGTTAAAGTAGAATTAGATGTGTGTTGTCTTACAATCAGATCGAGTGAACCTAAATATTGTTGTAAAATTACTAACAATTCAGTAATATCTCTTACCGTTTATGAGTCAGAATACTCAACATATTCCTCATAGGAACTTGGCATCAACAGCACAAGAGCCAATTTTGCTGATCTTTCTAGAAATCTTCAAAACTCACTTTTAAAACATGAACACAAGTTAATTGAAGAATTTTATTCAAAGAAGTCCAGACACTGTAAATAGTGATTGTTACTTACCAGTTTTATTTTTTACTTCCATATGGGAATTTAATCGCTTACCTTACAATATGATCTGTGCTAATGCTTTTAATTCAATAGCAAATCTTTGAAGCAGTTAATGTACTACAGATTAATACAGAGAATTATTTATGTCCATTGAGATGTTTGGCATATTTGTCAGATTGGAGAATATCAAAAGGCAGTAAAAATATCTGCATACATTTTTAATGTTAGCATCAAAATATAAGGCCACAAAAAGGCAAGCTGACATATCAGGATATGTAGGCTACTTTTTATAGAGTTCTATCTATAATATATTTGCAAAATTAAATAACATTTGAATTTTAGTGGCACATATTCTTATTAAAGTTAAATTCAGGTTTATTGAATTTATAAAGCTCAGTATAACTCACGAACAAAATGAAACATAAATTTCTTTTTTTTTTTGATAATTCCAAAAATGGCCTTTCCTCTTAATGGCCTTTCCCGTCTTTTAAAAAGATGCAAATATATACATTCTTTTACTTCATGTATGTACATAATGTATTGTGATCATACTTCCATTGCCCTCTCTTGCTCCCCTCCAACTGATGCCCTTTCTTTTTCCCATCTAGTCTCTCTTCTGTTTTCATGGACGTAGCTGCTTGGTTTTGGTAACCAATTGAGTTTAATTAGGGTTTGTTGCATGAGCATGGACAAAGGGTTTGCTATAGGAGTGTGGGCATCTTAGGAATGGCTACACCACTGAAGAAAATATCTGCCCCTTCCAACCACCATTAACTGCCAATAATTCCTCAAGGGGGGTGTGGGCCGTGTGAACCTCTCCCCTCTAGGAACCGTTAACTGCCTATAAATCTTCAAAGACATATATTCATTCTAATTTTTAAAAAAATGTTGTTAAAAGGTAACATCTCGTGTTAACCACCAATCTCTACAATCTATAGCAACAAAACTAGATATATATTATACAAATATGTATCATACATGTATGAGTGTTTGATCGGTTTTAGAGTGTTCTGCAGATGGAGCCTTCAGAGAGCTCATTCTTTCACATTTCCAACAAATATTTCTTTAATGCCTAGCATGCACCATCTTTGTGCTAAATACCTAGTAATAATGTCCAGGAACAAGGACACACATATAAAGTATTGTATATAGTAATTTTATATAACTATTTTAATTATGCATACACATTTTATTATGTATAAAAACAGAAAAGATCTCAGTTTTAAATAGTCAATGATAAAGTATATTGCTTTGTGTTCAGAGACTTAGTACTAGCTATTTTAAATTAAGATGACTTTCTGGTTTTGTGCTAATTGTTTTATATTCTAAGGTGATTTTGATCTAGTGCTGTGCCGGGAATGACAGTAAAAAGCCAGAGGCCCAGCAAATGTACTTACCAGGCCAGAATAGATACAGAAAAGATTGACTAAATTGGCAGAAATAGATATACAGTGAGCAGTTTGTGACAGAGAAAGTCACCTCCTGAAAGGGAATGGGATTCTTTTATACTGTTAGAGAAAGTTACTTAATCTTACCTCATGTGCCATTTGTGTGGGTCTGTAGTTGGATACATGAGCACGCATCTCACTGTTTCGTTAAGTAGTAAATTGTATAGTGCCAGTCGTTGGGAGGTTGGCCATTTAGAAAAAGGGATCATAGATTCTTAAGAGTTATAAGGCTTCTTAGCAGGGCGGTGGTGGTGCACACCTTTAATCCCAGTACTTGGGAGGCAAAGGAAGGCGAATCTCTGTGAGTTCAAGGCCAGCCTGGGCTACAGAGCAGTTCTAGGACAGCCTGTGTGGAGAAAAAAAAAAGGAATTATTAGGCTTTAAAACAGGATGTAGTCATATGCCTTTAATTCCAGCACTTGGGAGGCAGAGACAGGAGGATCTCTGTGAGTTCAAGGCTAGCCTGGTCTACAGATAAAGTTCCAGGGCACCCAGGGATAAATAGAAAGACACTGTCTCAAGAAAAAGAATTATTAGGCTTTAAATATTTGTATAAGGCTTCACAAGGCACTGTGGTCAGGCTCCAATTAGTGAGGGGCTGATTGCTAAAATGTGAGGTGTTTGCTTTTGTTCTTAGCCTTTTTATCTCTAAAGTTGCTTCCTGATAGAGCAGCAAGGTCACTTGATTGACAAGGGGCAAAGATCATCTTCTGGAGCTTCTTCAGAGCTCAGACAGGTTAGAAGAGTGGACCTTATTGATGTTGCTGGTGATGCATAGAAGGTTTAAGAGGCGTGCTGGAAGGGAAGGAGAGAATGAGTATCTCAAGAGGGTGAAGACCTAACTGTAATATCAACTTGGAGATTGCGAAGTCGTTGACTGGGGAAACAGGCACTGATGTCAGTGGTAATGTAATGGCCCTGCAACACTGCCATGGGAGCTTAATGGCCTTTAATATGGAAAATACCAACCATACCAGAAGGTTAAGTAAGAAAAGACAGAAAGACAAACAGACAGACAGAGAGAAGTTACGTCAGTGAATGATCCCAGGAGAAGAAAGCCAGCTCCTGTGTCTTCCCTGTGAGCAATCCCTCAGAGGTTATTGCCCTTAAGTCAGATGCCTGCTCTTTTAGTCTTATAACTGTATCTTGTACTATTCCTACTTGATTAGCATATACATGACATTTCTGTCCCAGGGTCAGGCAGGTACTCTTTGGACTACTGTAAGCAATACTACAGATGCAGAAGAGTCTTTGGAAAATTAAACTGGTCTTGAAGGGCCTTGGGGGCTGCTGAGATGTGGACTAGTCCCATAGGCTAATTTGGCCAAGTATGTTAAGCATTAGAAGCCCATGTGAGTATTCTTATTCTGGTACCTATGCCTGCCAGAGTGACTCATCCCACTAAGAAAGGTATCAGTTAAAAAGCCCTTCTAGATCACGAGGTTCCAAAGGAGGGTACATGGAGGAGCTGGTTGAAAGGAGTAATTTGGATATCAGGAGCAGTGAAGGCACTGGTCCAGGTATCAGATGAATTAACCAGAAGACAAGAGACATTAGTTCTACATGGGAAGAAAAGAAAGCCACTGAGGAATTAAGGCACATGGTGATGACTAGATAGAAAAGTGAGTGAGTAGGACATTTTAAAAGGAGGAAGTTGAGGCATGAAAGAAAGGAGTAAAAATGGAGGGCGTGAGTCAAGGTAAGTGATAACTTCAGTCCAAGAATAGTTTAAGAAATCTCCCTAAGGACCACAAGATGGCTCTGAAGGAAAAAGTTCCTGCCATGCAAACCCGAGAACCTGAGTTTAGTTCGCAGAACCCACCAACAAGGAAAGAACTGACCTCTGAAATTGTTCTCACACCTCCATCAAGGCATGCCTGCACTCACACATACACATTTCATTCACACTCATAAAATACATACATACACACTTACTTACTTACTTACTTACTTACTTACTTACTTACTTACTTACTTAGAAATCTCTCTGAAGGAAAAAGTCTAATATGAGTTCCTTAAACTGAGTTGGGTCTTGTAGAAAGAATATCAAGGGAATATGTGGAAAGAACTTGTAAAAATTATATCATAAAGCTCAGAAAAGCGAGAGAAAGAGAACTAGCTATCATTGGGATCTAGAGGGCATTAAGGGTCTGTTTATTTCACATGGGTCTTACTATGAGAGGAATCAGAGGTCTCTAAGAGGCTCATGGAAGCAGGCCTTTTGAGCTTCTGGGGGTGGAACAATATTCACTCTGGACAGATGAAGCTTGTGAAATATGCCTTATTAGACTGACTGCTTTTGCAGACATGAGTAACACTTGATAAAATCTGGTCCAAACAACTTCAGGAGGTCTTTTAAAATGTGGCATGGTCTGTAAGATAAGATAGGCTCAACCCCCTGGGTTAGTGTGAGAAATGGTCATCAATTTATAAAAAGAGTACTAGAGACTAAGCAGTGTGAAAGCTGGTTTATTCAGGGACTTGCAAATCGGAGCATCAGCCTGGAGTGGCAGGTTTGCCGGTTCAGCAAGAAAGCAGTCTTTATAGCCCTAACACAGGCCCCTTCCTTCCTTTCCCCTTGGCTGAGTAATCAGGAGGGTGCAAACTTACACATCATCTATGTGTACATTTCCCTCTGCTACTTAGCATTCGTCTTTTTCTCAACCAAAAACGTGGGGATTCATCTCAACATTTTACATCTTGTTTATTTTAAAACTTATCAGATGCATGACCTTGTTATGCTTGTGGCTTGATGGTTAGTAATTTTCTGTTTTAAACATCTAGTTTGGGTGTCTGGGGTAAGCGTAGCAAAGTGCAGATTAGGGGACGCAAATGCCTAGACTAACAGACTCTAGCAGGGATCCAGTGTTTTCTGTTTATCTGAATTTCAACCAATACTGGCTCAAGGCAGTTTAGAAAATTTTGTTTTGACCTTTTTTTTTCTTACTTTTTATAAGCTAGTATGAGGGGATAATACCAAAAAAGGTTAGGACAGGCTTGAGCTGTACTTACCTTGGCCAGCCCAGCTCCAGTGGTATAGGTAATGTGACTTAACATACACCAGGTCTGCCTCAAGGGACCACTTTGAAGAGGCTGAGATAATGATACCGTCTAGGGGTTCTACTTATTAAAAAATTGAAAAGCGGCAAAGAAGTGCTACCAAAAATCTTGGGGAGTCTCAGGAGAGCCATCACATAATACTGAGGAAATGGGGGCCCTCTCTTGGGATTCTTAGTCTCATTAACAATAATAATATAAGAACACACAACCGGAAGCTCAAGGGCAATTTATTAGAGGTTAAAGGGAATTTTTTTTTTGAGCAATGTATTCTGATCACATTTTTTCCTCCCCAAACTTCTCCCAGATACTCTCCACCTCCCCGCCCACTCTGAGTCCTATTGGAAATGAAAACTGAGCCTTTATCGGATTGTAGAGACTGGGAGAACCCAAAGCAAAGAATGATGTGCTCTATGAGGACAGCGGCTACCACTAAAGCCCTGTCTGTTTCAATGGGAAATGTTTCTAGCCATTTGGTGAAAAGACACAACTAACTAGTAGATATTTGAATCTCTTGCATGGGGACATGCAAGCAAAATATATTCACCAATCCCCACCCCAGACATAGTTCTTCTATGCTGGACAGTGTATAAAAGGGGAGGAGTCAGGAACCTTCAGTATTGGCCTGACAACAAGAAAGACAAGCTTTAGAAACAGATACCAAGGTGTTGCTATGTCTGTGAACAGAGCCTCAATTGGAAAATAAAGGCTTTTAGCATATATATATGAAAATTCTCAAAGATCTTTCATCAGAGGGATCCAGCAAGTAAAAGTTTGGAGGTGGGCTTGGAACTCTGTCTGGAGTGTTTGTAAAGCCCTGACCTAAAGTCTCTTGGATCTCCTGGGGGCATGTTGTTGGATGTGAGAGAATAGGATTGGGAACTAAAGCAACCTGGAGTGGAAGGTGTGCTGCCTGTTAAGCCTGTTCTTCTGCTCAATGGTTTCCCTAAGAAATGTCAGGGTGTTCTTTTTTTTTAGACAGGGTCTCACTATGTAGATAATGGTCTTTTTGATGGGCCTTGCCATGTATAAAGGTCAGCTGGGTTGTGTAGTTGGAAGATTTCCTGTGTCCCACCCAGCCTGCGGTTGGGACAAAACTTTCTCACCTGTGACCCATAGCCACTTATAAAATAATCACTCAGAAGCTTATATTAATTATGAACTGGATGGCCTATGGCTCAAGCTTCTTGCTAGCTAGCTCTTATAACTTAACCCATTTCTATTAATCTATGAGTTGCTACATTGCCTTGGCATTACCAGTCTGCTGGTGTTTTGCTGCCCCTTGGGTGGTGGCTGGCGTCTCGCTCCCTCCACCCTTTCTTCTCTCTGTCTCTCTGCTTGAATTTCCCAACTGACTGTAAGCTTTCTTGCCATAGGCCAAAACAGCTTTATTTACTAACCAATGGGAACAGCATATATTCACAACAGTACAGAAAGACATCCCTCAGCAAGGTTGGAAGCCAGATGGCTTCAAGTAGGACCAAAGTCTTAGGGGCATGTTTAGTGGGGGTATTCTGAGCAGTGAGGAGGCCCCTTTCTCTTCAGGTCCCTCGTGAGTGTTGATCACATGGAAAGCATAGGCAAAATCTGCGTAAAAGTTATCTCCTCTCTGCTCCCAGCTGGAGAGCCTTAGTGAAGGCCATTAGTTCTGGAATTATCTGGAAGGGGCCCAGATTCTGTGACTTCTGTAAGACTCACTACTACATACCCTGAAAGCTTTTTGTCCTGCCTCCATAAAACTACCGCTGTACTTGAACCAGGTATCTTCCAGATGAGAGAGAGAGGAGTCCTGTAGATCCAGTCTAGCACTGTAGAGAAAGTCAGTTATTTCCACACAGGTTTGCTGGAGAAGCTTGTCAGGCTTGCGGTTAATGGCTATTTGGGCGGGGGGGGGGGGGGGAGTAATGGATTAGGATTTTTTGCCACTGTTTTTACAGTAAGCGCTGCAGTTTATAATAGAACAATCTGGTGCTTGCTGGTTCTGTCTGATCCCCAGTGGAAAACTCTTGAGTTGAGATTTTTCAAGGCTCTAGTTTGGCCTGTGAATCATCATGCTCTGCCACAGGGTTAATTGAGAGGTCTTCCAAACTAAGAGAGCCATTGGTGCCAATGCCCTGAGGTAAAGGCAGTAGCTCTATGCCACCAGGCTTGGAAAGATGAGCAGTTGGGCACCAAGAGACCCCAAAGCCTTTGTTGAAATTCCCACTGCTACTCCATTTTGTTCATGCGTATGCAAAGAAAAGATGTTTTGGTAAGAACTGTCAGAGCTAATGCTGGGTAGGAGGTAAGTGTCTGCTTTAGGAGGTCTAGGGTTCATGTCATTTCAGGGGTCCAATCTAATTGATCTTCCTCTGGTTCCCTCAAGTCTTCATAGAGAGGTTTAGCTATCAGATCAAACTGGGAAATCCAGATTCTGTAAAATCCTACCATTTCTAAGAAGATCCTTAGCTGTTCTGTGGCTGGAGTGCCCATAGTTAAAACAAGATGGTTTCGGTAACTAGGAAGACTGCTTGTGCTGTTAGTGTAAGGCCAAGGTCTGGGCCTTTCAAAGAGAAGCCTTCTAGCCATGTGAAGACAGTTTTTGAAGAGTTAGGACAGTGTTTGGATCTGAACTGGATTTATCTGAGTTACAGATTAATATCCACATACTAAAGGAGGTTACTCCTTGGGAGAAAATTCAAAGAGGAAAGGTCTCTGTAGAGACCTGAAAGATAGTGCTATCCCAAAAGTCCTGAGGTAAGACTGTCGAGGAAGTTGGGTGGAGGGATCCTGCCATTCTAATGTAAACAGGAGCTGAGAGTTTGGATAGATAGCAGTACAAAGGAAGGCATCCTTAAAGTCTAACACTTTGAACCAGAAGATAGTAGAGGGTGTCTGTTCTATGGGAATGTGAGGATTTGAAACCATGGCATGGATCAGAATGTAAACAGGAGCTGAGTTTGGATAGATAGCAGTACAAAGGAAGGCGTCCTTAAAGTCTAACACTGGGAACCAGAAGATAGTAGAGGGTGTCTGTTCTATGGGAATGTGAGGATTTGAAACCATGGCATGGATCAGAACCACAGCCTCATTTATAGTCCTCAAATCTTGGGCTGTTCTGTAGTACCCATTTGACTTCTCTACTGCCCAGACATGGGTATAGCATGAACAGTTACAAGGGTAGTAAGTAGCCCAGTAGCACAGAATTTATCAATGAGAGCCTATAAGTCTTTCCCTACTTTGGTCTTTAAAGATATTGGAACATTCCAGAAAAGCTGTTACGATTCTTAAGGACAAATCTAATAAGAGTGGCTGTTAAGGGAGTATTCAAGAATGGAGGTATTGCAGACTTTGGGTGGAACTTTTGTATGATGTAAGCATCTACTTTGGAGAATATATGGAGGACCTTTGAGGCCCCAAACAGCAACCAGGACAGGAGACGCAGTGTTAAGAAAGCCATAGAGCCTCTGGAGACTTAATTGGATCTGAAGTTTAAACATTATGTCCCTGCCTAGGAAGGGGAGGGAGTAGCTGGGTAGGACCAGGAAAAAAATGAGTGAAAAGTTGTTTGCCTATCATACAAGTTTAAAAGGTTATAAAGCAGGCTTGCCATTAACATCAGTGAGGAGAACCTGAGCCCAAAATGTCAAGCCTGAGAAGGTAATCAAGACACAAAATTTCAGCCAGGCAATGGTGGCTCTCATACCTTTAGTCTCAGAACTTGGGAGGCAGAGGCACGAGGATTTTGGTGAGTTTGAGGCCAGCCTGGTCTACAAAGTGAGTTCCAGGACAACCAGGACTATGTAGAGAGACCCTGTCTCTAAAGCCAAAAGACACAAAATTTCACATTATTGATAATGAATTATTTTCATCTCTGCCAGTTCTGGAGCTGCTAAAGGCTCATCCATAAAGGTGGAGAATACAAAATTCTCTACATCCCTAGGGTCTATCTTAGTCTATTACTGTGAAGAGACACCATGACCAAGGCAACTTATAAAAGAAGTTTAATTTAATTTGAGGCTTGCTTACACTTTCAAAGAGTGAGTCCTTGACCATCATGGTGGGGAGCATGGCAGCAGGTAGGCAGGCATAACAGTGGAGGAGTAACCAGGAACTTACATCCCCAAAAATTGCAGGCAGAGAGAGACTGGGCTTGGCTTGAGCTTTTGAAACCTCAAAGCCCACCCAGCAATACACCTCCTCAACAATGCCACACCTACTCCAGGACCACACCTCCTAATCATTCCTGATTCATTCCTGATAGTCCACCAACTGGGAACCAAACATTCAAATATATAAGCCTATGGGGACATTCTCATTCAAACCACCACAGAGCCTCATCAGTCCTTAAGGAGAGAGCTCCCTCTTTCCTTACTGATCTCCTCATAGTCCAGGAAGAAAGAGGGAGAAGAAAAGCAAAACAAGCGGCAAACGCACAGTGGTAGGGAGAGGTCTGTGTCTACATAAACCTGAGAAGGGCTCTCATTAGAGGAAGGAAGAGAGCAAGCTTTGCTTACAGGTTAGAATTTCTATCAAAGCTGAAGAAAGGAGTGAGGTCAGCTTGTAGCAGGGAGTAGTCATGCTTGAACTAGCATTGCAGGAATAATATTAATGGTGTTGATTTGAGAAAATTGACTATGGGAAGTTGAAACTGCTGACCACAGAAAGGCTGTTCAAGCTGGATGCAATCACAGGAAGAGGGGGCATTCAAGCTGGAGTAAGGTTTATAGTGAGGAAGGGGCTGGAGTGGAGTGGCTTCCAAGTCATACTCTTGATCTCTTTCTTAATTCAGGCCGTATGGCCACAAAGGAAGATTGGGTGGTATTACTTTTGCTCTGCTTCCTGCAGAAGGCCATCAGTCAGGCCTGAAGGAGAATACCTTTGACTTGTTCCTGAGAGGTTGCTCAAGACCTTGTGACTCCCAAGGTTGCTAGGGAGAGGATCATCTGCACAGCCAGGTGTGTCCTGACAGAGGTCAAGATCCAGATTGGGGTGTGTACATCAGAAGAGAAGAGTGAGATTGTGGGGTTACAGGAATGTCCAATTCTTCATGAGGCACACGCAAGTCCAGGAGCCACAAATCCAGAAGAGGTCCATAGTGTATGCCAGGCAGGGGAAAGGTTAAAGCAGAATATCCGGGAGAGCTTCCCTGGGTGTTCGCAGTTTGGTGTTAGAGTGTGCCAGAGAGAGATGGAGTGTCCAAAGGCTAGGGCTATGACAGGCTGCATAGAGGTCGCATGACAGTCTGAAGGGGACTCCTCCAAGGTTAAGTTGAAGGTACTGAATTTTAGAATTTCAGGATCTCAGAGAAATTGTAAGAATCAAATATCAGGTGGAGATGGAGTTGGAGAGGGACAGAGGGGGACTAGGGGTGTGAAAAGTAGGACATGGAGAAGAGAACTCAGGATGGTGACCTCTTCGCTGGAAGCCAAGGCTTTGGTCTCTGGTTGCCAAAAAGTGGACAATTCAATTAGTCTAAGGAGTACACCAGACTGAAGAGAAAGGTGTGTTGGTGTGGTAGAGGGGGAAGTGTAGTTAACTTGTAGTTGCACAGAGAGGAGCCAAGGCTGTGGAGAAAGGAAATGCAAGACCAGGCAAAGGGCTTTTTGACAGAAGTCATGTAGATGACAGAGTGTGTAGATCATTAAATCACCCAGATATCTCACCAAAGGGAGTAATGAAGGCCAGTGAGTGAAGGGGCTTGCTCTCTAGTGGCAAGATTGCTCTCCTGATTACCAGCCTTGTGCTGTCCTCCGCCCATACATTCACCGCGTGTAGAGCACAGAGGCCCACTTTTCAGTTTGTAGAGAGAGAAGTAGAGACCACCAAGGGTGACTTGGCAGGCCAGGCAAAGGGCCTTTGGTATGGCCTCCTGAAGAGATGTTGAGGGGGTTGTAGGCAGGTAAAACAATCTCTGGAAATTAATTATAGTAGCCTGATTGCAGAAGTCTTTGCCTCAACTCCAGCCATCCCATGCACATAAAAATCGATTTCAGGGCTTTTCTACTGGGCGTGGTGCAGTTCCCCTGTTGAGGAAAGCCAAGCAGATATGAGGCAGGAAAGCCCGATCTGCTACCAGGAAAGGTGAACATAATCCCAACATGAGGAGAACAGGGAGGAGTTAGGGGATTTCACGGGATTGGTGGGTAGTAAGACAGTCTGGTTGAAGTATGGAAGTAAGGACCCCTGTCTGAGGGGGAGGGAGGGAAGTAAGAGGATGGACAGATTAGGAAGTGGATCAGAGAGGATGCCATCAGCCCTCCTTGCCCTCTGGGATGCAGCTGAGGCATACCAGGCGGTTCTTTTGGTCAGGTACCAGTAGGGCTCCTGAAATTCAAGCTCTGGTTGAATTTCTGCCTGTGTGATGGAGTGAGGTGGGGGAGAGGAGAAAAGTTATGTGTGCAAAAGAAAGAGATAGTGTGGAATATCCCGGCCCTAGACTGCTAGGACAACCCAGAGATGGGCCATTCAGTTCCCCAGGGTGACAGAGCCTTTGTCTGTCTTATGGCCTTTGCAGTGGATGATAGCATCCCTTTGAGGCAATATGGATGCTTTGAGGAGGAGGGGGAACGCCTCTCATTGATGACAGTGGTGGCCTTTGGTGTAAGGAAACACGATTCTCTCCAAATCTAGGAGATGGATTGAATGATGCTGTAGGTACATACAGAGTCAGGATAGAGGATGACTGCAGCATTCCAGGCTGAGGGTAGGACCCTGGTGAGTACAGTGAGCTCTGCCTGCTGAGGAATGGTCTAAGGAAGGAGGAAGCTTGCCTCCTCCACTCACTAAGAATGGAAGCAGTTGAGAGTCTCATGATACCACTCAACAATGGGAACCCAACAAGGGGGGTCCTTGAGGGTGCTACCCTCAATCAACTTATCCAGGGTCCCAGGAATGGGAGTGGTATTGAGCTGGTGAAAAACCTTAAGGGTCTCATCTCCTGTCTTGAAGTAATCATGAGGTACGTGTGGGTCACAGAAAGGGTGTTGTTTGTAGCTGGGAACAGAGTGTCATGGATACTGGAGGGCAGGGCTGTCCAGAGGCTGCAGGGTAGAGCAAGCTGATGTGATTAGACTCAAGGCAAAGCAGGAACTAGAGGAGACGACAGGAAAAAACAGACTGATGAGTGATAGTTTGAAGGCTGTGGAGAACAGAACTTGCCTGAAGTTAGAGACAGAAGGCGCCAGGTGACATGTGTCATCAGTTTGTTTACAGAAATAGGCTACAGGTTGGAGCTAATTACAGCTGTTGGGCTAGAAGAACTCAGACCTGGTTGCACGTACTGAAGAGGTAAAGGTGGAAAAGGTGGAATAAGTTGGTAGCCCCAAAGCAGGAGGTCCAGGAAGATTCAGCTTCAGGATTGTAGAGGCTTTATGTATTTCTACATTAGAAATCAAGTGACCCTTGAAATCACCATTTGATGTAGTATAAGAGGGTTCTGAGATAATAGCAATGATGGGGACACAACTGGCAGTATCTTATGAGACCTAAAAATAAAAGAAGATCCTTCTTAGTATTAGATAAATGGGTTGGGCTAATGTCCTCCTTCCAAGAAGCAGAAATTGTGTGGCATATGGGGGTGATTTTCACACCCAAATGGGAGGATCTGGGATTGGATCAGCTGAACCTTCTTTCTAGAGACTTGATACTGAAGGTTGGCTAGGAAATTGAGTAGGCTATGGATTTCTGGAGACAATTAATAGGAGAGTAAGTACAGGATCAGGCTTTCTATGTCTTGAAGAAGGGTGCTGGTGGGGAGGAAAGGGGTTTTGGCAAACTTTGTCCAAAGTAGTGGACATTAAGAATCCTTGGGAGAGGACAGTCGAGATAAGTTGTTGAAAGAAATTTGAGTCAGGAGTCAGGCAAAATGTCACAGGTGGAAGGCAATGGTGAAGAAAGAACCCTGGAAGTCCAAGACTGTGAAGTGGTGACCAGGAGTATTTGAGAAAAGAAGGACTAAGTGTTGAGGACTACGAGGTGGATGGGCTCACAATTAGTAGGGTTTCCAGACTGTAAGGATAAGCTTACTTTGGAGGGAGTTCTCAGAAATGTACTCACAAAAACAAGGAAATAAAAGATGATGGGGTTGATACCCATAGCCTCAAGGAGGAGAATGGGTATTGAGCTATCAAAGTATATTCAGAATGGTTATTGTGGGAGATGCGAGACAGATGGTGATATTGGGTAATACTGTACAACTTTATGTCTCATACAATGGTGTCACCCTAGGAGTCACAGTTAGGGTCAAGGAATGAATGAAGTTCATCAGCCACAGCCTAGCATGAGAGGACAATTTGACAGGCTCCAAGCTTATGGAGTAAGTTCCTCCCTGGTAAGCAAAAGAGACTGAAGGGTAAGACAAAAAATGAGTGCATATGGATAAGATCCTGGAAGGAGAGGGTTAATAAGTGTGGTGGGTGGAATCTCGGGTTGTCCTTAAATGCCAACAGAAGGAAACTCCTGTAGTTGTTCCCTGATAGTCAGGTAGAACAGAATTAGTCCATTGCAACTGTATTCAAAGAAAAGACATGGTCTTGACATACACCATCACAATCACCCTGTGTTCTGTGGACTCAGATGTTGTAGGGGCAAAGGAACCTGGGTACCTTCATTCCTCAGTTAACAGCATCAGCACAGAAGAAATGGGACTGCTTTCAAGACAAGATGATCATGAACCTTGTCACTCAATTTAGGCTCAGTAGGAAGACAGGGCAGCCAAGTCTTCCTGCTAGGGAGGGGTGGTGGTCCTAGAAATAAGAATCTGAAAGAAGAGGACAGCTTTGAGATGTGAGTTTACTCTGCTAGGAGAAATTAAAGTGATCCTGTGAACCAAAACTTCTGGAAGAGGTTATTAAAAAAGGGAGGCAGAGATGCCACAAGATGATCAGGATGAAAGAGGCAACAAAAGGAAGCAGCCAGGACAATGAAGATGCCAAATACGAGTTGGGGTCCTGCAGAAAGGCAGTGGCTCTTTCCCTTAAACTTTGTGCTCTATCTCTAGGACAGCTGACTTACCGATAAAGAAGTAGCACTGTTCGTTCAGAAGTGCACATACACCCCTGTGGGTAGCCTCCAGGATAGTGCGATCATGCATGGAAACAGCAGCTAGGGAACATACAGATCTGGTCTTAGATTGCCAGAAGCTAATGTACATCTTTGAGACTCTAATATTTGTTTGAAAAGAAAGGTTAACTGGTCAAAGGTTACTCACAGGATGGTGGTCCCTATACCCACTTTCATCAAAGCCCCCAAGGTTACCAGGAGGAGGATCTTCTTCACAGTCCAGTATGTCCTAACAGGGGTCAAGATATGGATTGGGATTTGTGTGTCAGGAAGGAAGAGTTAGACTGTGGGGCAGAGGAAGGTAAGAGTGCATACCCTTGTACAAATAACAGGAAGACACATGTATGCCTGGGAGCTACAAATCCCAAAGATTCCAGTGGTGTATGCCAGGCAGTGAAAGGTCAAAGCAGGATATCTGGAAGAGCTTCCCTGAGTGTCCACATTTGGTGTTAAGAGTTAGTGTGCCAGAGAGAGATGGAGTGTCCAAAGGCTAGTGACAGGCTGCATAGTGGTGGCAGGGCAGTCTGGAGGGGACACCTCCAAGGTTAAGTTGAAAATATTTTTTAAGGCAGGATTTCAGAGAAATTATGCATATGAATTTAATAACAAGTATAGATGTATTGGCGGGAGGAAATGATAGAAGAGGACTAGACAGTGGGAAATGTAAGACATAAGGAAAGGATCAGAAAGCAAATCTTCCCTGGCACTCAACAGATCTGGGTTTTGGTTTCTGACTGATCAATGGTGAGTGATTCAGTTGTTCTAAGGAGTTCTTCAGATTGAGCAAGGAGAGGTATGTTAATGTAGTGAGTGGAGGCAACAGTGGGTTAGAGTAAGGTTTCAAAGATCAGGTTGTAAGCTTCCAACAACCAAGGAAATGGGGGGTCGTGGTCAGGAGTTGCATAGGGAGCCTTAGTATGTCAGGCAAAGGCCTTTTTATTACTGCCAATAAAGAGACACTGAGGAAGTTATAGGCAGGTAAATCTCTGGAAACTAATTACGGTGGGCCTATTTGCAGAAATCTTTGCCTCCATTCCAGTCATCCCATGTGTGTACTCAGATTCGTCAATGTCCTGTCAGGCATGGTAAAGTTCTGCTTCTGAAGAGAGCTAGGCAGTGATAGGAGTCAGGAAAGCCTTGGCTACATGAGGCAAGTGAAGGCAGACCTAACAAGAAGAGTGGATAGCATCATTAAAGGACTTCAGGAGATTGCTAGTGAGACAGTCTGGTTTAGGTAACAGGTGAGGGCCCAGACCCCTATCTTAGAGGGAGGGAAAGAAGAAAGAGTAGGGGCAGAGTTGGGTGGTAGACTGGGGAGGATGCATTAGTCCATATTCTCTAGGATGCAGATGAAGCACATCAAGGTAGGTCCTGTGCAAGTGGAAGATTATTTAGTAACTAGTATATTCAGGTCCCCAGGGTCAGAGGTGACCTTCCTTATGAAGGAAAAGTGGTGTCAATTGGAGCAACCTTGAAGTTTGGGTGTGGTAGAGGTGGTTAAAATGAGCCTATGTGGGCTCTCCCATGTGGGCTTTAGAGGGTTCACTGAAGCAAGAATCAAAGCAAGACCTCAAGGTATAAGGAGAGGAGCAAGGGGTAGTCTAGTGGGGTAGAGATAGGAGTGGGAGCATAGGAATTAGTAAAGGACTATAGAAGGGTCTTAAGAAACTAAAATAGAGAGTTACTCACTGAAGTAGGAGAGTCTTTTGATGGGTTCAGATTACAAGGATGTGTGGGCAAAAGGGAGTGCCTATACATTAACTCAGAAGGACTGAGAATGAGAGGGTTATAAGGAACCTCAGGAAGTTTGAGGAATGCTAGGGGCAGGAAAGAAATCAAGTCCTTATGTAGTTGGAGAGAGAAGCAGGCTAGATTGTTTTGAAGATGCCATTCACTCTCTCTCCTTTCCCAGAGGACTGAGTATAATAAGGAATGTAGAAACTTCTGGAAATGTTTAGAGCACAGATGGTCCATTGAGTTATTTGATGAACAAATTCAAAGCCATTGTCAAATTAAATGGAAGGCCTGTACCCTTAAGTGAGAAATTATTTCGCTTAGTAGCCTAAAGGCCACAATGGAGGTACATTTGTTAGAAGTGGGGAAAGCCTCCACCCAATCTGTGAAAGTGTCAACTACAACTACTACCAGGAAGTAATTGTGTGTCTTATGGGAGACCTGAGTTGCACCATAAGTAGATGAGTTGAGAAAGATGGGGGCCTAATAGTAGCTTATGGAGAGACCCTTTGGCAGATGTTACACTGTTTACAGAGATCCTGTAAGTATTCTTTCATAAAAGGGGTGAGATGAACATGTGTACTAAGGACATTTCAGAGGGGAAAGTGTTTGGCCTGGAAAGTAGGAGTGACTCTCTTGGAGGAAAGAAAGGTTTTTCAGTTGAGTAAGAGAGTACTAAATTATTAAAATACTAGTAGGGTTCTCAAAGGTTGGCCTTAGTAGATCTGAGAGGAAGTGGAGGAGAGTAAAAGATGGCTACTCAAGTTGCACAGTGGTGGGAAGAGAAAACAACAGTTGAAGGAAGGTAACTTTGAAGACTCTAGGGATGAGCAGAATGGCAGTTTCTAGAACTTTGTGGCATAAGGGGCCAGCTTTGATATATAGTTCAATTTGTTTAGAGAAATAGTCAGCACGTCGGAGCAAGTCTCCCACTGGTTGGGCTAGAAGAACTAAGGCCTGGTTACGAGCTCTGTAGAGGTAAAGGTAGAGAAAGGTCAGGAGGGGTTGGGGAGCCCAAGGGCAGGAATTCCTGAGGGCCTGTTTCAGGATGATAAAACCTTTATGCGTGTCTGGAGAGGAAACCAGGTGACCATGAGATCATCTTTAGATGAAGCATAAAAAGGTTGAGAGAGACTCACAACATTGGAGGACTACAGCTGCGAGTAGCCTCTGAGACGTAAGTCTAAAAGGAATTGCGTCCACAGCAGGTCTACTATGTCGTTGAGTAGAATGCTGAGGAAAGAGGGGGATACTTGGGAGGACAAAAGGGAACAACAGAAGAGAGGGAGGAGAAAGAAGAGAGAAGACAGACCGAGTACCTTTGAAGAACTTCTCCAAAGTGGTAGGAGCTATCTCAGAATCCCTGAGGAGTACAGTTCAGGTAAGTCATTGGGAGAAGTTATACTCAGGGTCAGTTCAAATGAAAGGAGAAAGTTCCAAGATTTGGCTAGAGGATAATGGTGAAGGAGGCAGCTTTGAATCCAGCATTGAAAAGGGATTTGATGTCTGGGGGATCTGAGATAAAATAGTAGAAGGTTGGGGGATACGTGAGTGGATGGGAACTAAGTCAAAAGTCTTGTAGGAGGTGGTAGGAACATTGGGCTTTCAAACAGTGAGGATGGGCATGTTGTTGTTGGGCGAGTTTGTGGGCATGGAGATATTCACAGGGAAGTAAGAGGTGATGGGTTTAAGTCCCTGCAGCCTGGCAGGGGAAAATGGGTACTTCAGAATTGTTAAAAATCAAAAGGATGTCTGAGGGAAATGAGCACCAGATGATGGTGTTGAACAGTTGTCAGGTGGCTTGTGTCTTATATAACAGGTTGACTTTAGAGACAAAAACAGGATTGAGGGATGGGAGAGAGTCACCCTCGGGTGCAATCTAGCACAAGAGGATAAATTGAGGATAATTCGATAGCCAAGAGAGACTTATGGTAAATCCAAGTTTATGAAGCAAGTCCCTTCCTAGTAAAGGAAATGGACAGTGGGATAAGATGAAAAATGAGTGCATAAGAGCTATGTCCTAGAAGGAACAAATGAATTGGGGTATGAAATGTGGAATCTCGGGTTGGTCTTTCAGTAACAGCAAGTATGCTCTTGTAGTTGGGAGAGGAGTGTAGAGGAGTTGGACAACAGAAGTATTCTCCACTTTGTTACCTTGTGCCAATGCTCAGTGAGCGAGGCTCTGGGCTCAAGAGCAGCAGGTTGAGGCACCGGATGGGAGACGGTTTTTGGGAGGGGCAATCAGCAGCAGCTCTAAGGGTAGAGTCTCCAAGGCAGAATGAAATGAGTAGTCTCTTTCCAGAGGAGAATTAGGGTAGGAGAACAGGATCGACACAGGAAAAGCCATCAAGGAGGCAGAAATCTTGTACATAGAGAGCTTCCTGACACTTTCTGGTTCTAGTCCTAAAGTGATCAAGGTCCTTGAGAGTTTGCCAACTCAGATGTGCCATTCATTGTCCAATTTATATTGGTGCCAAGCCATTTACTGGGTCAGATTTTACTCCCAAGACTCAATTTAGAGAGGTTAGACAAAAAACACCTCAAAGGGGATGTTGAAGGTATTTGGGGAAAAATTGGAAACTCATGGTGGTGAGAAGAGCCCAGGATGTTCTGAAGACCCCAGACCAGTGTCCCTTTCAAGATGTCACTTACCTGTGGGACATCTCCTGGAGAAGCCAAATCTGGGCAGTACCCCAGGTGATCTCTTAGTCACCTTGAGAGAGAAGCAAACAGAGCAGGTCACTCAACAGTACACATACAGATCGGGACACCTCCACAGTGCCAGAGCTGCTAAAGCAGGGAATGTGAGAGGAGGTGATAGAGAGAGGGGAGGAGGAGGAAGAGGAAAGAAAAAGAGAGGGGAGAAAAGGAGAGGAGAGGGGAGAGAGAGGAGACAGAGGAAGGAGGGAGGGAGGAAGAGAAGGAGAGAGACAGACAGACAGACAAAGAGAGACAGACAGAGAGAGACAGAGAGAGACAGAGAGAGAGATCCAGCCCAATGGGTTACCCAGTGCCCAGAGGGGGTCAGAGAGGGGCTAAATCCTGCAGATGGTTTGGGGTGTCTAGCAGGGAGTAATGTCCTGACCAGGACCCCGTATACCTACAAAGTTGGCAACCATCTTTGTGATCTGAGGGCAAGGCTGAAATAAAGGAGTGAAGTGGAATGGGGTGAAAGCCAAGGAGTCCCCAGGATCGAGCCCAGGAGCAACTACCACTGTCAACTGCTCCCTGGGATGCAAGAAGATCCTGGCTCTGAGGAGGTAGATCCACAGCTGTGTGGACAGGTTTGTTTTGAAATAAACCTAAGAAGATCTCTCATCATCTTACGGGCTACGGTTTTATCAGAGCTGGGGAAGGGGCTGAGGTCAGGTTGGACAAGTAATAATCATGGTTAAACTCAAATGTGCAGGAATGGTGTTAGTGGTGTGAATTTTGAGAAGCTGACTACAGGAAATTAAAACTGCTAGTCACAGGAAGAAGGGGCTATTCAAACTGGAATTTAATGACAGGAGGAGATGAGGCTGGAATGGAGGTTGCCCCTCAGTCATGCTCTTGTTCTCTCACAAAATCATGGGCAGTTGTCCTTTTTAAGCTTTGATCTGAGGATGGGTTCTTTGGGTGGAAACTGGCCTTCCCTCACAAGGAAAAGAGGCACTTTCTTGCTTCCCGTTGGCCTATGCTGTGTAGATGGACATGTCCTGGGGGAGCTTATAGCCTGGTAACTTTTAGCACTACTGGCTCAAGTGTCCTTGCTAACAACTGCAATAACAGGAAAGAATCCTGTGGCCCATAAATGAGCCAGTTCCTTGTGACAGAACAGCGTGGCTACCAAATAGAGCTCTAGGGTTTCCCGACATGAGCAGGAAATAGACAATTGTGGCAGCCATGTAGTGACCTCGCTCCTTCTCTCTTTACTCTTCTAGTATGCATCCTTGGCTCCCTAGGTCCCCTTATGGCCAAGATCTTGAAGGCCCTGTCTAATAAAGTGAAACAAGAGCTTAGGATTCCTTTAAGCTTTTATCTACTATCTGGAGAGATTTGCCTTGTAAAGTGTACAGCCAGGATGGCTTGGCTTTCTGCCCTGTAGCCAAATTAGTATACTTCCACACGGTTTCAACTAGCCTAGATTGGAAGCGAGAAGGGTTCTTGGGAGCATCTCTGTGTTATCTCTCACAAAGTGTTATAGTTATTAAGTTTGATAATGACCCTTTTCAAAACTCCCTCTAATAGACAGACAAGATACAGTCTTGGCAAATCCTTCCCCCACCCCAGTTTCTAACTCAGTGGCCTGGTAGGACCAGTGGAGCTACAAATCAGGCACCACACCATAACCCTGACCTAACTAAGCATAGACTGAGCAGAGCCTTGAGTGCTCACAAATGAAGACTTAGCAAGGCTATCACCCAGGACTAAGTTTAGAGGTCATGGAATAGTGTGGGAGAATCTACTAAGGCACATAGGATATCTCTCTCACAGCTGAAGATCATGTGACACAGCCATAGAGACTTGGATATAAGGGACCTCAGAGTCTTTTCATAAATTGGAACAAAATAGATCTAACTGTAGGATGTAGTTATAGCTCAATATGCCATGAGGTGACAAGCATTCTTGATCTGGGAGTGGGTATAAGGGCTAAATTTTGTTACAAAAGAAAATAAGGATTTTTTGTTCTTTTTTAAGAATGGGGATCAATTTAGGCCAGTTTTGAAACCACATCCCAGGGCTCAGTCAGATACAGGCGGTGGGTCTGACGAGAGTTGCGGTGTTCATCTGGAAGGTATTTCTTGAGGGCAGTGGACTTCCCCTGTAGTCCGAGATGAGATCCAGTTTGGCTGTACTGTCCTGTCTGAGGCATGTTCTAAGCTGGGGCCTTCTCTGAAAATAACCGTCTGACTGGTAGAAGGAGAACAGTTTCAGTCCAGAACCAAGCCCATTCAGTTAGTCAGGCTAGATTAGCCTTGAAAGGAAATCTCGCAGACCAAGATTGACCATAAAACGGTTGTGAGGGAGAGGAGAGGACCCATAGTCCTGGAGAAGATAACAGCCAGCTTACTGCCTCCCCTTTTGCAAAGCAGCAGCAAACACTGGGACAGGGAAAGTGAGCGGAGGGGCAGAAGAAGGAGTCCTCCTCACAGTACATGTGGGTTCATTCTGGACAAGCTGCCAGCCGCACCTCAGGCTCAGTGAGAATGGCTCCTCAGCCTTGTTGACTTACAGTGGACTTTCCTCCTTTCCACTGCCTTCAGTTCCCACCAAAGAATAGCTTTGGCCAGAGTCTTCCAGTTGCAAACAAGAAGTAAGCCTTTCCACAAGGGACACAAATGAACTCCTTGATAAGTAATACTAATTCAGAGTCATAGCTCAGAAGCCATTGGATCTCACCAAAAACAGCCCAAGCCTATTTTGCTGACTACCATAATCACCAGACTGAAAAAAGGCCAAAAGAGGCAAGAAAACAGTACTCTTCTAGCCACCAAAGTTTATCAAAAACAACAGTGGTGAGCCAAAGGCACCAGGGTAAAAGTATTTACCAGACCAGACCAGACAAGGAAATATTAAAATGAATACACTAAATGCTCTAGCTCCAAGGAGTGACAGACTTGTGCTGCTCTCAACCCTAGCCATAGAAGCTTCTTACTGCAGAGGGTAATGGTTAATGAGAGACTCAGAACTCTTCAAAATGCTGAGAATTAGCAACTGTGAATGTTCCACAGTAGATAGAGCATCTATATCAACACACACGCATGCACACACACACACACACACACACACACACACATACACACACACGCATACACACGCATACACACACACACATACATGCCAAAAAAAAAAAAAAAGGCTGAGGGAAATCTTGGAAGTGGGATCAGAAAGAACACAAGAGCCAGAGGATGGAGAGGACTGCTGTGAAAGGCTGGCCTCTGGACGTGACATGGCTGTTGCACATGAACTCAGCAGCTGTGGTTATTGCGTAAGATCACCACAAGATAAGGAGAGTTAAATTCCAGCTTCCCGATTCACCCCTAGCTGAGGAGCTAATGGTAGTTGACGGCTGTTGAGTGAGGGTCACTTCTCTTGGTGGAAGGGTCTCCATTGGTAGATTGCCCATGCCTCGGTGGCTGAACTCACACACACACACACACACACACACACACACACACACACACACACACACACTAGCAGCACTAACTGGACTTAATGGGTTATATGTTTTAAAAATAAGAGGATGTAAAAGGAAATGGGGGATATGTTGGAAGGGTGAGAAGAGCTGGAGGGAAGGATATGTATGACCAAGATACAGTATACATATGTGAAATTATCAAAAAAAGAAAAAAAGAAAATATGCTGCAAAGACAGAAACACAGCAAGAAAATTCTCAGAGAAAGAATCACCCCTGAAGGAGAATGAGAATTCTTTTAAAGGAAAGTTATTTAGTGTTATTTCATGCCATTTGTGGGGGTTCACATATGGATAGTAGCAGTAAATTTCATAGCACCCATTTTCTTTCTTGAGATTTACCATTTGGAGTGAGGTTCATAGGAAGTTATACTCTTGCTAAGGACTTAAAGAAATCTGTTTGCTCTTGCAGAGGACCCAGGTTTATTTCCTAGTAGCCCACAAGGCAGCCCACAACCATTTGTAACTCCAATTCCAGTAGATCCAACAACTTTTTCTGGACTCTGCAGGCACCAGGCAAACACATGGTCCACATACATACGTGCAGACAAACACTCATGTACATCAAATAAAACTAAATCATTTTTAAAAGAAGAGTCTAAATGTTTATCTAAGAAATCTCAAGTGACTACGGTGAAGTTCTGATTGGTCAGTCTGATTTTGAAAGTGTAAGAATTTCTGTTTTTATCTTGTTGGGCTTTTTGTCTCTGCACCTGTGAGGTCTCCAGAACTTCTGAAAATATCATCTAACAATATATTTTAAATGATTGGTATGTAATATTCATCATGAACTCACAAATTACCATTCTAGGACCTTAAAAACCCATATATTCTTATAACTTAATACTAATTATAATAATTAGAAATAACCCAAAGAATGATGACATATAAGTATCTGTACTGTAACTTATAGTTGATACGTACATTTGCATATCATATAATATGTGATATAAAAGTGCATCATTGCAGGAATAATTCTAAGCCCTTCTTTATAGTAGGCTATTTCCTAAAAACTGTTCATCTTTTTATTTTTTGAAGATATATTTATTTTTATTTTATGTGTATGAGTGTTTTACCTGCATGTGCATCTGTGCACCATGTGTGTGCAGTGCTCATGGAGGCCAGAAGAGGGCATCAGATACCCTGGAACTGGAGTTAACAAATGGTTGTGAGCCACCATGTGGGAGCTGGGAATCAAACCCAGGTCCTCTCGAAGATCAGGCGGTGTTCTTAACCACTGAACCATCTCCCCAGACCCCTGTTTCACTTTTTAAATTATTTCTTTTATTTTGAGATTATAATACAATTACGTCATTCCCCCCTACCCTTTTCTCCCTCCAAACTATTCCGTATAGCCCTCCTTGCTCTCTTACAGGCCTCTTTTTTCATTAATTGTTGTTACATACATATATGTGTATATATTTGTTTTAATATTATTGGAAGGACATCCTGAAATAAAATTTCCTTTCGTTTGTATTAGGTCATATCACTGCAAGAAATTATTTTATGACTCAGTAAAACTTTAGGCAGTATAGTCATGGTAAGTGAAAGAACACTAGCAGAAAGCTGATAGTTCATTTTCATTCACAGTGAACTGGCCAATATTTTTATATGTTTTACCCAGTATTCATTATATATCCCCTAATTATATTCCATTGGTTGAAATGAATTTCCAGTGATTCATCTATACTTTGGCAATGGGCTTTGTGAATATACAACATTGGCTATTGTTGAAGCTCAGTGCTGATTTTCACTCTGCAAAGTTAACTGGATTCTGTAATGGACTTTGTTTAAAATTCTTTAATAATTCTCTTAGGACCTGCAGATGTACCTCTGATAGCACCAACCGGTAGTTTTCCACCAATATACCTTCCGCCTGGTTACGGATCTCAGGTATGCTAATGTGGTTTTTGTTTGGTGTCTAGCTCTATATTATCATTTAACATTTTTACTATGTCACGGTATGATAATAGATTTTCAGAAATATGTATTTACATAGCTGTTGTCATTTCGTTAAATTTTGCTTTTAAGTAAACCTTTAACTGTAGTTATTTCAAGTGATTGACTTTAACCAAACCTCCCTTAGATCGCCTCATAAATGATACCTAATTGTTTACTGAATTTCTATTGTGTAATATTTAATAAACTTCCAGTGCTTTGTAAAGTTTGTTAATCCACCTTAAGTACCATTATAATTTTTACAGTAATGGTTTCCGATAATGTAAAATCTTTAGTCCTTAAAATCACATAGTATTTTCAACTCAGTAGTGTTTCATTCTTAAAGACCTAAGAAAGCTTTTAAGAAATTCCTCAAATATTTATTTTGTACCTAAAATGAGCAGGCAGATAACACTCCTACTGAGATTAAGAAAATATTCAATGGCTTTGAAAATATAGAATTGAGAAGATGTGTTGTTATCCGCCTTCATAGCTTATTTGGTTGTGTATATTGCATAGCAGTGTAGATGCAGAACATGCCAAACAAGTCAGTATAATGCACAGTAATTCTAAACAAAATTATTAGTAAGAAAATACGTAATGAAAAGATGCATGCACTTGTGCCTGCACTCAGCAATTTCACTTTAAATTCTTTAATAAGTAAATTCTTTAATTTATCAGATAGGCACATTTTTACAACTTTGGAATGATATATTAATCATATATATATATATGATTAATATATATTATATATATAATATTCCTTACAGTGCTGTTTACAATCACAAAGAGGTTTGAAAACAGACCAGCGCCTATTGGGGAAATAGAGCTGGGTGTGGTGGTGCACGCCTTTAATCCCAGCACTGGTGAGAGGCAGAGGCAGGTGGATCTCCGTGAGTTCAAGGCTAGCCCGGTTTACAGAATGAGTTCCAGGACAACCAGAGCTACATAGTTAGACTCTGTCTCAAAAGGGGGGGGGCTGATTTATAAACCTATGCAGAAAAGTCTTCAAAGGTATATTACTAAATAAAAAGGAAGGTAAAATACAGAATAAGAATGCTGCTTTGGTACAATAAAAAGAAGGAAAACAAGAAGTTTTTGAAGTGTTCTTAAGAAGTTCACAGTAGTCTCCAGTTGTGAAGCATTGAGGAAGTAAGGGTTAGGAAGGGTAGTTTTAAATTATATGGTTCACTTTAAGGTTTAGAAATGTGTCAGAAATTACCTCTTTAAAAAAAAAAGCCAACCATGGTGACACACACTTTTAATCCCAGTACTCAGGAGGCAGAGGCAGGTGGATCTCTGAGTTTGAGGCCAGCCTGGGCTACAGAGTGAGTTCCAAAGACTCCATAGTGAAACCCTGTCTCAAAAGAAATCAAGATACATGGGGAAAAAGAAGACTGATCTTGATTATTGGTCCTTGATGTTTTAGATTTCCAGATTAACAGGATATGATATAAATCTAAAGCATAATGATTTCTATGAATTTTAATATGTACGTATGATTCTGTCTTCTGTTTTAGGTGGTGGAAGAAAATGGAATTCAAAAAATGATCATTGTGCCTCCGACACCAGATTATCCCATGCCCCTGCCTGCTCCTGTGCAACCACTGCCGCCCTTCATAACACCAGCACAGTTCACATACCCACAGGCCTCTCAACTGGTGTATCCCCCAGTTCAAGGGGAATTTCCAGTCACTTACATCCAAGACCCTGTTCCACAGCAGATGCCACCACCCGCACCACTACCTCCACCACCACTACTACCAGCACCAGCAACATTTATATACCAGGAGCATCTTGGTAGTATACGCTTTTCTTCTTTTGAGATTTTATTTGTTTTTATTTGTACAGAATGTTTGCTTGAATGTATGCCTCTGCACCATTTGTGTGCAGTGCCTATGGAAACCAGTAGAGGGCATCAGATCCCCTGGGACTGGAATTAACAGACAGTTGTTAGCTGCTGTGTCGGGGCTGGGAATTGAATCCAAATCCTCTGGAAGAGCACCCAGTGCTCTTAACCATTGCGCCATCTCCCTAGGCCCGGTATACACTTTACTTAAATGCAAACCATTGTCATTGAGATACAAATATAGATGTGACATGGAAGTGGAAGTGATACTGGCTGGGAATTGAGAATATTGTTCAGTTAGTAGAGTGCTTTGCCTAGCATGCACAAAGCCTTGGGTTTCATCTCCAGTGCCACATAAAACTAGACATGGTGGTACATACCTAGAGTGTCAGCATTCTGGAGGTGGAAGGAGGATCAGAAGTTCAAGGTCATCCTCTCCTGGAGTTTGAAGCCTGCCTAGGATACATGCGATTTTTGTCTCAAGAAGAGGAGGAGGCAGAGGTAGAGAAGGAAGAGGAGGAGGATAAAAAGAAGGACTTCTCAAAAACTAGGGAAGAGCAGGAGTAGGAAGGGAAAGAAATGGGAAGGTAAGGGGGTAAATATGGGCAAAGTTCATGATATAGTTGTATTAAAATGTTTTTATGAAACCCATCACTACAACACAATGAATATGTGCCATTTGAAACAGAAAATTTTATAAAAGTGGAAAAAATAGGAAACATTTTCAGTTTGTTAAAAGCAAACAGATTTAGACAGTTATTAAAGTTGGATAAAGTAGAGGATAATAACATTTCATGAATGATTGTATATCATGCATATATCTTAGGGCTGATGATAGTCCATAGGCAAAATGCTTATAATGCCTAAAGTTTATGTCTCAGGTAAACTACTCATTGAACTGTATTTTATAAATATTTCTTTTGCTTCTATATAGCATGTAATTTGTGGTACGTACTTTTCCTGACTGATCTATAAAATCATATTAGAAAATCATAAAAATATTGACTATTAATGCTATCTATTGGGAATATAAAAGTCAAAGTCACTGGAGGGGCTGGAGAGCTGGCTCAGTGGTTAAGAGCACCGACTGCTCTTCCAGAGATCCTGAGTTCAATTCCCAGCAACCACATGGTGGCTCACAACCACTTGTAATGAGATCTGGTGCCCTCTTCTGGCCTGCAGGGACACATGCAGGCAGAATATTGTATACATAATAAATAAATAAATAAATCTTTTAAAAAAAAGTCACTGGAGGATTGTCATCACAATCATAAGACCTTAGGATTTGAAAGTGAAGTTACTATCTAGGAAAATACTTATTTGCTCATATTTTCCATACCTATCAGTATATCATAAATACATATATATAGAACATATACATAAATATCAAGTATTTGGATTGAAGCAAAGTAAAAAATATTTTTAAGTAAAGCATGATTTATCAGTGTTCTTTTGATGGTTAAGTGGAAGAAAGAACTTAAGAGAATATGATTATTATAATTACTGAACATTGTCACATTATCTTTTTTAGAAACCTATCCTCATGGAAGAGTAAATCATAACCAATTTGATGAAAGGACTGTTAAAATGGGAGACTATTCAAAGAAGAAACTGAGAGATCGCCAATTTGGTGAACATAAGACTAGCTCCATGTTCAATGACACTCCTTTGCTTCCGAACAAAGCCATTGACATGCCCAGTACTTCTAGTACTCTTTGTGCTTACACTGTGGATACTGCTCCAGGCACTCACACTGACACTGACAATAACACTTCAAACACTTGCTCTCTGAATACTTGCACTATTGACGATACTCCAAAAACCATTGCTGACAGTCTTCCAGACAGTAACACTACTGACAAAATCACTAGCTCCTCTGATCATGCCCCTAGCACGTCTACCTCAAACACTGCTTTTTGTGCTGACACCATTACTAGTGCTTCAGACCCTTCCAGAATTAGTCATGATTCAGTCACCTCTGATGGAACTCAAAAATCATCAACTCCTGATAGTACTCCAAGTGGTAGTTCCGAGAGTGCTCCCATCTCTGAAAATGCTCATATGCCCTCTTCAGTTAATAATGCTCTCAGACCTTCTGGTGCTGACAGCATTTCCAACAACACCGGAGCTTATACTGAAAATGATCATGGAAAGAGAGAGAATAATATGAGAGGTGGAGACGATAAGCAGATATCAGGTGGAAAACAAAAGAAGACTCTGTCGTCAAATGCAGCACTAAAAGGTAAACCAAGGAATCCAGTTTTGTTGCCAATGAGTACTCAAGCCAAATATTTTGGACTCTCAATGCATTTTTTTTCCAGAGCTGAGGACCGAACCCAGGGCCTTGTGCTTGCTAGGCAAGCACTCTACCACTGAGCTAAATCCCCAACCCCTCTCAATGCATTTTTAAGTAAATTTCTACTACACATAATTATTTATTTAGTCTGTGCATGTCTGTGAATGAGGGAGATCAGAGGCCAACATGTGGGAATTTGTTTTCTCGTTTCAAGCATGCAGGTCCCTGGCTCAAACTTAGGTCATAGTGCTTGATGGAAAGCACCATTATTCTCCAATGTCACCTCGTCAACCCACTTTAAATATTAACATGCCATTCTCTGCTTCTGCTTCCTCTTAACCTCATTATACTTGTACCTCCACGTTTTTCTAATTTCTTTTTAATTTATTAGTTGACAAATAATAAACATATATATATAAAGTACAGTGTGACATTTTGACACACACATATATGTAATATATAAATATAATGTGGTATTACTAAGTGAAGCTAACTAACATCTGTCATCTCACTTGCCAGTCGGGTTTTTTTATGTTGAAATACTTGAAATGCATGTATGTTATATTGAAATACACTTTATATTTACCAGAGTCACCCTGTGATACAATAGCTCTCAAAACCTATTTCTCCCATACGAAATTTTATTCCCTTTGTTCAGCAGCTACCCATTCTCTAACTTTCACCCCACTCCTGGTAATGTTTCTTTCAACTTTACTAAATTCTACATGTAAGTAAGGCCATTATGTATTTGTTTTTCTGTGCTTGGCTTATTTCATTTGGTATAATGTCCTTTGGGTTTATGTATGTTGTATCAAATGACAGAACTCTCATTCTACTTTTGAAGGCCAAATAGTGTATGCAAAATCATAATTAGGCTGCCTTTTAAAATCATGAAAAGTTTTAGAATGCATCTCAGTGGTAGAGTGCTTATGTAGTATGCCAAAGGCCCTGGATTAAATTCCTAGCAACACACACACACACACACACACACACACATTAAAAAAATATATCTTCTTGTAAAATTTGCATGTCCTTGAAATTTTTTAGTTGTCTTCTAATGAAACATTGCAAATTTCAATCCTACTTAGTTTGTCTGATTTTATTTAAATTAAGGAATCTTGTAGATATCCTGCTAGAGTTTAATACATATTTTGACCAGGTTCTGTTTTAAGTGTTTAATGTAAGTTGTCATTAGGTCTTAGTATTTTTCATTGTGCTGATGTCTTTGTAGAGTGATAACAGGTCTAACTTTTTTCTCTTGTTTTTGCCAATACATTGTTTTGTTTGAGATGGGTCTTTTTTCTTACTTTTAGAAAACAGTACAGAATACAGAACACAGTCATGCTGTTTCAACATTGAAAAACCTGTGGTAAGTAACAGAGGTGATGATTTCATGCTCTTTTACCTTTACAGTCTAAACCCTGCAAACTCACAGCACTTTTTCTTTAGTAGAGGACTCATTTAAGCATTTACTGTGTTAAAATTTTCATAACCTCCTGCAGCAATGAAATAATATTAAATTAAAGATAAAATTAATGGCTAATTTAATCACAGTATTTCAGCACCTAATATGGGAATTACACCTAATATCGAATAAGACTTAAGAAAGACTGGATTCAAAATTACAGATTATGATTTTTAAGTATACTCCTTGCGTTTTCATCATTTTAGGTTTCTAGTATCCAAACACGATCTGCTACTATTTCATGGACTCTGAACAGTACTGGAAAATGTGATCATATTAATTCTCCTGTGACATTTGAATTGGCGCTGTCTAGCAATGGTAAAAATGGAACCTATAAAAACATTTATAAGTAAGTCTTTTTAATTATTTCTCATTATTCAGTTCAAATGTACTGTATAACCATATAGCCATTATGCCCCAACTTATACCTAGGCTAAATTCTTCATTTTTTTCCCTAAATTTTTCTTTTTGACAGGGGTAGTTTTTGAGTAGTAGGTTTCCAAATCAGTCCAAAAAGCTCATTAGATCACAGTACGTTATTTAAATATCAGCTCATCCATTTTCAGCTACAGGCTTCCTATTAGACAAATTTGAACTTAAGGAGAATAAAAAACAAACCTCTAATTCCTCTTCAGTTTTCACTTGGTCCATTTTAGGAAAAATTAGCTCCACATGATGGTGTCTTTAAGTAAACAAGTGAGATAATTTACATTGCAGTGAGAATTCAGTATTTAGACTCTGCTAGGAATTAAATTCTGGGAGCTGGTTAGAAAAAAGAGGTTGTGACAATAGCAAGTTCAGGGATGTGAATCAAAAGATAGATCCAGGACTAGGGAGGATACAGCAGAAGATAGCATGCACACACCCAGATGTTCTGAACAGCAGGCAGCCTGGATGAAGATGCAAACAGAGAAAAAGAGGAAGGAAAGGCATGCAAATAGAGGGAAAAGGGGGCCACTCTTCCACCCACTGCTCAGCTGAGGCAATAAATAAGCCACAGATGCTGTACAACACTTGGAAAATCATACCTGACAGTTTTATTTTCTAGAATTTTTTCACTTTCGTGGGCCAGAGACTTGAAGTTAAAAAAAATGAGAATTTATGTAAAGTTTCATTTATTTGATAATTAGCAGGTAAAATTATGAGATTTAAGAATCAATAACCCACAATCCTCTATACTGGGTAGGAGACAGGGATATGCAAAAATAACCTGCATGGAAATCCTTTTCTAGTATGTCGCACATTTTACACACATCACTAGTTTAAAAAGAAATAGAACTTAGCTTTCAACATTAGGAAGAAAAGGAGGGGAAAGAGGAGGAGCCCCAGCAAGATGAGAAGGCTGCCTGTTTGCTTACATCTCTGATTACCCCAAAGGCTTTGAAGTAGGCTTTGCTTAAAAGTATCAATCCCTTCGATTTTTAGAAGGGTCTTTTTAGGAGTTCCTTGGTGTGGTGAAATACACTTAGGTGTTTTTGTTTGCTCAGGAAGACATAGTTTCGGGAACATAATCCCTCTATTCGTGTGGCCAGATAGGGTCCCACCCCAGAAACATCCCTGTGAAACTGAATGAATGAATTGCTTGAGACATGGTGTTCTTTGAAGCTTTTGGTATCTACACTCTTTTAAATGAGCTACTTAAAAGTAACTCTGTACTATTTTGGTTAAATGTTTGCAGTAGTGAAATGCAAATTGACTGCTTTGAATTAGTATTATCATTTTTGACGTGTGGTATAGATTTATTGATGCAAGGGGACAGGCCAAACTCAGTACTTCTTAGTGGCCACTTTTCTGATAACTAGCAGCACTTTGCTCAGCTCCTCCAGCTTCCTCTTGGTGCAGATGTGCAGATGGGCATCCCACTCTCTGAACTTGAGCGCCTGCGGTAGAAACTTAGAGCAGCTCTGTGGTGTGTCCACTAGCTAGTGAAAACCACATATCTCCCGGATCATAGCCCTCAGAAACTTGGTATGGATAGTGAGGCTGCTGCTCCTCAAGGGTAGCTCTAGCCTACTAATAACATTATTTTGCACACATAAAAAGTGGTTTAAAGTTATCCAAACTTCAAGGAAAATTATGGTTCTTAGTCAGTTATTCCGTTATGAGACTAGGACTGTGTACTTAGCTGTTAAATATATGTGAGATTCCATATAAACAAAGATTATCTTCACAGTGGTGGCGAAGTTACTGTGGCCCTACAAGATCTACAGCCCTGCACAATCTACTTTGTAAGGTAAGAACTCTGTCCTACACAACCTACCACCAGCCTGTAAGCCAGCCAAGACTCCTTAAGTTATTTGAGTTTAGTACTTAGAATTCCTGAAGTCAGCCTAGCTATCGACCAGCAAAGAACCTCACCTCCATAGTCATGTAAGCAACCCTAGTTAAACTCTTTAGGTTATCCCCCTCAAAAAAATCCATGAAAGTAGAAAGTGGGGCACTTAGGAAGGAAAAAGGGGGTCAGTGGGAGTGGGAAAGGAGCAAAAGAGCATAATGGGGAAGGAGAGAGTATGATCATATATGAAAATGTCATAAAGCCATTACTATGTATCATCAGTATATGCTAGCAAAAGAACAACAAAGAAATGTGTCTAGAAACACAATCTTGCAACTTACTACTTGAAAGCTTACAACAATTTCTGTTACCCTTTCAGAGTTACAACCATAAGAAATGCACAACACAGAAGCGTGTCTGAAGTGGTTAGCTTCACAACACCTGGCTGTGAACCAGACCCTCCACTTGCACCCAAACTAATTAGCAGAACCAAGAACAGCCTGAATCTACATTGGAAAGTAAGGATTTTACTGGCAAAAGCATCTCAATGTGACTTTAAAACAGTGTCCTGTATCCTGAATTTTAAAGACAGATGATGCATGCTTCATCTAACTTACTCCTCTAACACTTGTCTTCACAATGATCTGTCTCTTCTTTCTGAGAGATCCTGCCAAGTGAATTGAGAAATGTCAGTGTAACTAAGGGAATTAATAAAAAAGTGAACTACCCCTTTCCAGCACTTCAATTTTGGTGTTAGTCATCACAGTTACTAGTAAATTTCCTTAGGTATTAATTTTAATTTCTTTCCTTTTATGTAGTCCAAAAACACAAAGTATAGAATCAGTGTGTGTCTTGTAGACTGTAAAGCATGTGTTTTGATCTTAAATATGAATTGCCATGAAAACAAGTGTTCGACAAGTTTTGCAGTAATTTATTCCACTTTAAATGAATACACATGTACATAATCTATGCAACATATATATGTATTATGTAAAAATAACCCATCACAATTTTATCATTCTGATCTTTTCAGGGTTCCAATGATAATGGTTCCAAAATAAGCAGCTTTCTTTTGGAATGGGATGAGGTATGCATATTTATTTTTATTAAAATAATTTTTTTCATATAATAGATGCAGATTACTGTTTCTCCTCCCTCAACTCTAGATCCCCTCCCCACCTCCATGCAAATCCACACCCTTCCTTATTCTCTCTCATTAGAAAGCAGGCATCTAAAACAAGAAAGAAGAAAATAATAAAACAAGATAAAATAAGAGCAAACAAACTTGAACAGGACAAAACAAACAAATGAATAGAAAAAAAAGAGCCAAAGAAAATCCCAAGAAACACAGATAGACACAGAGACACACACATTCCAACACAAAATTGGAAACCATAATATATAAGCAAAAGACCTATAGGATTTTTTTTTTAATGCCCAGACAAAGCACTATAAGTGACGAAAAAACCTCCAAAATTACCCTGGAGTTCATTTTGTGTTGGCCAACTACTGCTGGGCATGGGGCCTGCCCTTAGGTGTGATTTGAGACTCTGTGGGAGAAAACTACTTTTTCCTTTGCAAACGGTTATCAGTTGGAGATATCTTCTGGGTTAGAGATGAGGGCTTGTGTCTGTTTCCCCCTCTTCAGAGCTGAACCCCATCTGGCTTAGATCTCATGCATAGTTTTCTTTCAAAATCACCTGATTGTGAATGATCAATGCTATGCTGAGTATGTGTTGTTAAGTGTAATATTTTAAAATATTCTAATATTTTGTGTGCATTGTCAAGGGTAAAGGTGAAGAGTTCAAAAGTTGCTACAGTGGTCCCATGAAACAGCACAAGATCTTTAAACTGACTGCTTCTACAAAGTATTCATTCAGATTAGCTGCCAAAAATAACTTCGGCGTCAGGTACACTGAATTCTTTTCACTATTGAAAAATCTGTACTGCCATAAGATCCTGAAACTGATGTTTCCATTTTAACATATTCTTTTAGTAATTTCAGTGAAATAGCAGTCTTCTATACATCAGGAAACACACCTCCAGCACCGCTGCCACCTAAGTTGAAAGAAGCAGGAGTCCACAGTTTGTCGCTAGAATGGTGTGCCCCAACAAACCCAAACCCAAATGACACTCTTACTTATGTGCTAGAGATGGAGGAACCAAGATCTGTAAGTTTCCAGGGTTTTTTGGTTTTGGTTTTTGTGGGGGGGGGGGTGTTTGTTTGTTTGTTTTGTTGTTGTTGTTTACTATATTCTTTAGCCTCATTTTTCAGTACTGTTTTGTACTCACTTCTCACCTGGAAAAAAAAATCCCAACCTTGATCCTTGTGGATCTGCATTCATCCCAATCTGTGTCAAAGAGCTAGTCAATTTAAAAAGCAGCCAGAAATTACTATGGACATGTTAACAAATTTTGGAGGGTTTTTTGTTTTGTTTTGTTTTTTGTTTGTTTTGTTTTGTTTTTTCGAGACAGGGTTTCTCTGTGTAGCTTTGGAGCCTGTCCTGGATCTCACTCTATAGACCAGGCTGGCCTCGAACTCACTGAGATCCGCCTGCCTCTGCCTCCCCAGTGCCAGGATTAAAGGTGTGTGCCATCACTGCCTGGCTATGTTAACAAATTTTAAATAAAGTAGATAACACTAAGACCTGTTCTGGGTTGTAACTAATAGGCTAGTTGCTTTTACATGTGCTATCTCATTACGTCTTGAAAAATGGAACCTATTGAAAATAGATTCTTCTCTCATAAAATAATCCGGACCACAGCACCACTCCTCTCAGCTCCCCGCCCGCCCACCCCCACACACACACGTACCTCTCTCTCCCAGGTCTGCTCCCCTTCCATTTCCCTTCAGAAAGCAGGCCTCCAAGAGACAACCAAACACAACAAAACAACATGCAATAAGACAAGGCTAAAGGCTTCATATCAAGGCTAGATAAGGCAACCCAATAGGAAGGGAAAAAAATCCCAAGAGCAGGCAAAAGAGTCAGAGACACACCCACTCCCACGGTCAGGAGTCCCACAAAAACACCAAACTAACAGCTGGAACATACATGCAGAGGACCTGCTGCAGACGACCCTTTGGGGTTCAGAAAGACTAAGGTACTTTCTAAAGACCGTTCAGGTAGACAGTAAGTTGAAGCTAGAGTTCAAACCTAGGCTTCATTCCTAAATTCACTGTCCTCCATTTTCAGGGATTGGGTTTCAAACCTAAATACAATGGAGAAGACCTCTCCTGCACCGTAAGAAATCTTCAGAGAAATACTGCATACAAGTTTCGGGTATGTGGCATGATTTATAAACTGGTGTAATGTTTTCATATAAGATTGAACTCTTCACTAGAAAAAACAGATTGCTGGGGGGTTTTTTTCTTTGAAATGAAGCTTTACTTTGCATTTAATTCTTGGAAATTCTCACTCAGCTGGCACATTACACATTATCAAACCAGACATTTATTTCCAGTGTTCAACAAAATATTCTTTTTTGCACGAACAGATTTTTGCCTACAATCTGGAAGGAAGAAGCAGCCCCAGTGGAGAAGTAAAATATTCTACTTGTCCAGCCAAGCCTGGATACCCTAAAAAACCATATGTAGTGGGAGCAATTCATGCACGCCAAGTAAAAATTGGATGGGGTAAGTAATTCTCCTATGTCTAAACTTCGTTCTCTCCATATTTACTATTGAGAAGCAGTCTTTCTGCAGTTTCCCTAAGCTTAATATATTCACATTTGCATGTGAAATATTCTGCCGTATAAATGAGTTTAACTGTAAACCCTATTATTTTTTTCTAATTTGCTATTGAATTTCCTATTGCTAGCTTAATTATTCACATATGAACAAACTATTGAACTTTGTATGGATCCTTAAATAACTTTCTTCTAAGTAAAATTATATCCAACGTAAGTACCATAGTAAGAAGTCTGTATCAGAGATGTCAGCTTAACCAGAATTTGTATTTATACAGATTTATTGCCTCTAAACTAGATAAATGAAAATCATTCCACATATTCTTATCATTTCAGTTTCTTCCCAAGAACTTTGAAATATTATCTAAATACTTGAGTGATACCAAATGTGTGTAGCTTGTATTATATTTTAGATTGTTACTAGTATATAGATAGAAATATAACAATGTGCTGTGATTATATTTTTCTCTGTGAGAATTTATAATTTATGAGATAAAATTTTAGTGAAAGATTTGCAAGTTCTTTTCAAGAATCACTTAAAATTTATTTCTCTTTTTAGACTCCCCCAAAGATAATGGTGGAGTGCACATTTCAAGCTACAGTTTAGAAGCCAGTGAAAATTCAGATGGTGGTAAGGCAACAAGAATTTTAAAAGATTTTTTTTTAAATAATCTTACAATCATCTAGAAGTTATGAAAAATAGTACAGGGTTCCCCTGCAAATCTTTCACTTAGCTTCACCTAATAGTAGTGTCTTATGTAACCTTAGTACAAGTACCAGAACCAGAAAATCACTATAAATACACACCTATAAAACCAAACCCCAAAATGTAATTGAATTCCTTTGAGTTTTGATAAGCAATCATTATTTACTGATACCTTAAACTTTTGTTTAATTCTACTGGGAATAAAATAATTTAACAATCATAAAAAGATTATTGGATTTAGCCAGGCAGTGGTTGCTCACAGCTTTAATGCCAGCACTCGGGAGGCAGAGGCAGGAGGATCTGGGATCTCTGTGAGTTCGAGGCCAGCCTAGTTCCAGGACAGCCAAGGCTACACAGAGAAACCCTGCCTTGAAACACCTCCCCCAAAAAGATTATTGGATCAAGTTATTTTCCAAAATGGTTGTTTCTTAGCATATATCATGCTAAGAAACATGAATTGTTATGGGGACTTATAAAATTCATGTGACCTATGAATAAATTGAATCAATTTGCTCTTCTTCCTCCAGCAAATCTCTGGAAGCTAATCTACAATGGCACTCTGCAGGAATTCCTGTATGATAACCTCAAACCAGGCACCACATATAAACTGAGAGTCTTTTGCACTTCACCTGTAGGCCAAAGCCAGGTAAGAAAACAGAAAGTGGAAAGTTCTCAAATTGAGGATTGAAATAAACTGTTGTAGTACTAAATGTTTTTGAAAGCTGAACTTCAATTTAGTATAACAGTAAAATATTTTCTATCTCTTAGCCTTCGGATGTATTGACAATTCAGACACCTACTCTACCTCCTGAGTCTTGTCGTCCACCGCCCTCAAATGGTAAAAACAAGTGCAAGGACACCAGCCTTCCTGCAAGTAAGGCTTCCTTATGTGATTGACAACTGTGCCTAAGCTTCCTGGCCTGGGACTTTTGCTCTCTCTCTCTCTCTCTCTCTCTGTGTGTGTGTGTGTGTGTGTGTGTGTGTGTGTGTGTGTGTGTGTGTGTTAATATTATCAAGTAGAGTTTCCTTTTAGTCTGAATCCAGTAATTCTTAGCAAATTCTTGGTAATTGAAACCTAACTTTTTAATGTCTAAGTCAACCTATGAGGTTAATTGATAGAATAAGCTTTGCATCTCTCAGCATTTTAAAAGAGTTGTCTTACTTAGCTCACTCTGCAGTATGTTGTATTGTTTTAAAGAACCATCCATAAAAACTAGGGACTTGGTGTGGAGCCAAATGATAGTGTGTGTGCTTAGTGTAAACAAGACTGGGTTCGATCACTAGTACCAAAATAAGTACTTTGGGGAGGGGAGAACTGAGTGCATTTTACGTATTTTGTAGACAATCGTTCTGTTAATGGGAACTTGGAAACAGTTGTGCGTGGCAAAAAATCCAGAGGTGCCCGGAATGACAGAAAGGAGTACCCTGGCTCTGAAAAGAAGTGTGCAGTAAGTAAATTAAATCCTGACGAACCCACAGTTTCTGGCTAAAAACATAAAATACGAGTCGAAAAGTTATGCTGTTCAGGTAACTCGCTTGCATTTCATTTCACTTTGAATGAATATGTGCTTGCACTGTATTTGTTGTCAAGGTGAGGAGTGACCACGCCTGCAAAGTCATGCATGTGTTTGTTTATTTGGATGTTTGTTTAATTTGTAGCTTGGATCTCATGCAATGAAGTGTGGAACTGTACCAGCCCGGCACCCTCCTTCTCAGTGTGGTACACCTGTGCTAACCTGCAAGGGGCCAACCTGTGTTATTGTCAGTTGGGAAGTATGTTACCAATTCAACTTCTTACTAATTTTGCTGATACACAAACGTGTTAGTGGTTTAGAACATTTGGGGGGAAAAACCCTGAAATCTCTAATAAATCATAGCTTAGAATTAGGATCCCATAATCCTCAGACCATGGTTTCTAGAACATACCTAGGACTTGATTGACACCAATGATATCATGAAGACTACAGAACTGATAATCTGCTCTTCAAATCTCAACTATAAATTCAGGGATCAAAATATACCATCAATGGGTAACTAATGGAATTTTAAAAGCTAATGCAAGAGATAGCAAAGGTAAATCAATTTATAAGAAGTTTTAATTTTTTGTGGTGCTGAGGACTGAACCCAGGGCTTCATACATGCTAGGCAAGCACTCTGCTTCTGAACAATATTCCCCAGCCCAGAGCTTCATACTCTTTGACTTCATTGGGAAATCTTCGGGTACTATTTCTAACCTGTAACTACAGTGTGGTACATAAGGAATGCTAAAGACTTAAGAATATACTTTTAACAACCCATGTGAATATCTTACCAAATTAAATTCTTAAAAATAAGAAATAGCCTAATTATTTAGGCATATAGGTTTATTTGGATTATTCTTTTTTTCCCAGTCTCAAGCACTGACTTTTTTTTAACATTGACAAAAAAGACTTAGTCTGTTAATAATGCATGGCAGAGCTTATTTTTAACTTACAAAGGCCAGATCACAAGGGTATGTGATTATTGATTTATCATACTAACCAATGGTAATGTTAAACAATATTAATATATTTGTTTTCATTTGTCTAACGTAAAATTAGCAAGTCTTCCTTCTTACTTTAACATGTGTCTTTTAATGTTGTTATAGTGTCCTGCCTGTGTTTGTTTCTACCTATTTCTATCCTGTATATTACTTGACGGATATAAGCTTTCATGTATTGTTCCTCTCCACAGTATCTAATATAGTGACCACTTAGAAAAAAGAATTGAATTTCTGCGTGTTTCATCTTTCAGACTCCTAAATGCAATGGTGCTGAAATCACTGATTACCGACTGCAGTGGGGACAAACTGAAGATTCCATGCATTTGATTTACACTGGCCCTTGTTTGCGCTATGAAGTTAAAGGTCTTACTCCGGCAACCACGTATTTTTGCAGAGTCCAGGTAGAGCTGGCGTTTCCTTCACTGTAAAGAAGGCAACAGCTATTAACCTATACTTTCCATATACATAATACTAATGTCATTTCCAATATAAAGACCAGAGTAAAGTCAAGAAGGGAAAGCTTTCTATGAATATTGCCTATCTTCAACTATATCACTTCTTGTGTTGTTTAAAGCCCTATATGATCTCTCATGTACTTCCCAGTCCAGCTTGATATGCCATATTTCCTTTATACTTCCGTGGTTTTCAAATTTCTCTGAACTTAGCAATTACCTAAAATGCTTATTAAAACACTGACTCTAGCCAGGCCTGTACATGCATGTGTTCCCAGAATTTTTGGAGGATGATGCAGGAGGATTAGCCCAGTTTTTAGGTCAGCCTGGGATATATAGTAAGTTTAAGGCTAGCCTGGATTATAGAGTGAGACCCTGCCTGAAACAAGCAAATACACCCATTCAGGCCTATACGATCAGTTTCTTTATTTCTTTTTCTTTTCTTTTTTTTTTTGGGGGGGGGGTGTGGGGATGGGGACGGCGGGTTTTGGTTTGGGTTTTCAAGACAGGACAGGGATTCTCTGTGTAGCCCTAGCTGTCCTAGAACTCTCTCTGTAAACCAGGCTGGCCTCGAACTCAGAAATCCTGCTGCGTCTGCTTCCCAAGTGCTGGGATTAGGCTTATTTCACTTTTAATATGCGTATAAAATGCAAGGACAGGTTTATTTTTAGATAAACTTGGGACAGACTCTCATCAGAAGTCAAGAAAGTAAGAGAATGAACTTCTTTTACTGGCTAGGTTTGTTAAAGGGGTTACTGGGGCAGGGGCGGGGGCTGGAAATTTTTCTGAATGAGCTATTAACCTGTACAACAAGAATGGTCTTGTTGGTTAGATGAGATGATGTTAGTGACTAAGCTAGGATTGCAGGAATGGTATATTCTATTGAAGTTTGGCTTCAGGAAACTGAAACTGTTAGTTTCATGAAAATGGGTACTATTCAGACCAGAATTGGGCTGCCTTCAAGACAAGATGGTTGTACATCTGTTCCCTCAATTCAAGCTCTGTGATTTGGTAGGAAGACAGAGCAACCAAGTCTCTAATAGTACTTCCTGTTAGGGAGGGGCGACAGTTCTAGGATTGAAGGGTCTGTAGGAGGAGGACAGCTTTAAGGCTTTCTTGTGAGCTCACTCTGCTAGGAAAAACTGAGGTAACTCTGTCATCCAAAAACTTCTGGAAAGGGATACTAGAACAAGGGAGGAAGAGGAATCCCAGAATGATCATGATTATCAGGAGCAGCCCAAGGGAGCAACCAAGAATGTGGAAGGGATAATCATGAGATGGAGGACTGCTGAAGAGCAATGGCTGTATCCTTTAATTATTTTAATTTAATTTTATCAGCATGCCTGGCACCCACAAAGGCCAGAAGAGAGAGCAGAGGATCCCCTGGAACAGGAGTTACAGATGGTTGTGAGCCACTGTATGGTGCTGGGAACTGAACCCAGGACCTCTGGAAGAGCAGCAAGTGCTCTTCATTGTCAAGCCATCTCTGCGGCCCACTATCCTTTAAACCTTGTGCGCCATCTCTACCAGAGCTGACTTACTGGTAAAGAAATGCGCTGTTCATTCAGAAGTGCACACATAGACCCCATAGGTGGCTTCTAGAAAACAGGGAGGGCCTGGCAGTTCTGCATGACAACAGCAGCTAGGGAATAGATCTGGCCTTGGATTGTCAGAAGCTAATGTGCTAATGTGTACTGATGCTCTCTAATATTTGTTTAGAAATAAGGGTTAAATGGTGAAATATTTCTCATAGGATGGAAGTTCCCTTACGCAACTCCATCATGACTCCCAAAGTTGTTAGAGACCCTGATGGAGGCTGAGACCAGGATGGGTACATCATAGGGGAGACATGACTTTGTGAGGAACAAAAAGGAAAGAGTACATTTGCCTATCCAATTAAGAGGAGGCGCATGTGGGTTTGGAAGGTGCAAATTCAGAAGAGGCCCATGGCATATGCCAGGCAGGGGAAAGGTTAAAGCAGAATATCCGGGAGAGCGTCCCTGGGTGTTCACAGTTTGGTGTTAGAGTGTGCCAGAGAGATATGGAGTGTCCAAAGGCTAGGGCTATGACAGGCTGCATAGAGGTCGCATGACAGTCTGAAGGGGACTCCTCCAAGGTTAAGTTGAAGGTACTGAATTTTAGAATTTTAGGATTTCAGAGAAATTGTGAGTAAGAATCAAATATCAGGTGGAGATGGAGTTGGAGAGGGACAGAGGGGGACTAGGGGTGTGAAAAGTAGGACATGGAGAAGAGAACTCAGGATGGTGACCTCTTCGCTGGAAGCCAAGGCTTTGGTCTCTGGTTGCCAAAAAGTGGACAATTCAATTAGTCTAAGGAGTACACCAGACTGAAGAGAAAGGTGTGTTGGTGTGGTAGAGGGGGAAGTGTAGTTAACTTGTAGTTGCACAGAGAGGAGCCAAGGCTGTGGAGAAAGGAAATGCAAGACCAGGCAAAGGGCTTTTTGACAGAAGTCATGTAGATGACAGAGTGTGTAGATCATTAAATCACCCAGATATCTCACCAAAGGGAGTAATGAAGGCCAGTGAGTGAAGGGGCTTGCTCTCTAGTGGCAAGATTGCTCTCCTGATTACCAGCCTTGTGCTGTCCTCCGCCCATACATTCACTGCGTGTAGAGCACAGAGGCCCACTTTTCAGTTTGTAGAGAGAGAAGTAGAGACCACCAAGGGTGACTTGGCAGGCCAGGCAAAGGGCCTTTGGTATGGCCTCCTGAAGAGATGTTGAGGGGGTTGTAGGCAGGTAAAAAAAAATCTCTGGAAATTAATTATAGTAGCCTGATTGCAGAAGTCTTTGCCTCAACTCCAGCCATCCCATGCACATAAAAATCGATTTCAGGGCTTTTCTACTGGGCGTGGTGCAGTTCCTCTGTTGAGGAAAGCCAAGCAGATATGAGGCAGGAAAGCCCGATCTGCTACCAGGAAAGGTGAACATAGTCCCAACATGAGGAGAACAGGGAGGAGTTAGGGGATTTCACGGGATTGGTGGGTAGTAAGACAGTCTGGTTGAAGTATGGAAGTAAGGACCCCTGTCTGAGGGGGAGGGAGGGAAGTAAGAGGATGGACAGATTAGGAAGTGGATTAGAGAGGATGCCATCAGCCCTCCTTGCCCTCTGGGATGCAGCTGAGGCATACCAGGCGGTTCTTTTGGTCAGGTACCAGTAGGGCTCCTGAAATTCAAGCTCTGGTTGAATTTCTGCCTGTGTGATGGAGTGAGGTGGGGGAGAGGAGAAAAGTTATGTGTGCAAAAGAAAGAGATAGTGTGGAATATCCCGGCCCTAGACTGCTAGGACAACCCAGAGATGGGCCATTCAGTTCCCCAGGGTGACAGAGCCTTTGTCTGTCTTATGGCCTTTGCAGTGGATGATAGCATCCCTTTGAGGCAATATGGATGCTTTGAGGAGGAGGGGGAACGCCTCTCATTGATGACAGTGGTGGCCTTTGGTGTAAGGAAACACGATTCTCTCCAAATCTAGGAGATGGATTGAATGATGCTGTAGGTACATACAGAGTCAGGATAGAGGATGACTGCAGCATTCCAGGCTGAGGGTAGGACCCTGGTGAGTACAATGAGCTCTGCCTGCTGAGGAGTGGTCTAAGGAAGGAGGAAGCTTGCCTCCTCCACTCACTGAGAATGGAAGCAGTTGAGAGTCTCATGATACCACTCAACAATGGGAACCCAACAAGGGGGGTCCTTGAGGGTGCTACCCTCAATCAACTTATCCAGGGTCCCAGGAATGGGAGTGGTATTGAGCTGGTGAAAAACCTTAAGGGTCTCATCTCCTGTCTTGAAGTAATCGTGAAGTACGTGTGGGTCACAGAAAGGGTGTTGTTTGTAGCTGGGAACAGAGTGTCATGGATACTGGAGGGCAGGCCTGTCCAGAGGCTGCAGGGTAGAGCAAGCTGATGTGATCAGACTCGAGGCAAAGCAGGAACTAGAGGAGAAGACAGGAAAAAACAGACTGATGAGAGATAGTTTGAAGGCTGTGAGGAACAGAACTTGCCTGAAGTTAGAGACAGAAGGCGCCAGCTCTGACATACAGCATCAGTTTGTTTACAGAAATAGGCTACAGGTTGGAGATAATTACAGCTGTTGGGCCAGAAGAACTCAGACCTGGTTACAGATGCTGTGAATGTAAAGTAAAGGTGAAAAGCACATGGTGAAGAAAGCACCCTTGAGATTAAGAGAGTGAAGTGAGTTTTTGACGGGGGCGGGGGTGAGAAAGGAGGGAATGAGGGATAGGGATAACTGGGTAGATGGGAACAACGGAACAGTTAACCCATCTGAAGGCCCTGTGTAAAGTGATAGGAATCCTTGGATTTAAGGGCTGCAAGGATAATAGTATTTGGCGGGAAGGCGTTCTGAGAATGAGGCTGTCCAACCCAAGGAGGCAAAGGATGATGTGTTTGAGTCTCCGTAGCCCCACAGGGGAAAATGGGTATTGGAGTACTGAAATATACTGAGGAAGTGGTTTTGAGGGAGGTGTGCACCAGTTGGTGGTGTCGGGCAATTATTCGGACAACGTATGTCCATACAATGTGGTCTACCTGAGAGAAAGATCAAGAAGAAAAGAAAAGACGAGGACACATTTATTTCGGTTAAACCCGAGGGCTCTTGTCAGAAGAAGAGAAAGATAGAGCAAATTTCTCTTATAGAGGCTAGAGTTTCTATAGGGCTTGTGGTGACAGGGCAGTCAGTGGGCTGGGCATTTTCTAGGATGTGTGGGAATGGTATTAATGCCTTTGACTTTGGGGAAATTGAAAACTGTCAGTTGCATGAAAGAAGGGACCAATATGGCTGCTTAAACAAGACCTGCACAATGATACCAGTTGACATGCCAACATAGATGAGGGAAATCCCATAAACCCACTCCTAGATGAAAAGCTACAGGCAATTAAAGACTGCTGTGAGGGGGGAGTTACTCTTCTCCAGGGATGAGACCCCCATAATAGGTTATGCAATCCCAAGTGGTCAGCGTTAAACACACACACACACACACACACACACACACACACACACGCAACTTCTGAGTTTGTTTAGTGTTACGTGTGTGTGTGTGTGTGTGTGTGTGTGTGTGTGTGTGTGCAGCAATAATTGTGAACAATCAGAGGCCATGGATTTGAAAGGAATGGAGCATAGGTGGGGCTGGAGAGAGGAGGAGAGGAAAGAATGTAATTATATTTTAACTAATAGGGGTCTCTTCAGGTCGGAATGGGCTTGCCTTCAAACTAAGATGGCCGTGCTTTTGCTTTCTAAGTGACAGTTATTACAGTTAAGAAAATCTTTATAGAGTCTTTATTCCAAACAAATTGACTCCACCTGGAAACGGTGCCCCTCTGCCTGTCTTGTTCCTCAAAAGCCAGTTCTTACATAAATTTTCCCATGTGCTAGCTGGAAGTGATCTATTTTTTCTGGAAAACTAGAATATAATATATGTAACTTAAAAGTTTGCAGGGGGAGTACAAACTTAAAATAATCTGAAATGTGCTCTCTGTAAAATTTAAGCCATCACAATACCATAGGGCTGTATGGAAAACAGTGGTAAAATTCAGTAAAACAATATGATTGGTTCACTAGAAAAAAAACAAGAAAGTTGGAAAAACTTCTTAAAAAACTGACAAACATAAAAAAGTAGAGGGGCTAGGGTGATCAGTGTGAGAGGCCATGGGTTCATCTGCACTAAAATGGGATAGACACAATCACTAATTAATGCAATAGAACAGCATTAGTTTTACAAACACAGGACAGTCTTATACATGTACATGAAACAGTGCAGAAGAAATGAAACTAGTCTTCAAAAACCACAAAGTGCCGGGCGGTGGTGGCGCACGCCTTTAATCCCAGCACTCGGGAGGCAGAGCCAGGCGGATCTCTGTGAGTTGGAGGCCAGCCTGGATTCCAAAGCGAGTTCCAGGAAAGGCACAAAGCTACACAGAGAAACCCTGTCTCGAAAAACGAAAAAAAAAAAAAAAAAAAACTACTGAAACTCAGCCTAGGTGATGTCTAGCCCTGTAGTCATGACAGAAACTGTCTATACACTAAAACCACTTAGAAACTTCCAGTCCCAAATGGTTTCACTGGAGAATTCTACAAAGAATTTAAAGAGAAATTAACAGTGAGTTTACATCTTCCTTTCCAGAAAATAGACACTAAAATAAAACCATAAACCCAACCAAGCAAAGTGGCACATACATGTAGTCTCAACTACTCAAGGCTGAAATGCTAGGATCCCTTTAAGCCCAGAGGTTTCTGTCCAAACTGGGCAACATAGCAAGAATCTGTCTCTTAAAAATAAATAAAGTGTTAAACTCATAAACAATAATAAAACTAAAAAAGAAACTTTCTGTAAAAAAAAAATAAATAAAAATAAGAGAAAATCTTTGTGATCTGTGTCTAGGCAAACACTTGATACCAAAAGCACAGCCCACAAAATGAAAAAGTGGTACTCAAAGTTTAAAACTTTTACTTTTTTATCCTCTAAAAAGCATGAAAAGTGAACCTACAAGTTGGGAGATAATATTTGTGATATGCATATCTTGCAAAGGACTAGCACCTACAATATATAAAGAACTCTCAAAACTCAGCAGTTAATTCAAACAACTCAGTTAGAAAATGCGTACAGATTCGTGACTAAAGAGAATATGCACATGGCAAGTGAGCACATGCAAAGATGTTTAGCATCATTTACTATTGGGGAAATGCACAAGAAAATTCCATTCTGTATCTTTCAGAATGCCTAAGCTAAGGAATAATGATAACACCAAGTGCTGTCAAAGACATAAGGAAACTGGTCACTTACACTTTACTGATGAGAATTATAGTCCTTCCAGAAAAGAGCACAGTAGCATCTTACATTTATTTGTAGGAATCAAATATCTTTCAACAGATGTATAGTTAAATAAACTATGATACATCTTTACTGTGACATACTGTTCAGTAATAAAAATGAACAAAGTATTAATATATACAATAGCTGAAAGCTCTCCAGGGAATTATAGTAGCTACAAAAAGCTGAGCCTGCATCAAAGTTATATGTTGCATTATTCAATTTATATAATATTCTGAAAATGGCAAAATTGTAGTAATGATGGGTAACAGTTAGTGGTTTCCAGAAGTTAGAGGATGGGCAGAGTAGGAACATACTGTGGCTGTAAGAGGAGCAGATGGAATCCTATGATAAAACTTCTTCCTATTGAAGCGGTCATGGTCACTGACTAAAACTTAAGTACACACACAAATAAGTGCACACAATTCTGAATAACATCAGTGGGTTTTATCAATAACGGTTTCCTGGTTTTAGTTTTGAGCTGTAGCTATTGAAAATATTGTCTTCAGAGGAAAGTAGGTACAGGATATATGTATATTTATAATGATCTCAAAATGAAAAATAATGCTTTCCCAAGATCAGTGAAATTGATTGACTGGATGGGAATATATCAGAGATAAAAACTCAAGCATGAAGAATGGAGAAAAGCTTTGTGTCATAATTGACGAGTCTTGTGGGGGTATAATTTTCCTAAAATATGCATATTAACATTTCTGACTTTCCTTCCCCCATATGCACTCTTTACCTTCCTAAAGTACTTACAGCCTGCAAGTCTCAGCATGTATTTCTGCAACATAGAACCAAATTGTTAGACTATGAGTTTAGGATGCACTGTTTTGTTATGTAACAAAATGGTTCATGCACAGAAATCGTTAAATGAATTGCTAACAAAGCATGTGTTTTTCAGGCTGTAAATATAGTTGGGGTTGGAATGTTTGGAGGAACTGGAAAAGTAGCTACACCAGGAACTGTACCTGCCATAGTTCCAATGTTACAAGAAGTTGAAGACAAAGTGCCTGCCAAATTGTCGTCAACTTGCATCGCTATCCAATGGGAAGAGCCAGACTGCCATGGCTCTCCAATCACTGGATATAACATCGAATATGGAGATAAAAAAATCTTGACTGTTGATAGAGTAACAGAGTATGTTCTGAAAAATCTACAGCCTAACACTACATACAGGTAAGTCACTCGTATCTTCTTTTGGATAAATCAAAAAATGTTGAGAATTTTGAGCAGATCTGCATTTGTGTGTTTAATACACTTCATATTTCTTTTGAATTCTGCTTCGTTGGTGAAATTTGATGTTTGTAAGAGCCATTTCTGCTTCCCATCAATGATTTTCAATAGTAGTTCTGTCTTGTAATCAGTATAATAGTTATTCTATATAGAGATATAGTGGGTTGGGTTATATGAAGAAAAGTATTTCCTTTACTCAATATAAATTCATATATTTTAATTTATTTTTACCACTAGAATCAGAATTCAAGCTATGAATCATTACGGACTAAGCCCTTTTAGCCCACCAATAAGAAGCAAAACTAAACCACTGCCACCAGCGCCTCCACAGCTTGCTTGTGGGATCTGTGGACACCAGAGTCTCAGACTCAAATGGGGCAATGCTTCAAGCAAAAAATCACTTGCCAACTTTATAACCTACAAATTATTAATGGAAGATCGATCTGGCAGGTAACTACTTTTACCATTTAACGTCTACTGCAACTAAAAAACAGTTTAAATTGTTATATCTTGCCTCTTGCCAGGCATGCTCACTCTCTCTGTGTCTGTCTGTCTGTCTCTCTCTCTCTCTCTCTCTCTCTCTCTCTCTCTCTCTCTCTCTCTCTCTCTCTCACACACACACACACACACACGTCTTAATCTGTAATTTCAGTGAACTAAGTAGGGTGGAAACAGCCCGTTGCTGTGTGAAACAATACTTTTAGTTCTTATCCATGTTTTCGCTTCCTCCTAACCACTTTTTCCTTTACTTCATGCAGTGTAAGTACCAGAGAATAGATGTTATGGGAGAAAAAGATAAAGCCCAGCGCCTTGACAGTATATGATCTTATGACTTGATTTCTTTTTGCTTTTTTGTTTGTTTTCCCTTTCTGGCTTATTTTTACTTTCTTGGACTCAACTGTTGATTATAATATTGCTTCCTAATCTTTATCTTTTTCCCCTCAGATTTACTGTCATTTACAATGGGCCTGATCTGACTCACAAAGTGCAAAAATTGAGTGAATATACACAATACAAGTTTAAAATCCAGGCATGTAATGAAGCTGGTGAGGGACCACTGTCTGATGTCTACACTTTCACTACAACAAAGACCCCACCTGCTGCACTTAAAGGTAAATGGTGCACACAGACACTGAACATTTTATTAGAGCTTTCTCAGCACATATATACAATTGAGCAGTAATTAGAAAATGCTATATTAAGAGAGGCAACAAGGCTCAGAAGACAAATGCCGCATGCCTTCCCTCATATGAAAAGTGTTGCTTCTAAATTTTTATAGAAATATGTTTAGGTGAGAGTAATTGTGGGTAAAGGTGAGGAAACTAGAAATCATAAGGCTGGGGAGAGACTCTAAGGAAGGGGTAGGGAGGGCATAAAACACATATATTAAAGTAGAAGGTAGACTACTAGGGTTGAGGAGTATAAGTAGTAAGATAGAGCTCAGCAGATTGGGGAAGTAACCAAAACTAAAAATGTATGAAAATGCCATAAAGAAACCTGTTACTTTGTTTGCTGATGTAAAAATTAAACTAAATCTTGGGGCTAGAGAGATGGCTCAGTGGTTAGGAGCACTGGATTCTCTTCCAGAGGACCAGGGTTTGATTCCCAGTGCCTACATGACAGCTCACAACCATCTTTAACTACAGTTCCAGGGGATCCAGTGCCCTCTTCTGGCCTCCACAGGTACCAGGCGCACACAAAGTGCAGACATACATATATGCAGGCAAAACATCCACACACATAAAATAAATAAATAATTTAAAATTTAAAATTAAATTAAATCTTTAAAAAATAGCAGTAGTAATTTTTTGAACTCACTAGTAGACTACCAAAAAAGTAGTGCCTAATTGTGTGTTTAAGGATCAATGAAAAGATTTATTAAGACTTCAGGCCTGATGGTGGTGGTGCATGTCTTTAATCCCAGCACTCCGGAGGCAGAGGCAGGTGGATCTCTGAATTTAAAGCCTGCCTAGTCTACAGAGCAAGTTCCAGGACAGCCAGGGCTGTTACACAGAGAAGCCCTGTCTCAAAAAAAATATTTTAAAAAGTATTAATAAGACTCCCACAACCAATATTTTTCAAATATCTTAGAGAGCATCTAATTCCACCACTACCCCTTTTAAGAGTAAGACATGATTTAAAAAAAATGGGGCTGGAAAGATGGCTCAGCAGTTAAGAGCTCTGGCTGCTCTTCCAGAGAACCTGGGTTCAATTCTCAGCATCCACATGACAGCTCACAAATGTCTGTAACTCCAGTTCCGGGGGAATCTGACACCTTCACACCAATGCACATAAAATAAAGTTAAATAATTTTTTTTAGAAAAGAGTAAGACATGGAGCTTAAGACATGCCTCAAAGGTTAAGAGCACTTGTTGCTCTTTCACAGGACCCTGGTTATGTTCCCAGCACCCACTTGGTGGTTCACAACCATCCATAACTCCAGTTCCAGGGAGCCTAGTGCCCTCTCAGACCTCTGTAAGCACCAGTCATACACACTGGTGCCCATACTTATATGCAGGCAAAACACAGGCTCCTGATTTCTATAACTGTGTGCCTCTCACATTGTCATATCCACTCATTGCTACACATTATATTTTCTCAAATGGTTTGTTAGGAAAAAAATTATCAATTCACAGGTATAGCTATACTGATTAAAGCTAAATTAATATGTAAACTTTAATAAATTTATTTCTGAAATTATGGATTTACTCTCCTTATCAGTGTTGTAGTGTATCCACCAGAGAAGACTGCTCAAACATGGGTTTAAGACAATAGCAAGTGTTTATTAGCAGGCCCAAAACTACACTAGGTGTGCAGGATCCCACTGTAGCACTGAGCCTTTCTCAGGGTGGGCTTTTAAGCACAAAAAACCATGTTCTGGGTTGACATACTTCAGTTAACAAGAACAGTTAGCCAGAAGCAGAACTACAGAAGCCAAAAGGCAAGGTTAGTACATTTAGAGACTTTCCCAGAACTATGGATTTTGGTGGATTAGGTCTTTGTTTTAGTTTTGGCAGGTGATGCTGTTCACATGCTGAGTTTTAGAGCCTGAATCCACTCCCATCATGGAGTCAGTTGTGCTAAGGTCTGGGCCCTGTTACAATCAGAACAGTAAAATGCTGTGTATCACACTCACAATGAGTCCAAGTTTGCAGGTCTCAGAACCTTGGGTGTAAGGATTATTTTTCCTTCTCCCAGTTGTGATATTTGGTTGATCTAATCTTTCCACATGAGTTCAATCACTATTTGTATTTATTTTATGTGCATTAATGTTTTGCCTGCATGTATGCCTATGTGAGGATGTTGGATCCTCCTGGAACTGAAGTAACAGATAATTGTGAGCTGCCATGTAGGTGCTGGGAATTGAACCTGGGTCCTCTGGAAGAGCAGCCCATGCTGTTAATTGCTGAGCCATCTCTCCAGCCCCATTTTTTTTTAAATCATGTCTTACTCTTAAAAGGGGTAGTGGTGGAATTAGATGCTCTCTAAGATATTTGAAAAAAACAAAATTAAAATTTATAAAATATGAATAGAAAATCTAAACCTGAGCCTGGCGGTGGTGGCACATGCCCTTGATCCCAGCACATGGGAGGAAGAGGCAGGCAGATCTCTGAGTTCGAGGCCAGCCTGGTCTACAAAGTGAGTTTTAGGACAGGCTCCAAAGCTACACAGAGAAACCCTGTCTCGAAAAACAAAAAAAAAAGGTCTAAACATGCATTATTAATTTATAACTTCATTAAGGTTTTGCTACAATAATGATCCTGATGGTATAACAAAAGTAATTTCAATAATAAGTATAGTTCTGTTGGGTGTGGTGGTGTACACCTTTAATGCCAGCACAAGGCTATTCTGATCTTCATAGCAAGTTCCAGGCCAGCCACAGCTACATAGGGAAACCATCTCTCAAAATACATAAATATCAGCCGGGAGGTGGTGGTGGCGCACGCCTTTAATCCCAGCACTGGGAGGCAGAGGCAGGCGGATTTCTGTGAGTTGGAGGCCAGCCTGGTCTCCAAAGCGAGTTCAAGGAAAGGCGCAAAGCTACACAGAGAAACCCTGTCTCAAAAAAAACAAAACAAAAAACAAAAACAAAAAATACATAAATATCTTTTTAAGTATGGCTACATATTTCTCATATTAGGTCTACATGTGCTTGTAATGATTGTGTGGTTATGAGGCATTTCAATGTATTCAGCATCATCAGAGAAAAATAGAACCTTCTAAAATGTAATTTTCCTTTTTCAGCACCTAGATTTCACCCCCTGAATAACAACAGTTGTGAAATCAAATGGGATTCCTTGGAGCCAGTTAAAGGTGATCCCATTGTTTACTGTCTTCAAGTCATGAATGGGAAGAAAGCCGAGCAGGTATATTCTTTTACATTTAGTCTTTAACATTACGCCAGGCGTGGTAGCACAGGTCTGTAGCCTCTGCACTTGAGGAGTAAACATGGGAGGATCAAGGTACTCTTTGGCTATGTAGCAAGTTTGAGGGTAGCCTGGGCTCTATGAGGCCTTGTTGAAAAAAAAGTATGGGGCAGGGTGTGCACACCTTTAATCCCAGCACTTGGGAAGCAGAGGCAGGCAGATCTCTGAGTTCAAGGCCAGCCTGGTCTATAGATTGAGTTCCAGGACAACCAGGGCTATACAGAGAAACCCCGTCTCAAAAAAAAAAAAATTGTAGTTCTAAGTCCAGCTGAGGTTAGAGCTTTTGGTGGGAAGTATGTTATTTTTTTTTTAAGTCAAAGCTTTTAATTTAAATTATATAACTTCAGAATGGTGAGATAGTATCTACAGTTAAAACACTAGCACATTATTAGTACAATTTATATTTTTTTTGACTTTTTATTGCATTCATTCAATATAATTTGCTATGGAATATTAGCAGATACACAAACAGATAATGTTATTTTTAAAAAGTGTTTAAAGTAACTAAATCTTTTCCCAAAGTTTTATCTCATCTGTAACATTTATGTACATAATCTAGCTTATTCATCTAATTAGCTTATTACCATTGAATTATTTAGTATTTCTTGATGCCACTGGTCGCAATCCATGATTCAAGTCCATACATAATGTAATTAAACTTGAACAGTTGTAGGTTTTCACTATGCTTTATTGAACAAAGTTATATACTCGATACTGAATCCCCTCCGAACATTAGAAACATTGAGTAACATTTTACTTTTGTTGTGAACATGTTCATGAAACTAATGAATTTTTGTTTTTCTTGTTATAAAAATCTATACAGTATATTTTTTATTGGAAAGAAACAATAATTTCCATTTGATCCTTTTTCCTTTAGATTTACAAAGGACCGAACACTACCTTTTCCTTTTCCAACTATCTTGCAAATTCAAGATATCGCTTCAAGGTCTGTGCAGGACGCCAGTATGAAAATTCTGATGGCGTGCAAGAGCTCTGGGGACCGTATAGCCCCAGCGCGGTTCTGTCAACTTACAAGCATCAGTCCGGGCATGGCAGAGGCAGTGGGGGTAAAGGCAGAGGCAACCACAACGACAAAGATGAGAAGTACAAGACAGAGATGAGCGATGATACCTTTGTTCTCACCCTTCTCATAGGGTTTGCACTTATTGCCATCTTGTGTGCTGTCGCAATTCAGTACTTCCTGATCAACTAGCCTGTTCTTTTAGGAAGTAGGAAAGCGTATTACATGAAATTAGAAAACCTTAGATATAGCTTAACTCATACTTAAGTATAAAACTTATTGGTAGAAACTAATAATGGCAAAAAAAAAAGGCCTTGCCTTAATACTTAAAAACTTTCAATGTGACAGTACAAGAGATTTTTTAAGGAAATAGGTGTACATTGAATTCCATCATTTTGTTAACGAAACATTACATTGTTATGCAAAACTAAGACCTTTTTGTTGAAACTATTTCCTGTCTTAACTTTTCAAGTCAATCTTTTTCAAACTTTCTGGTACTATGAGATAAACAACATTGTTCTGGAATTTTATTTGGAAGAAAATGAGAAAAAAAATTCACTTCTACATGTCCAGTTAACATCCCTATGAAGAAATAAAAGTTTCTACCAAACTTTTGTGCTCTAATTTGTTCAAAATAATGTATTCAACGATTGCTTTCTACCCTGATAAATACTTTGTGTATTAGTCACAGTTCTCTAAAGGAACAGAACTTACAGAGAGAGTATAAAGGAACATGAAGTCCTGCCATTTGTAACAAAATTGTGAGAACTGAAGGAGAGTCTATTAATTAAAATAAGCCAGACCCAGAAAGAGAAATCTGTCGCTCATGTACACAAACCTGAAGAAGTCAGATTGTAGAGCACTGGAGGTTAGGAAGCGGAGGAGAAGGAAAGATAGAGGTTGGCTAAGGGGTATTGGAAGCCAGACAGAAGTAAATAGTTCATTAGTGTTCCACATAGGTAATGACATAGTTTGAACAGTGCATGCTGCATACATGTGGTGAAATACCACACTGTACCCCTTTAATGTATATATACAGTTATTAAGGGTTAATGAAGTGAAATAGCAATTGAAAGTATTCAAATGTGACAGTGAAATACATTACAGGCTTGGCAGAAAGATGGTAACTGAGTGAGATGGTCCAGTGAGCATCTCCCCCGCAGACAGCAGTTTCTACAGTGATCCATGCACCTATCTGTTCGCACAGGCTCCCAGAAGGCCAGGGAGAGCCAGTGTTGCCGCTCTATAGAAGAAACACTGAAGGAAGCAAAAGGAAAGAGTTGCCTGTGGTGCCTCTCCCTCTCCTCCATGCAGCTCAGCTGAAGACACCTCACACTTGGGAAAAAGAATGAAATCCAGACTTTAGACTTGAAACTCAATGCCAAGCAGGGCCCCATATCTTCTGGCCCCAGAACTATATCCTCAAACTGAGCATCTGCACCCCCCACCCCCAGCCTGGTAGCTAAGGGACCACCTATACTACCCGCCTCTCAACCTCAGATAGAAGAGCTGTGAGAGCATCCCATCCACTGAGGTGCAGAGAAGGAAAATGAGAACACTTTCTCTTAGAACTCAGTGCCTGGGCCGCTACACTGAGACCCGGTACCTGACAGCCCCAATGCCCTATCTCCCAGGCCAACACTTATAGGTGGAACCTTGAGACATGCCCAGCACCAGGAAGGGACCTACTTTTTGGTGAGACTGACTTCCAAGCTATATGACCACAGGCCAAGCACAGAGAAGAAAAATTGAGTGCCAACTCACTGTATAAGAGCATAATACTAGCTCTCTACAATGAAGCCCAGGAGTAAGCAGAATACTTAAGCAATGACTGACCATGGGCCAATTGCCAGATAAGAGGTATCAGGGTTCATTGTAGTTCCAAGTGGAAGCTTACAAGGCTAGACTACCATTCTTAGACACTCTCAGTTTGTTCTCAGCAAGACACCAGCTGCAGATTTAGGACAAACCAGGCTTGAGGTGCCCTCTAGTGCTTAAGTAGCAGAAATGAGCATAGACTCAAAAACCAGCCTACAATTTCTGGATTGACAAAATTAGATCGAGAAAATATTTAGAAGGTGCCTAATCCTTCATTGAACACACTGTTGTACACCAACAAGCACCAAGTACTTTCCAGGTACCAGTACTTCACTTACGGAACAAAAATAAGGCTCTAGAAACTGATTACATAATAACCCATGCCTGAAAAGCTTCATACCAAAAAGTTCAGAAGAACAGAGAAATAATCCAATAGAATAATGGAGTAACTGATTTTTTTTAATCAAAGACAAATTCTTTTTGGGGGGGCGTTATTTCTCCCCAGGCTGAGAAATCACTCAAAATCTACTGGCTTCTGCCTCCTGAGTACTGGGAGTATAGATGTGATGTGTACCACCACACCCAGTCTATAAAGGTTCTTGAGCTGAAATTTATACTAAGTGAAATTTAAAACCCGATAGAAAGTGTGGATGGTAGAACAGGTCAAACAGGAAACAAAAGGAGGAAGCTTCAAGACAGGCTGCTTGAAAATTCATAATCAGATGAGAAAGAAAACAGAGAAATGAAGAAAGCACCTGGGAGCTTTGAGATGGCATTAGAAGAGCAAAACTGAGTTACAAGGGCAAGGGAGACAGGAATGCCGAAAGTAAAGGTCAAGCAAATTTAGGCCACCAGACCTGTCTGTAAGAAATGTTAGAGACTACTTCAGACAAGTAAAAACTAATGAGCAAGAAGAAAGTATTAAGAGGAATAAAATTCACCAGTATAGATAATTATTCAAATTCAGAACGTTCTAATGTGATAAACATGGTTTGTAAAGTATTCATGTATTTACTACGGATGAAAAAAACAAAATAACAGTAAACAAAAAACAAAATAACTATATTAATATGTTAAGAGATTAGCAATAAGGATTAAAAAATAAGACCCAACTATATATTGTCTAGAAGACCCCAGTTTAAATATAAAGAGATAGATAAAAGTAAAGAGATACAAAAAGAGAGATCGTGCAGAAGAAGGCAGGAGCAGCTGTCTGTGTTTCAGGCAATGAAGGCTTTAGAATTAGGAAAATTGTCAAGACAAAAAAGGATATTGCATAATGACAAAAGGATTAATTCTCTAATCCTTTATTCTTAATTTGTATACACCTAACAATAGATAGAGTTCCAAAATACAAATGAGACAAACATTGACAAAATAACTATGAAAAAAAACAAATCTTACTTTGGAATTCTACTTGGAAACATCAACATCCTTTACTAAGATAGACAGAGCAGGAAGAAAATAAAGGACATAGCATAACTGAACTCAACTGTACCACCAGCCAATTTATCACAATTGATACCTATATCTAAGAACAGTAGGATAGATAGATAGATAGATAGATAGATAGATAGATAGATAGATAGATAGATAGATAGACAGATATAGATATAGATATTCTTTATGAGCTCAGATGGAGCATTCACTAAAGTGGACCACACTCTTGGCCATAAAACATACCTATAAAATTATGTATTAAAATTTCAACGGTATTTTTATCATATTCATCTACCACTACCTTCCTTCAATTCCCCCTAGTGCCACTATCCCACTCATACACAACATCATACCTTCCTTTTTTGTGATTAATAACTCCTTGAGTCCCATTAGTGCTTCCCATATGTGGGTGGGTGTGGGGCCAGCCACTGTCAGGTGGGCAACCTACCAGCTGCCGCATTCCCCAAAAGAGAGTAACTCTCTCTCCCTCAACGGCTGTCAGCTGTCATAGCACCTCCAATAGGAGTAAGGACTTGAGAAACCCTCTCTCAACCAGGATAAAGTCCTAACTGGCTTCATCTTGTGCAGGTAGGCACAACTGGTGTGAGTTGATGTAGATGTGTGCAGTAGCCATGTCATGTCCAGAGGTCAGCTTTTCACAGCTCTCCTCATCTCCCAGCTCTTACATTCTTTCCACTCAGTCTTCCAAGATATTCCTTGAGCCCTGAATTGGGGGAGGTTGATATACATGATTCATCCACAGAAGATCACTCATACCTCATTTACAGTTGATTACACATGGCACTTTCTCAGTTAGGAGTCTATGCTGCAAAAAGAAGCTTCTCTGGCCAATTTTTTTTCCTGGAGCTGAGGACAGAACCCAGGGCCTTGAGCTTGCTAGGCAAGTGCTCTACCACTGAGCTAAATTCCCAACCCCTATCTGGCCAAATTTTAAAGCAACACAAATTGATGGGTATAAACATAAGTCTTGTCAACAAATGGCACTGGGACAATTGAATATCCACATGCAACAATATGAGTTTAGATTCTTACCTTACACCATACACCAAAAAGAGTATAGATTTAAATATGAGAGCTAAAACAATAAAACTTTTAGAGGAAGCATTTAAAGAGCTTTCAGACCTTCTACTACATAATTCATCTTTGTATATGCCATATATATATATATATATGGTTTTTCAAGACAGGGTTTCTCTGTGTAGCTTTGGAGCCTGTCCTGGAGTTCGCTCTGTAGACCAGGCTGGCCTCAAACTCACAGAGATCCTCCTGCCTCTGCCTCCCAAGTCCTGGGATTAAAGGCGTGCGCCACTTCCACCAGGCAAAATATATATTTTTAAATGTCAAACTAGATTCCTTCCAAGTTATTTTCCGAGCCTTAAGAAGCATCCTTTAAAGATGTAAATTGGGGGCTGGGAAGATAGTTGCGTCGGTAAAGTGCTTACATTATAAGCACAAAGACCTATCAAAATCCCCAAAACCCACACAAAAACTGTCAGGTGTACGGTACATACTTGTCCCAAAGTTGGAGAGGTACAGACATGCAGGTGCCTGGGGCTCCCTGACCAGTCAGTCATTTATCATACTTTATGAGTTCCAGGCCAATGAGAGATTCTGTATCAAAAAAAAGTTGACAGCATCTTAAGAATGACATCCAAGGTTGTCCTCTGATCTCCATATGCATGCACATTCTCACACGTACATATACATATGCACACTCATAAACACACACACACACTAAAACTGATAACAGACTAGGTAATATTTATAAATCTAATAGAAAATTTGTGTCCAAAACATAAGAGAATTCTTAAAATTGTGAAACAAATCAGCAGTGTGTTAAAATGATGAAACAGGACATTTAGATAGAAAATGCCAATTTCCTTTGAGCCAATGCACACCAAGAACATTACAATAGTAAGAAAAGTTTGATTTATTGCTTATAGCAAGAATGAGCAAGCATGAGCTGGAGAGATGGCTCCACGCTTAAAAGCACTGGCTGCTCTTCCAAGAGGACCTGGGATTGATTTCCAGAACCCACGTGGTGGCTCATGACCTTCTGCAACTCCAGTCCCAGGGAATTCAATGCTCTCTTCTAGCCCTCACTGCACTGCACACATGTGGTGCACAGACATGGATGCAGGCAAAACACCCATACACATAAAGTTGTATGTGTGTAAGAGAGAGAGAGGAGAGAGGGAGGGGGAGAGAGAGAGAGAGAGAGAGAGAGAGAGAGAGAGAGAGAGAGAGAGAGAGAGAGAGAGAGAGAGAGAGAAAGAGAGAGAAAACCCCAGGTAACTATGGGAGCATTTCAGAGTACTGTCAGAAGGTGGAACAGCTCTACAATTGAGATTTATGATAAATCTCATATTCAAGGGAGGAGAATTTTTCAAGAATAAAGCTGTGATGGGTAAAGTAGTGGCTACTCCAAGGGTGGCATTTAGTATTTTGGGGTCTTAGTGACCTTTGGTTTTGATTTTTCAGTGTTTTTAAGTTTAGTTTTATCTTATTGTATGGGTGATTTCCTCACATGCATGTACACCAGGTGTATGCATGATGCCCATGGAGACAGAAAAGGGTTTTAGATCCCCTGGAACTGAAATGACAGATGGCTGTGAGCCACCCAAGTGCTCTCAACTGCTGAGCCTCTCTCTAGCCTGTGACCTTGAACCTTGATTTTATCCTGAGTTTAGATGAAGGTGTAAAGGGATCTTGTGATGCCTTGTTTTAGCAGACTCTGAAATTAATGTTCCTTGATATTATGACCAACAAGAAAATGATATGACCTCTCACTATGCACCAGGCAAACACCTAACTTCACTCAGTACTTACCATAATAGAGAAGCCTCTTGATGTCAAAGCATGCTTGTGTAGAACAGTTCCTTCTTTTAGCTAAAATCAGACCACAGAACTTCAACCCAATATAATCAGATTTTCACCATAACTAAGATTTTTCTGGTCAAACTCAGTAGAGTGTCAAGTAAGCATAGTCTAGCATAGACTCAGGTTCATCTTCCATTCTCTTTTTACAGGGTGTCCTAATTAGGGTTTCTAATTCTGTGATGAAACATGATGGCCAAAAACAACTCAGGGAGGAATCAGTTTATTTGGCTTATACTTCCACATCATAGTCCGTCATTTAAGGAAGTCAGGACAGAAATTCAAGCAGGGCTAGATGCAGACACTGATGCAGAGGCCATGGAGAGGTACTGCTTACTGATTTGCTTCCCATGGCATGCTCAGCCCGCTTTCTATAGAACCCAGGACCACCAGCCCAGGGATGGCACCACCCACAACAGGCTAGGCCCTCCCCCATCAATCCAGAATTAAGAAAATGCCCTACAGCTGGATCATATGGAGACATTTTCTCAATTGAGGTTCCCTCCTTTCAGAGAACTCTAGCTTGTGTCATGTTGGTGTAAAACTAGCCAGTACACGGGGTTACTTGCTGGGCTATCTTACACGACAGTGGTTTTACAGTACTACTGGATATGGTCCGGCACCAAACTGTAATACAGGCTATTATCAGAAACAAAATGATTATTGGTACTCGTTACAGATCTCAATGCCAGGAACTTACGTTATGAAACCTGGGTCACTAAATTATGTCCCAAAATTCAACTGTGTCTCCCTTAGAGTCAATTTATTCTTTCTGGATAGTATCAGGCTACTCTGATTGTCCTATAGTATTTGTGTAAGTACAATATTTTTACCTATTGTTCTTGTTGTTACAATTCACAGATTTAGACTAGCTTGTTAAGCTTCTAGATCAAAACAGTGCCATGTAGGACTTCTGCTAGTTTCATAGAGAAACATGGAGCCACTTTTTAGTTGTATTATTCTCAGTTGAAGAAACTGTAATTCACAAATCTTATGTGAAGAGGGAATCAGCCTTTGCCCCTCGAAGATCTCCCAAATGACTTGTATTAGGCTCGTTTAAAAGAGCTTCAGGGTAGTGTTCTCAAGAAAGCATGGTCTACTGGATGGGTGATAGTTGTTAGTATCTCCAAAACTCTAACAACTATCTCTGAAAGCCCAAAGGAAGTTAGTGTGTAGTAGGCAAGGATAAGCCTGATGTAACTATAATAAGTAATGCCCTAATGAAGCAGACTTTAGTGGGAGTGGATTTACTATTTAGTGCAACAAAAATCATCTGGTTTTGTGTCCCTGTAGTGAATGCTTGCAATGTTATGTTTAGAGCATGGCATCCAACATCCTGTGGCTTATGATTGAGCAAGCAGGGGTACACGCCCACATCCACACACGTGCACATACATCACACACACTAATGATAATTTGGGGTTGCCAAAACATCCATTTTAAATGCAAGTTTAGCTTTGTTGTGCCAGAGACGGTCACAGTTTCGAGCTCTGTACCACACCCAAATGGCTTCAATAATGGGCAGGATCAAAACTTATAGACGTTCACCTAGTAGACTGGGCTCCCAACTTTCCTGCCTGTTTGCCAATGAAGTTAAAATGACACACACCTTCTTCTATAATACATGTTGCTAGTTGCTTGCCTCTCTTCTCTCTTCCTGCCTATTCTCCATGACCAATGCAAAACCATCCTTTAGAGACCCATTCCTGTAGACTCCCAGCTGTTACTCTTTATTCAGACCTCTGGTGGCTTCTAAGAACAGTAACTACCAGCCATACTGATAGGAAAACTCCAAGATTTTTGAGTCTCATAATCCCCCAAATAAGGTTTTGCCAAGGGCCATGGCATAGTACAGCACATGACAACTAATATACAAGGTGTCAACCCACCAGATGAATAATTCTCTGATGGGGAACCTCACTAGGCAAGGCCATGGGGCTACAGACGCCAGAATATCATTTGCTTCTGTCTGTAATTTCACATGTGCTATTGAAATTTTTCCCTCATCGACTACGGGAAATCCTCCACTGCCTGTATTGTAGTGTGTTTCTCTTATGAATGCAGCCCAATCTATTGCGATCTTAATGTGAAGATGACTCCCCCCTAGGCTGTATTGTCCATTTGATATCAATAATGTTAGCTTACACAGAGTTTTGATGAATAATTGAATACAAAGTAATGCTGTTTTATATCATAGATCAGGTTGACATAGGAAAACAGTTGTATTTCCAGCCACTAAGACAGCTGTATACTATTAGCTGATTTAAAGCTTCAAAGTAACTTTAGATTAGACCAGGTGACTTGCTAATAGATTTTAAGATAAACATTCCCAGGAAAAGCAGTCCAGTTCACAAGGACAAAGTAGCCAGCTGTCTGAATTGTTGAACCAAGGTTATAGGTGTAAAGCAGCCTAATTATTGTGCCAGCCTCTCTCAATAAGTCTGGCTGATATCTAGGACAGTAATTAACTCTGCACAAATTCCTAACCTCAGTTTTATGATACAAACATATAACCTGAAGACTCTAAATTCAGCCAACTAACTGTTCTTTATTGTTGGGTCCTGAAGTCACATGAATGACAGGGGACGATTTACCAAGTTCTAGGTACAAAACAGCTTTCCTTCAGAAACATGGGGGCAGGGGATTTTTCCTACTGGCCAGGGCTACAGGGCTACAGGGCTCCTTAGCCCCAAGAAAGAGTTGCAAGTTTCCTTTTTTATGGTCTAAGGTTACACGCAAGACAGAAAAATACGTTTTAAGATTTAAATGCTTTTAGTGTCACTGTTTCTGCCAAATGAGCTTAGCTGTGCTCCTTGCCCCCACCTCACCCCACCCCACCCTCACCCTGCAGCTTGCTCTCCACAAACATTCTGAGTCTGAGGGAGCCCAACATTTTTACAAATGTTAATCACAAAATATTAGTTTAAAATGTTACTACACTTAGAAAAATAGGATATAATGCATGATTTCTTTATTTTTCTTAGACTCGTCAACAGTTTAGCTTTATAATTCTTTTAACTCTTTATAAGATTATCTCTTTAGTTAGATAGTATAATGACTGGTTCTTTCTTCACAGCTGCAGCTACACTTTACAGCCAATTAAGAAGTTGAGATCTATTACAAGTGTGTTGTGGAGATAACTCTGTTTCTTATCAAATGAAATGCAACCTTCAAATGCAACTTCTATATTGCCTGAAGGATTTCTGTTGGGTATAACTGTAAAGAACAAAGAAGATTGGAATTCAGCATGAGAAAATAAAGAGAGAAACTATCAGAATGTGTGTGTTCCTTTCCTAAACCCCTCAGACAGAAATAGTCCTAAGTCCCTCGACGCTGCAGCTTTCCCCAGGACTGCAATAAGCTTTCTTTGTAGAATTAGGGAAAGGCCGGGCGGTGGTGGCGCACGCCTTTAATCCCAGCACTCGGGAGGCAGAGCCAGGCGGATCTCTGTGAGTTCGAGGCCAGCCTGGGCTACCAAGTGAGTTCCAGGAAAGGCGCAAAGCTACACAGAGAAACCCTGTCTCAAAAAAACCAAAAAAAAAAAAAAAAAAAAAAAGAATTAGGGAAAGGTTCCAAAATTGACAGCAAAATGCACATAATTCTCTGACTAGACTAAAATCCATTGGCTCCATAAACAGGTGAATTTTATGGTGTGTAAAGTCAGTCTGTCTGTATCCTGCCTCCCCTCCCCCTCCTCTTTATTTTTGAGACGGAGCTTCTCTGTATAACAGTCCTGGCTGTCCTGGAACTCGCTCTGTAGCCCAGGCTGGCCTCAAACTCAGAGATCTGCCTGCCTCTGCCTCCTGAGTGCTGGAAGGTAAGGGTCTCTCTTGCAGTTTCTGCTGCTGTGTTTCATGCTCCAGGCTACCTGGCTCACAAACAGTTCTCTTGTCTCGCTTCCCCTCTCATCATACCAGTACTGGGATTACAGATATTCCCTACCACATCCAACATCTTTTAAATGTGGCTTCCGGGATGGAACTCAGGTCATCTTACCTGCTTACTGTTTTTCCCTGCTAAGTCATCTCCCCAACCCCAGATGACTCATCTCCCCACCTCGTGCACTGTCATAATTTTAGCACTAAAAATCTTGTTCCTAAATCTTTTGGACATAAGAAAATCTTAGATAATTGATGAAGACCCCTGAGTTGTAAATAGTGGCCAAATAAATAAGTAGAAGTTAAAAACAACACTGTCCCTACTGTCAATACAACACAGATGATCTGCTCTTTATGGTGACTGTAACAACACTGTCCCTACTGTCAATACAACACAGATGATCTGCTCTTTATGGTGACTGTAACTACTCTTTCACATACATATAAGGGTCACATGAAGCTGTCATGGCCCAATGGAAATCTTCCAGAACTGCTTCAGGGTGTCTGGTGTGGCCAGGGTTGACGCATATTTTACTGAAGCAAGTCCAAGGTTGGAGTAGCAGCCACGACATCTACAGTGGTCCCAGTGGCTGGAAGGAAGTCTTCTCAGGTTAGCAGTAGTTAGACCAGGATCTTCCCTAGGTACCTGAACTAAATCAGAGTTTTTCAGGCAATTGTGAGGTGCTTAAAGCGGTCATGGCTGTTAGGATGACAACTGAAACAATTACCTAAGAAGCAAGTGTTTGACTGAGAGTTTGTGCAGCCTCGGAGAAAATGTCCAAGCTGTAAATGTGCCTGCCACCATGCTAATGGATGGATAGTTCTGGCAGTCTTAAAAACCTGGACAAAAGTTATAGTTCCCATCTGGCCTCCATTTTGGCCTCAACCTGGGCGAGTCACCCACTTCCACTCCCTTAAGGCAGAGCACCAGAAATGAAGAGTCAGATAGCTAGTCAGTTGAATAGCCCAACTGCTGGTGCCTGAGGTCTTTAGTCCCTTAGAGGGAAAGGAGCAGGTCTGGAGAGATGGTTCAGCAGTTGAGCACACTTGCTATAGATGTGTCCAACGCCCACATCAAATGGTTCACAACCACCTATAAGTCCTATTCTAGGGTAGCTGATGTCCTCTGACCTCCACAGGCACACATAAATAATAAATCAATCATTAAAAAGGATAAAAGAGAAAAAATCATGAAGGAGTGCTGACAACAAATACAAACTTGAACATATTTTTTCCAATGAATTTTATCTAATAGTGATTAGCTCTTAGCCAAATACTCTTGATGGAGCTTGGGTCCTTCTGATCTCTTTCAGGACACACACACTAGAATAGGAAGGACAGGAACCAAAATAAGGCATACTCCATAATATACAGAAAAGAACGTAAGATTGGGCATGGTAGAAAGGGAAGTAGGAAGACATGGAGACCAAATCTAGTTTGCTCGCCTCCCAGTAAGACTCCAATATTGAGTTGAAAACAGCAGCTACCACCAGACACTGTTATCAATGTCTGTAATTGCAGCACTTGGGCAGCCCAGACATGAAAATCACAAGTTTAAGGCCCACCTGCACTACACGGTGAGTTCAAGGCCAGCCTGAGCTACACAATAAGACCTTGGCTCAAACCAGCAACTGTAAAAAGGAAAAAAATAAAGAAAAGGACAGTTGTTGAATTAGAGATTCAAAAATATATAATTTATTCCAAAGTTCCTTTGGTTGCTTTATGTAGTTAAGTTACTGTTCCTGATTCAGATGTAGCTGAAACATTCTGTGAGCAAATGAAAACAATGTAGAAAATATAAAACAAAATATTGCTATTTTGTCCAAATACAAAGTGCATTTTTGCTTAGCTGTGTTCATATTCAAGTAACATGCGATATAAATTGTAATATATTCCACTCTGTCAGTCCATAAATGATAAACAAAGAAAATTACAAGATATTAACCAACTAGATGTACTATATTCAAGTCTTATACACAATTCTGATGAAGATGTGATTTTCTTGCCTAGGATATTGAAGATCTTGGGATGGTATTGAACACACACACACACACACACACACACACACACACACACACACACACACATACAGTTTTTCCTCTATACATATGTATGATAAACTTTAATTTTTGTTTGTCTTTGTTACATCCAAATTTCCAGAATTACTAATCTTGTGCCTTGGGGCCATTTATAAGTAAAATAACAGTCATTTGCCCACGATGCCCTGCAGCAGTTCATATGACAACTGAAATGGTTACTGACTCATTGGTGAGTCCATGTAGTCGGGATGTGCTAGACAAAGGGATGAGTCACTATGGGAGGGCACAAGAATTTAATACAATACCTAGAGCAGCTTGGAACCATATTGGAAGTTTTTGTGTACTTTCCAGTTTCCCTAAAATGCACAAAGGTACCTGAAAAGTTTTAGTTTACTGAAATGGAAGGGATAACTTAAGACATATACCTGCAAAGTGATTATCGCTGTTATTGGCAGTAGAAAAGATGCTAAGATGTTAGTCTGATATAAATTGAAAGTTTATTAATGTGGAAAAAGAAAGAAATTCATTTAATTTGGAAATGCACTAGGGGTGAGAATAGACAATATTAAAAGAGCTGTGTATATGCTGTTTCCTCAAAAAAAGCTTGATTATTTGGGAAGAGATGATGAAACACCCGTGACCAAAATTAACTTGAGGAGGAAAGGATTCATTTCATCTCACAGTTGTAGTCTATCATCCAGGGAAGTCACGACAGAAACTAAACTAGAGACCATGGAGGAACACTGCTTGCTGGCTTATTTCCCATTACTTGCTCAGCCTGCTTTCTTATACAACCAAGGACCACCTGCCCAGCAGTGGACCACCCACAGTGGCCCAGGCCCTCACACATCAATCATTAATCAAGAAAACACTCCAAAGACTCTCCTAAAGGCCAGTCTTACAGAGGCATTTTCTCAGTTGATGAGCCTGACTTGTGTCAAGTTGTCAAAGGACTAATCAGCACAGACATTATGTGTAGGTTGTGAAACAACTCTCATACAAGACAGAAAAAAGGAGTGAGCTGTGTTTGAAAATCAGCTAGCTTCAGAGCAGGCACGAGCACACACAGTCACCAGAAAAAGCGCCAAAGTGAAGCAGTGCTCTCATTTCTTCATAGAAATCTCTCTAAACCTGTGTTTTTCCTTTCCACAATGTCAGTTGCCTGTTGTCAAGCATGGTCCAAACTTATTAAATGAAAAATTCCAGAAATTAATAATTCATGAATTATAAACAGCAAGCTGCTCTAGGTATTGTATTAAATTCTTGTACCCTCCCATAGTGACTCATCCCTTTGTCTAGCACATCCCGACTACATGGACTCACCAATGAGTCAGTAACCATTTCAGTTGTCATATGAACTGCTGCAGGGCATCGTGGGCAAATGACTGTTATTTTACTTATAAATGGCCCCAAGGCACAAGATTAGTAATTCTGGAAATTTGGATGTAACAAAGACAAACAAAAATTAAAGTTTATCATACATATGTATAGAGGAAAAAACTCTCTCTCTCTCTCTCTCTCTCTCTCTCTCTCTCTCTCTCTCTCTCTCTCTCTCTCTCTCTGTGTGTGTGTGTGTGTGTGTGTGTGTGTGTGTGTGTGTGTGTGTTCAATACCATCCCTAGTTCCAGGAATCTTATGTGAGTCTTGGAATATTTCCCCTGAAGATAAGGGGAGACCAATGCAGTATATTTCTCACTTACCTGGAATCCATTCAGTCTCACAAATTCAAATTAGTTCTGTGCTATAAGACTTTTTTCTTAAGAAAAACAGATTTGGTGCTGGAAAGATAACTCAGCATTCACAATCATCTACAGTTCTTGCAGAGGATCTGAGTTCAGTTCCCAGCATACACATTAGGCAACTCACAACTATCTGTAATTCCAGCTCCAGAGGATCCTACACCCTCCTCTGGCCTCACATGCAACACACACACACACACACACACACACACACACACACACATAATTAAAGTTAAAACTTCTTTGGTTTTTTTGAGACAGGGTTTCTCTGTGTAGCCTTAGCTGTCCTTACCTGTCCTTGGCTATCCTGGAACTCACTCTGTAGACCATGTTGGCCTCAAACTCAGAGATCCACCTGCCTCTGCCTCCCGAGCACTGGGATTGAAGGCGTGTGCCACCACTGCCCAGCTAATAAAACTTTTTTTAAAGACAGACTTTATGATAACATCCAATGAACTTTGAAGTGTACAAAACTGATGGATTTTTTATGGGCAGTCTATATGCATAAACGCAAAGGGCCAGGTTAGCTGATAAAGACAAATCTCTAGCATTGAAAGAGGACTTTTTTAGACAACTAGGAACTAATTCCAAGTCTAAATCCTGTTGCTTCTAGCACATCAAATTTAAGTATTACAAATGCAAAGATGTATTTTGAATGGATCTCTATCTTAAATTTTTATTGTGTTTCTTTATGTATGAGTGTGTGTGTGTGTGTGTGTGTGTGTGTGTGTGTGTGTGTGTTCTCACATGTGGAGGCCAGAGGACAGCTTCCAGGAGTCAGTTCACCTCTTCCACCTTGTGTGTTCAGAGAATTGAACTCAGGTCACCAGGCTTAGCAGCAAGCACCCTTGGCCACTAAATCATCTTGCCAGCCTGGTAGTTATCTTAATGAATTATACTAGAAAAAGATGATAAAATCACTCTAGGGCTGGAGAGATGGCTCAAAGGTTAAAAGGACTGGCTGCTCTTCCAGAGGGTCTGAGTTCATTTCCCAGCAACCACATGGTGGCTTACAGCCCCCTTCTGGTCTGCAGGCATACATGCAGGCAGAACACTATATACATCATAAATAAATAAATCTTTTAAAAAAAATAAAGAAAAGAAAATCACTCTAATAGCATCTTGATAAGATCTGGGCTGTATATAAAGGTGAATATCATATTTGTGTTCAGTTTTGTTACAGAATATTTATTTACGCTGTAAAGAGGTATCTTTGCGGGGGGGGGGGGGGGGGGGGGGGGGGTTGGGGATTTAGTTCAGTGATAGAGCACTTGCCTAGCAAGTGCAAAGTCCTAGGTTTGGTCTTCAGCTCTGGAAAAGAAAAAGAAAAACTAAACATTTGGGGCCTAGAGAGATGGCTCAGAGGTTAAGAGCACTGACTGCTCTTCCAGAGGTCCTGAGTTCAATTCCCAGCAACCACATGGTGGCTCATGACCATCTGTGATGGGATCTGGTGCCCTCTTCTGGCCTGCAGTGTCATACATGCTGTGTACATAATAAATAAATAAATCTTTTTTTTAAAAAAAAAAAAAAAGAGGTATGTTTGCCAAGGAGCCTTCTGATTGTTTTAATAAAGAGCTAAATGGTCAATAGGTAGGCAGGAAAAGGTTAGGCAGGACTTCCAGAGACAGAGAGGACCAACTAGACAAGGAGAGGAAACTGGAGGCATAAGATGGAAGAGAGGTAACACCACATGGCAGAACCTAGATTTAAAAATAAGGGTTAATTAAGCTATAAGAGCTAGTTGAGACAAGCCTAAGCTAAAGGCCAAGCTTTCATAATTAATAATACATCTCTGGGTCATTATTTGTGGACTGGCAGTCCAAAGATAGTCCAACAAGAAAGCTTGCTACACAGCTTTTATCGATACACAACAGAAAAGAAGAATCTCCCAAAAGCTGTATTGGAACAGAAACATTAAGAAAGATCTTTGGCTCAGCAGCTAAGAATGCTTACTGCTCTTCCAGAGGACCCAGGTTTGGTTCCCAGCACCCACACGGTGGCTCACACCCTTCTATAACCCCAGTTCCAGGAGATCTGACATCTCTTCTGACCTCCTTGGACTCAGGCATACACACATATACAGGAAAATAAATATTTTTAAAATCTTATTAAACCACAAGAACAAAAGAAGCAGTTCATTTTCTTTTAAATATAGGTAAGTGATATGTTGTAGAATATTGTTTTAAGGTGTATTACTTTTGTTTATGTTGCATTTGTTTAACTCTGTGAAGCTGTTACTGTACCTGTCTAAAACATCTGATAGTCTAATAAAGAGCTGAATGGCCAATAGCAAGGCAGGAGAGAGAAATAGGTAGGCCTGGCAGGCAGTGGGGACAAATAGAAGGAGATCTAGGAGCAAGAGGAGGAGGATATTAGGAGCAGCCACCCAGCTACACAACCAGCAATGGAGTAAGAAAGAAAGGTGTACATAAGTAGAGAAAGGTAAAAGCCCAAAGGTAAAAGACAGGCAGGATAATTTAAAGTTAAGAAAAGTTGGCAAGAAACAAGCCAAGCTAAGGCTGATCATTTATAATTAAAAATAAATCCCCGTGAATGATTTATTTGGAAGCTGGGTGGCAGGCCCCTCAAAAGAGCAAAAACAAACAACAACAGTGATAGCTGTTTGTTATTTTGTTTATATTTCACTTTTTAAACTCACATGCATCTATTAAGAAGATACAATAGCATGACTCATAAATTTTAAGTATCCAAGAATTAAATTCCTGACAGAAGGCAAAAGTGAAAAATAGGGCTGGAGAGATGGCTCAGAGATTAAGAACATTGGCTGTTCTTCCAGAGGTCCTGAGTTCAATTCCCAGCACCCACATGATGGTGGCTCACAACCATCTGTAATGAGATCTGGCTCCCTCTTCTGGCCTGCAGGGACACATGCAAACAGAACACTGTTTAATAATAAATAACACATAATAAATAAATGAATCTTTAAAAAAAAAAAAACTTTAAAAAAAAGTGAAAAATAGTCTATATTTTTGGACATATTAGTCTAATTACCACTAGTTGTTGCTATTATTTAGTCTTATTGCTTTGTTTAGATAATACCAGTCATATAACAGAAAACTAAATTAAAGAATTAAAGTGAACATTGATTTTCAACTAATAACACTGTGTGTAATTACTTCTTACATATTATCTTATGAATTTCCCACCCAGTACAGTTGTGTTCTGGGTTGTCTTTCTGAAGGCTAATCACCCTAATAATATAATAAAGTACATTGGTAAAAAGATGATAGAAACAAGGTACTACTTGTATATTACATAGACAAGTTTTTAAGTCAAAACTGTGGAAGTCAGACAGTGCCTTTTCTTTTTTTTTAAATGTTATATGCCGGAGGCTGGAGAGATGGCTCAGAGATTAAGGGCACTGGCTGCTCTTCCAGAGGTCCTGAGTTCAATTCCCAGCAACCACATGGTGGCTCACAACCATCTGTAATGACATCTGGTGCCCTCTTCTGGCCTGCAGAGATGTGTGCAGGCAGAACACTGTATACATAATAGATAAATAAATCTTTAAAAAAATGTTGTATGCCATGTACAAACTAGTCATTTATTAGTTTCTACTTGTTTTGAAACGATAATCATTGTTAGTTTTGCACACTGGTCAGCTGTTGTAAGAGTAGGGGAAAGATGCTATGTGAAGGTTCCCACTGGAAATCACACGGTCTTTCCCACGGGAAATAACATGTTGCTAAGTGGGTTCATTTCCACTGGAAATAATGTGTTGCTAAGGTGGGGAGTCATTCCCACCGGAAATTACGTACTGCTGGGGGGCATTGTTAGCATGCACAGGGCTAGCACGTCAAAGTTCAAAATGGCTGTCTGTAGGTCGGTTGATGCTGATGAGATCGTTGAGGTGCCTGGTGAGGTAAACTGCTCTACCCAAACTGAAAGCCCCTAAAGTTTAATGTGTGTGTGTGTGTGTGTGTGTGTGTGTGTGTGTGTGTGTGTGTGTGTGTGTGTGTGGCGGGGGGAGCTATTGGAGAAATTGAAGTAAAACAGTATTTGTTATACTAGGAGATCTGTTCAGTTGTAAGGAAGTGAAGGAGCCTCATTTGGGAGGCCTAATTCAAGCTTAATAAGCAGTTAATATAAAGATGTTACCATCACAGCTCTGGAACTAAATACCAAGACACAATGAGATGTGATGTGATTTTGTGAGGTAAGACTTGTTCCTAATTAATAGGCTAAAGGGAAAGAGATGTTACTGCCAGACCACGTCTGATCTAGTTGACATGGCAACCGTTTCAAAGGTAGGAGATCTTAGAATAGTTGACACATTTAGGAACAGGATTCTCTGACACCTTTTAAGCCAGAGCCTGCTAACTGATGTCTTTTTAATTGCGGGGGTGAGGGGACGGAGATCGGGAGAGTTGGTGCCATAGCATGAACGTCATGGCGCTCAAGCCCAGGGGCATTTTGTAGAGGAGGAAGGGTCGTCAAACTGTCCTGTGGGAAGAGCTATGCCCTCTCTTTGCTGGTCCCTATGTCTAACGTATTCTGAAAAAAATGGGACTGGGCAATCTGGGAGGCAAGAAAGGGTCCAGTTTGGACCTTAGTGGAGTGAACTGTTCAGACCGTGAGAAGGACAGAGGGAAGAAGGTGCTTATGTAGGCTTGTCTATTTCAGTGGTTCTCAACTTTCCTAAGGCTGCGACCCTTTAATATAATTCCTCATATTGTGGTAATCGTTAAACTTATTAAATATTAGTAAATTTTAATTTTATATTATATATTACATATAATTATTTATATTTATATATGTTTACATATTAAATATAATGTATAAATATATGAAATGTTAAAATTATTAAATCTCCATAAAATTATTTTATTGCTATTCATAACTGTAATTTTGTTACTGGTATAATCGTAATGTAAATATCTGATGTGCGGCCCCCAAGGGGTCTCGTCCCACAGCTTGAGAACCACTCGTCTATTGGGTAGCGTTCTCAGACTTAGAAAAGAAAAAGAATTCAAAATGCTCATTTAAATTTGAATTTCAGCCGGGCGGTGGTGGCGCACGCCTTTAATCCCAGCACTTGGGAGGCAGAGGCAGGCGGATCTCTGTAAGTTCGAGGCCAGCCTGGTCTACAGAGCGAGATCCAGGAAAGGCACCAAAACTACACAGAGAAACCCTGTCTCGAAAAAAAAAAAATTGAATTTCAACTAAGAAGCAAATAATTTTGTAGTATCAATATGGCCCGTGTAAATGTGGCAGTACGCTTACAAACATGAATTCATTGTTAATGTGATACTCAAATGTGAGGGGCCAGGGCCGCGTTCACCCTGCGACCGGTGGGGGAAGGGCCTCTGCGGGAATTGCAGGAAATTCCGAGGGCCGGTGGTCGTCCAGGGGAGTGAGGATGGTCCGAGCAGCGCTGGAGATGGGCGGTGCCCAGGCGCCCAGCGTTACTAGGGCGACATCTCCGCATCGCTCCATCTCCGAGCCTGTGGCCGCGGCGCCCCGGGTCGCCGCCCCCACACAGGTGGGGGCTAGCCGCTGGGAAGCCGCCCAGGCCGGCGGCGAGCCCAACTCCAGGCCGGCCTTCCATCCCCCACAGGGGTGGAGCCTGGGCGAGGAGGAATCAGCCAGCAGCTCCCTCGCCTTGATTGTAGAGTCGCAGGAGAAAATGGAGCCTAGCAAGATGGCGCCTCTCAAGAACGCTCCTAGAGATGCCTTGGTAAGCGCGAGGGGAGCGAGGCCAGGCCCCCTCGGGGGGCGCCGGGTGTGACGGGCCCGACTGAGCGTCTGGCGGGGAGGCAGGGGGGCTCGCGGGCCGTTTGCAGCTGGGCGACATAGCTGGGAAAGGGCAATGGGGTTCCCCTGTCCCCTGGGGCGCCGTCCGCCCTCCGGGGAGCCCTTCCAGAGGGGCGCGGGCTGCCTGGAGGCTTTTGTGTCGCCAGCCCCCGGGCCGCCCCGTCCCCAAGTCTGCATCCCCCTCCCTTCACCTAGTCTATGAGCCCTGACTGCGACCTAGGTTCTGATGCTAGCTTTCCTCACTGTCACATCCGAAAATGACAGCCAGCTGGACCCACCCCACCTCTGCCTGGGAAGCCAGTCCAGGCCTTTCTTATGTCTTTGCTCCCACCCTTGCTAAAAGTTTTCACCAAGAGCACAGGACTGATTTTGTGTGATCACTGACACTCACGGGAGGAGGCACAAGGAGGAGCGGTTTGGGACTTTGTAGCAAAAATGTGCCTTGGGTTCAGCCTTGATTTCCTTTATCTACATTGTGCATCTGACTTTTTGTTTTTATTTGAATCCACAGGTGATGGCACAGATTCTGAAGGATATGGGAATCACAGATTATGAGCCAAGGGTTATAAATCAAATGTTGGAATTTGCTTTCAGTAAGTTAAAAAAAAAAAACCAACACAAAAACTTGACCTTGTGAATTAGAAAAGATCGTTTATTGTAACACTTTAAACCAAACTATGTTATCAATCTAGAAATGAGTAAAGCACTAAGAAGGAGCTCAAGTCAAGGGACAGTAGTATTTATATATAGCATGTCTGTTTAAATAAAGTATCATGTGAATAGGACAATTAGTTATTAAAGCCAAAAGTCACAAACGTTCCAGAAATTAGTGGAACCTTTTAAAACAAGGAGCCATAAATATAAATACTAAGATGCCTTCAGGTCAGGTTTGGTACACACTAATCTAGCCCTTGAGAAGGGGAGGCAAGAGGATCAGGAGTTCAAGGTATCCCTTGGCTACCTTGTGATGTCAGTGTGGGCTAGTTAAGATCCTGCCATATATTATTAATATATTTTTATTATTAATAATAAATTATTAATATATATTAATGTCTTCATTTATGTAATAAAAATTATTTTGCTCTTAAAGGATATGTGACTACTATTCTGGATGACGCAAAAATTTATTCAAGTCATGCTAAGAAAACTACTGTTGATGCAGATGATGTGAGACTGGCAATCCAGTGTCGGGCTGACCAGTCTTTTACCTCTCCTCCCCCAAGAGATGTGAGCAAACATTTATTTGCAGTTCTTTTTTCACTTATACTTTAAAAATTATATTTCTAATGAGGATTTTTCTCTTTTAGTTTTTACTAGATATTGCACGGCAGAAAAATCAAACCCCTTTGCCACTGATTAAGCCGTATGCAGGACCTAGACTGCCGCCTGATAGATACTGCCTAACAGCTCCAAACTATAGACTGAAGTCCTTAATTAAAAAGGTAAGAATTTCTGGCTCATGCCTGTAATCCCAGCAGTAAGGATGCAGAGGCAGAAAGATCAGGAGTTCAATGCCATCCTTCTCTCTTCGGGGCCATCCTGAGCTACATGAATTGCTTATCTCAAAAAAGGGAAGAAGTTTCAGTTCATTTGTTTTTTAAAAGGTGGAAGTAATAGGTACACTTATAAAAAGCAAAATTCCCGTAGATAGCACAGTAAAGGTTAAAATAATTCTTAGAATGTTTTTTTAATTTTCAGAGCTAGAAGCAACTTTATTATTTCATCTAACCCAGTGAGAATCTTTCTCATTATACAACTGAACCTAAACTCATGGAGACAGTGGTAGAGCTAGGACTGATTCCCAGATCTCATAGCTCACAATCTTTCTACTTTGCCATAGCTTTCTTTGTGTGAGATCCAATAATGAATGAATGATATGCCATCAGTAATTAGACCTTTTTCAGACATAGGACCTAAGGCTCTCTCAGCACTGAAAAAGGAACTCTCCATATTGGGCTGCCTTTGTTTTCTGAAATTCTGCTGTAAGACAGTTTTAATTTAGGCACAATTAAGACACTGACTATTAAATTAAAATATAATTTTAAAATCCAATATTATAATACAAGGAAGTTAGTATTTGTCACCATTCATAAGACTCTACCTTAAATATTCTACAGAATTAGATAGGGTCATAATTATGTATTTATGCAAAAACTCCAAATATTGTATTTAATACACAGAAGAGTTCAATCCTCAGTAGCATGACATAAAGAAAACCACAATAAAAACATATTTTTGCATTGGATCATCCACTAATAAGTCACATCAACAGTTACAATTTCACTCTTCATCAAATTGAGGTGTCAAATCTTAACATTAACACTAACTTGTGTTTGAATCCCCTAGGGACCTAACCAAGGAAGACTAGTTCCTAGATTAAGTGTCGGTGCTGTTAGTAGCAGACCTACTACTCCTACTGCAGGTAAGTAAGAGAGAAATGGCCTTTCTGGACGGTAAAAACAGTGTCTCAGCCTTTGCTTTGGAACCATAACCCAAGTCAAAATGAGAGTCAAAAAACTCCATTGTGTTGCCATTGATAATTTTACTCATCAATGACAAAAACCACAGACTGACTGATCCTAAATGACACTGGCCCAACTCTTGTTGGTATAAACTGTGATTCCAGAGACACTTTACTGTTTCTCCACCTTCTCTGCTTCAAGTCACCAAACACATCCTTGCCAGCTACCTACTTAATCAGAACTTACCAGGCGGCAGTGGCGCACATCTTTAATCCCAGCACTCGGGAGGCAGAGCCAGGTGGATCTCTGTGAGTTAAAGGCTAGCCTGGTCTACAGAGCGAGCTCCAGGATAGGTACCAAAGCTACACAGAGAAACCCTGTCTCAAAAAAACAAAACCAAAAATCAGAACTTAAAGAAATGTCTCGATAAACTGGGTACAGGTTCAGAGAAGTTTAAAATCTACAGAAAACTCAAGGATCTTAAAAATAGGCTTTAATACTTACCTTTTAAAAACAGTACAAGGACCAGCCTGGGTGACATAAAGGAAACCATGCTAATTATCCTATATTGATCAGTGAGAGCCCTTAACTGTGTCCTATAATGTATTTGATAGCTCTCCATCATACTGTGTACATTTCTGACATACAATGTTCCAAGCCTATCTTATATTTCTTTGTCCAGGTTTTAGAATCAACCACTTCTCCACAGAGCCTTAGTTCTTTTTAGTGAATGGTATTTAGGAACCAATATTTGTAATGATTTAAAAAAAAGTTTTCTGATTTTTTTCATGTTTTGCAGAAAAAAAAAATTCTCTTTTTTGCATGTATTAATTCCATGGCTCTTGCTGCTTTTGAGTCTTACCTGTGTCATTATACGTCTAGTATACGAATGATTAATTTTTTTCAAACTGGGCCTTAATCTGTACCCGGGATAGCCTTAAACTTGCTGTCCTTCAACCTTCTGAGTATTCAGATTACAGTTGAGGAACACTGCCCAGCTATCATTTGACCTTTGAGGTGCGAACCATCTCTCTCTATTGTCAGGATATACATTTACATGTCAGCATTTTAAAACGTGTTAGCTGTGTAGCTCCAGTAACTCACATAGAACCTCTGGCGAGCAGACACTTGCATATAAAATCTGTGTAACCACTTACCTGCGTGTTCACCTTAGGTGAGTATCCAATTTTGGCTTTTTGAGTTTTTGAAAGTTATCTCACTATGTTGCCCAGGCTTGTGTGGAACTCCTAAGCTCAGGTGTTCTGCCTGTCTCTGCTTCCTGACTAGCTGGACTACAGGTGTGTGTAGTCTGGCACACAGAAGAGCAGGGTGTGGTGCTCAGTTACTGTAACAGGCAAGTGAGCCAACTTCAGTTACCAATTGCTTCTTCTACACGTTCTTTAGAGTGTAGCACCTAGAATATAAATCTTAACCGAAACTTTCTATTAAAGGTGTAATCTTTAAAATTAAGCAAACGTACACTTTTCTTTTTCAGCACAGTAAACATACTTACTAAAGAAAAGTAAGGAAAATAAAACTCCCAAGAGTGAGAGGATTACGGAGGAAGAATCCCCATTGTAAATCTTTTTACTCTGCCCTCATTTCTCGCCTCCTATCAGCCCTCTCTACTTTGAAGATGTATTCCTGTAAGCTATGGAGTATAGAATATAAATATGTAATAAATCATCTAACTGATATGATCTGTTCAATTGTAACTACAGCACCCCCACAAACAGTATCTGTCCCACCAAATAAAGTTCCACCTCCAGTGACAGTGACAAGCCAAAGATTTGCAATGCAGATTCCACCTTCTCAGTCCGCACCTGCCAAACCAGGTAACGTGATATGGAAGCGGGTCAGAATCCAGGAATAATTTCCAGTTATACAACAGTTTGTATTACTGTAGGAAGACTCTTGCTTTAGTATCACAACAGAAAGGTGGCAGGTAGAGCTGCAGGTTCTTCAAACAAGGTCTCTAGCATTAGCTTTACATATACATAACATTTCAGGAGGAGGGTGGCATATTGAGTGTGCTCATCAAATTCTAATACTATAAACTAAGAGAAATTGGAGTTCACAAATCTCAGAGGCATCTTCAGGGAAAAGCACTTCGAGTAAAAACTCAAGAAAAATGATACCGTTTAGTGATACCGTTTAGTGAAGAGTGTGCATGATCCCATTGTAAATTTGAATGAAAATGTGCCTGTATTCACATCATAGGTGGCAGCTGTAACTGGAGCAATGCAATATTTTATAGACTGCTGACATAGCAGTTTGCTTATGTGTATGTTTAGATGCATCTTTTGAAACATTATCTCCATACAAGAGACAACTTAAATAAAAGTTGGGCCAGCAAGATGGCTCTGTGGCCATCAAGTCACCAAGCCTGATGACCTAGGTTCAATCCCCTGGACCCACATGGTGTAAAGAGAGAACTTTCCCCAAAAGTTATCCTCCGACCTCCACATGTGTTCTGTGGTACACACACACCTGCACACATACACACAAGTAAGTAAAGGCAATTATTTTGAAAAATGCCCTATAAAAGAAGCATGTCTCCTGGCCTTACACATTCATCCAGTGCACTGAAAGCTAATTACAAACTCAGGTAAAAATAAAACAAAATTTTGTTAACTTTGCAATATATAGGTTTAGGGAGATTTATCTATACATAGATCCAAACATCCTTACGTCTGATAAAATCACTATTAGCAAATTTAAGACAAGAATGTTTAAAGATTGAAGTCCACTCTTAGTAATTACCTGTATCTCTTCTACGGTTTAGTTGTGTGCTGTGCTGTTGAAGCTTGTATAAAAATTATATTCTGCTTTGCTGTCTACTTTTGGATCGTGGGTAAATGATTATCTGTGGGGCTTTCTTCTGTTTATAGCTCCTGCAACGACGACAGTCCAAAATGTTCTGATTAATCCTTCAATGATTGGGTCCAAAAATATTCTCATTACCACCAATATGGTTTCCTCACAGAACACAGCCAGTGACTCAAACCCACTGAAGAGGAAGCATGACGATGACGATGATGATGATACTATGTAAGGAATAAAGTCTGTTCTCCACCCATTAAAAGTTGAGTGCGTTTGGGCCCATATGGTGGACCAGACAGCCTAGGTCTTCATACGTTTTATCTTAGAAATATAGTGACAATATTTTTCACACTAGTGACACCTGGTAGGTTTTGCTAACTGTACAAATGTTTTCTCAGTAGGCTTCAGGTATACAAGTACTTGTTTCTAGACAGCGTCATTAATGTTGAGTCTCACCATGGCAATTCTATTTTTAGAAGCAGTTTTGCGCCATGAGTCACTGACAGCAGCACTTGGATTTCAGTTCCTGGTCTCATTTACATTTAAACATGACTTTCTTTTGTTAGGTGAATAATTCACATTATCACCTTTTTGACCGACCAAATCTCTGAAATAAGTAAACTTTTTATTTGAAACAGTGGGTTTAGAAGGATGCTAAATCCACTTTGAATGTATTTGGGTTTGGGTCTTTCCTAACACCCCACCTCAGCCCCCTATCTAGATCCCATTTGTTTCCCGTCCCCACCTCTCACCGCCTTAAGTCACCTGCCATTGCACTTACATGTAAAAGACTGTAACTGGAATTTGTCAAACGCCCTATATGCCTGGCATTCTGTAGTTCACTTGAACCTGAGTGTCTGCATTTGCAATTTGTCACTCCATTAACAGAGCAGCTGGGTCTCAGCCCTTGCCTTCCATGCCTCTTAAGCTTTACTCAGTGACAGGCAGTTACATTCCAAGTTAACTTCACCATCTTTCAGGTTTATAATTTAACAGACATAACATGAAATCTGCCTTGGTAATTTACACTGGACCCAGACAAAACCACTGAAGAGCAAGTGTTTTTGTTTGTTTTCTTCCCACCTGCATAGACGCCTTGGTCACTACTGCTTGAAGCAGTCCGTTGGTCTCATTCTGATCATCTTTCTAGCTTGCTGCTGAGGGTGTCACCGGAAGATGGGAGCTAGCCTGAGAGTAGTCTAATGATCCTCCTTCCCCGTCAGGCCACCAGGAAACACAGACTAGTGTCACCTGACTCATTTACACATGCCCTACAGAAATTTTCCAGTCATGTTTCTAAACACTTTCTATCTTGTTTTTATATATACCTACAAGACTCATTGGGAAAGATTGCAGCTTTTTTGGGAGTATAAAAAGAACTGTTTGATTTGGTTGGATTTAAGTTCCACATGGCCAACACTGGAAAAATGTAAGCAAAGCTTTCCAGAACTTTCACATTATTTAGATTTTATAGCTGTGGGTCATCAAAACTTTATTAAGTATCAGCATAGGATGGTATTTGACACAAGAATAGTACAGTAACGAGACAAAAATGTCTCATCGCAGTTGGAATGTTCAGGAATGTTCGAGAGAGTTGATCTGGTCAATGTCATAAGAGAAATGTGCATTCTACAGCATGGATGTGACTACTTGAATGTTCTCAGGGAAGCAGATCGGGTGGCCTAGGTTCTAGTGCTAGTTTCATTTGCTAACCATGTGACCTTACTTTACCTCTGAGCCTTGTTCTCACTAGTAATAGGGAAAGAAATAACACCAACCTGCCTACCTCACAGGGATGTTGTGAGGGTTTGGCTGGTGTGTGTGTCTGTGTGTGCGTGTCTGTGTGAGAAAGTTCAAGATTGTAAAAGCTATATAAGTAATTATTAATGTATTTGTTCCAAGGTTATTAATAAAAATCTAACTTTATCAGTGACTTTTCATTTGTGACTGAATGGATTCAAGGAAAGTGAATAAGGCAACATCAGATCTCCTGATGCTGTATCAGGGGACCGCTTGCTTTTGCTAAGAATTGGCATTTGACTCACGGCAAAGAAATCAATAAAAATCAAATATGGGTTTAAAATCTTACAAACTTAAGACACTGTCTTTGGTGGAATTTGTGTACAGAGCTCTGTACTGAACTAAAACTGGTCTTGGGAAGGGTCATTGGGGAGTGAAGCCAGGGGACAGGTAGGAAGGTGACTTCTCACTGTATACCATTTTTGATTATACGTATGTAAATCTATGCCAGGGGGAAACTGGGTATTGAAAAAGCAGGAAACATGAGCGAATGATTATATTTAAGCTGGGGGTGGTGATGCATAATTCCAGCACTCGGGAGGCTAGCCTGAACTATAGTATAAAATTCTTATTGCACAGCTCCCCAAAACCCAAAATTTGAATTTCTCATTTACAGCATGGGGATTCTGTGGACATATTAAGGGACTGAAAGTGATTTTGCTATTTAAAACCTGTGCCTTTTCAACGTTTTTATGGAGTTACACTATTCTAATTTACATGTACAGGAACAGTTTGTTCCTGGGTATCTCCTGTGACTAAGTTTTAAATTCCTTCAGGACAAGTCCTATCTTCTGTTCCCTCCACTGTGTCCTAAGTACACAGTGGTACTGCAATATTTGGTTGCTTGCCAAGGTACCTTTTCTTTTAAACTGGAGTTTCTCTATTCATTCTCTGTATTAAATATATAAATAGGGGGCTGGAGAGGTGGCTTAGTAGTTAAGAGCACTGGGCTGCTTCTCCAGAAGACCCTGGTTGGATTCCCAGCAACTACATAGCAGCTCACAACAATCTGTAACTCCAGTAACCTATTCAGGTCTCCACAGGCACTACATACATGTTCACAGATGTACACATGTATGCAAAAGACCCATACACATAAAGTCCAAAAATTGAAGGAACTTCGTAAATAGAAAACCCTGGAAATAGAAAAGACCCACACACGTAAAGTCCAAAAATTGAAGGAACTTTGTAACTAGAAAACCCTGGAAACAGTCTCATAAAGTACTTAGAAGACACAATGAAAAATTGAAAGACAGTGCTGTCAATTATAGTCTAAGTACTAAATGCATGGATATTTATTTATAGTTCTTTCAACTTCTCTGCACTTGAAATAAAAGTATTGAAGAAAAGGTAGTGTGTGTGGCAAGGGGGATCATCAGCTTAAAGTTCTAGTCCAACAACAGTAATGTTCACTTGCTACATCTCTGAGCCTCACCTGCAAAGACTGGACTAAAATTCCTGCTGCTCAAACCAGGTCTGTCCAATACTGTATTTAGGAATACAGAAACAAATATAGAGAAGCATATAAACTAGAATGCCAAAGAATTAAGGACCTAACTAGAGCTTTCACAGTCTCTGCTTAAGCAACTGCCAAGTTAGACTAACAGTGGCAATGAAACAATGCCTTCAACTCTGATAAAAATGATGTTCAGGGGGCTGGAGAGATGGCTCAGAGGTTAAGAGCACTGACTGCTCTTCCAGAGGTCCTGAGTTCAATTCCCAGCAACCACATGGTGGCTCACAACCATCTGTAATGAGATCTGGTGCCCTTTTCTGGCCTGCAGTTATACATGCTGTATACATAATAAATGTTTAAAAAAAATGAAATTTAGGCTCTAACTATATACACCATCATGTCTACATAACCAAGGGTTATAATTAGACAAACACCAGTATCTACATTAAACATAGACTTAGTAATTTCTTTGGTATTTAAGAGATGATCTAATGTTAGGTACTTTAAGCATGAGAGGTTGTACATAGGTTTTAAGGAAATACTACATTTTATAGAAAGAATGAGCATCAGCAGAGTTTGGTTTCCGAGATACCTAGACCCAATTCCCCACAGATAGAAAAGCATGGCCAGCTTAGCAATCAAGTTTAAGAGTTGAACAGCTATTTCAGACCAAGGCTCAGCCCTTCCTCCTTGGCAGTCCTTCTCAGGAAGTAATTAAGTCAAGATTTCATACAAAGTAAACTAGCCAGGCATGGTGATGCTTTCCTACCATCAGCACTCCAGGGGCAAAGGCAGAAAGATGGAGCACTGCAAGTTCAAGGCCAGCCTGAGCTAGATAACAAATTCCAGGCCAGCCAGGGCTACACAATTAACTTTCAAAAATCGAGTAAACTGAGACACAAGTCAAAAGAGTAAAAGGAGATACACTTAACTCTCAAAAAAAAAAAAAGAATAACTGAGAAAGAGGGGGAAACAAGGGTTTCCAAGGTGACAAGAACCCTCCCCCAGAGGGACACAGGAAAGCCCTGAGCATCAAGTATACACCAAACCTAGGGCAGCCAGTGAAACTGGAACATGGAAGCACTAAGGTTTCCAGAACAGATTTCTAAACTCAAAAAAAAAAAAAACCTGACATGTTTGAACATAGTTAATGTTCATACTTTTTGTGGATGTTGGAATGAATCAGTCCTGTAAAACATGAGAAAATTATTTTATTTTTCTGTTTTGAGATAGGATCTCACTTTGTAGCCTTGGTTAATGTGGAACTTATGATGTGCTAGAATCAAAATATGTGCATCATGCCCAGCAAGAAACATTTGTTAATTATAAAGTAAATTAAAATGACAAAAATATAGCATACTATATTCATATATTTATAGCACTTATAATCATCATGTAAACCTTAGGGCTTGAGACAGGATCTCATACAGACCCGAGACTGGCCTCTAACTCACTATGTAGCCAAGGATTCTCTTGAACTTCTGTCTTGCTACCCATGTGATGGGATTACAAGCGAACACCATGCCCAGATCCTTCATAATGTAAATTCCGGATCTAATTTATAGCAATGGCAAACAACACTGAGAACGAGGAAGTGTATGTGGAACAGAGGCTGTTGATTCCATTCTTCAAACCACGAAATTAACAGACATGTTTGAAAGTCTCAGTACTTAAAACCATGAGATGGGAATCAAGAAGAAAAACAATGGCCACACTAGGAAATGGAATCAAGAACGGGAAGAATGAGCTGGGGCTTCTTTTGGTTGGTTTTGTTTATAAAGCTTGGCTTTTGAAATTACAGTATCCAACGAAAGCAAAAGCAAGAATAGGCCTTCATAAGGAGCAGGCATTTATCTAATCCCACCTCCCCACTACTGCAGCCCCAATCCTTCCATTCAAAAATCCATAGAGTCTATTCTCACCCTTCCTAACAAAGCATGACAGGAAAACTCCAGTTTCGGTGGACATCTTTATTAATAATCATCAACTTCTCCAAACCTACAGCTGGAATTTCATCTCATTTCCATGCCGAGTCATGAACGGTGACAAAGCTAACCAGAGGCTACTCAAAGAGAACTAAGCTTTTACAGCTCACTTCCTTTTACAGGCAGAATATAAATAGATGCACTCTAGAATGCACAATGGTTTAGTCGCTAAGGAACTTAAATGGGATCTTGAAGAATGTAGACAAATCCCGATGCAGTAAAGACGAGCTGAGATGCTGTGCAACTGTTTAAGGGTTCCTGGTGCTGCATCTCGGCCACTAGCTGAATCTTGCGCTAACACCAAATGGAGATGCGGAAAACACACTAAGTTGACTTAGGTAGGGGCTGTGCACAGGAACCAAAAGGCAGGAAAATACTAAACATTGCTGAGAGCATCCACCCCAGGAAGGACTTTACCTGTTTTTGAGAGAGCACACACACAGACAGCATTACTGTAAGACCCACTAAGTTACAGCTGCCCTTTTGTCTTCCTGATAATATGCCAGCTCTGTTAGGTTATAGGGCAGGAGTTGAAAAACCCCAGCATTCTGGATCCCAGGTCAGTTCAAATGTGTTCCTACCTACCCCTCCCGCCGAGTGGATGCGGGTGCTTTGTTTGTGCTACCTAGCTAATATGACTGCTGGTAACAGCTGCTGGAGCTCTCCACGGGCCCCCACCCTGCCTTCAGATAAACACAAAATACTCTCACCTTCCAGGAGCTCGAGACTGGCACCACCCCCAGTGCTCACGTGGCTGACTTTATCCTCTGTATTCCATTTGGCACAGCAAGTGGCAGTGTCTCCACCACCTGTTGAATGAAGACCGGAGAAAAATGTTTTGGCACCAAAACTGTAAAACGGTGTGGTTCCCAAGCCAAAATGTAGCTAATAAACTCTCCCACTCCATCTCCAGAGGACCCCCTATGATTGATACCTCCATGAACTATCAGCTAGAGATTTACCCGTAACGAGACCCAGAAAATATTAACCCCATGCCCCCTCTGCCTTCCCCTGAATACAGCTCAGCCACGTCGCATTAGTGAGTTTAGTACAGGACCCCTTACCTATGATAGTGATGCAACCCCTAGAAGTAGCTTTGACCACCTCATCCATCAGGGACTTGGTTCCCCTGGCAAAAGCTTCCCATTCAAATACCCCAACAGGCCCATTCCAAACAATCTGCTTAGCTCGAGCCACAGCCTCAGCATATTTCTTGCTGCTCTCAGTACCACAGTCCAAGCCCTGGAGGGTAGAATCAAGAGGATGAACGGTTAAGACAACTCAAGACGGGTGTGGTGGCGCACGCCCTTAATCCCAGCACTCAGGAGGCAGAGGCAGGCGGATCTCTGTGAGTTCGAGGCCAGCCTGGGCTACCAAGTGAGTTCCAGGACAGCCAGGGCTACCCAGAGAATCTCAGTTGTAGAATTTTTTTTTTCCAGACAGGGTTTCTCTGTGTAGTTTTGGTGCCTGTCCTGGATCTCGCTCTGTAGACCAGGCTGGCCTCAAACTCACAGAGATCCTCCTGGCTCTGCCTCCCGAGTGCTGGGATTAAAGGCGTGCATCACCACCACCTGGTATAGAATATTATTTTAACATGTGTTACATTTGTTTATTCTGTGGAACATTTGTTTTAATTATGCAAAGATGTGTTGCATTCTTTTTTTTTTTTTTTTGGTTTTTTTTGAGACAGGGTTTCTCTGTGTAGTTTTGTGCCTTTCCTGGATCTCGCTCTGTAGACCAGGCTGGCCTCGAACTCACAGAGATCCGCCTGCCTCTGCCTCCCAAGTGCTGGGATTAAAGGCGTGCGCCACCACCGCCCGGCGTGTTGCATTCTTTTATGTTGCATTTGTTTAACTCTGTGAAGCTGTGTTACTGTGCCTGTCTAAAACACCTGATGGTCTAATAAAGAGCTGAATGGCCAACAGCTAGGCAGGAGAAAGGATAGGCAGGACTGGCAGGCAGAGAGAATAGAAAGAGAAAAAGAGAGAAAAATGATTAAGGAGCAAAAAAAGAAGGGCCAGCCACCTAGCCACACAGCCAGACACAGAATAAGAAGAAAAGAAAAGATATACAGAAATAGAGAAAGATAAAAGCCCAGAGGCAAAAGGTAGACAGGATAATTTAAATTAAGAGAAGCTGGCTAGAAATAAGCCAAGCTAAGGCCAGGAATTTATAAGTGAGAATAAGTCTCCATGTGATTTATTTGGGAGCTGGGTGGCAGGCCCCCAAAGAGCCAAAAGAGTAAAAACAATCAAACAAATAATCAACAACACTCTGTCTTGAAAAACAAACAAAAAATGTTAAAATCTGCTTTAATTTAAGTTTTATTCATTTGTGTGTGTGTGTGTGTGTGTGTGTGTGTGTGTGTGTGTTTTGGAGGACAATTTTGGAAAAGTAGGTTTTCCCTTTCCATAAAGTGGGTTCTGGGGATTGAACTCAGGTTGTTAGACTTGGCAGCAAGTGATTTTACCTACTCAGCCATTGAGCTGGTCCTAGTCTACAGAGTGCGTTCCAGGATAAGACCCAAAGCTACACACAGAAACTCTGTCTCAAAAACCATAAAAAAAAAAAAAAAAGAAAAGAAAACTTACTAACACCAAATATCACCTCTACCAAGACCATAATGTAAGGCTGAATGAACATCAAGAGTTTCTAGTAGAATCAAAATGCACGCATCCTCTAGCCTGTGTGTATATGCCTTGACAAAAACACTTTACTTTATGGATCAAATAAAGCAAAACCTCATGTTGCCTAATAGCAGCCAAGATCTAGATCAGTGGTTCTCACCCAGATCGATTCTGCCTATCAGACCAGTATGTGCCAATGTCTGCAGATGTTTTCGGTTGTTGCCACTTGGGGTGAACACAACTGACACCTTGCAGCTAGTGATACTTTACATATGCCACAATATAACAGCCTTGCCACAGCTAGAACTATTTGAGATGTCAATAGAGACTGAGACACACTGAACTAGATCAGTTGTGTTCAAACCTTCCATGTACCATAATCTCCAGGAAGCCTCGGTCAAAAACAGTGGGTTGAATCTCACTCCTAGGGTTTCTGATTCAGTAAGTCTAAAATAGGGCTCAAGAATTTGCCTCTTTTTTGTTTGTTTTTTGAGACAGGATCTCACTATTTACCCTCGACTGGCCAGGAATTTGCTATGTAGACCAGGCCAACCTCAAACTCATACAGCAATTAAAGGTGAGTGCCACAATGCCCAGTCTGTATGATTTATTTATGCTCATGAATGTGTATATGCCACATGTATATGGGGGCCCAGAGACCAGAAAGGGCATTGGATCCCCTGGCACTGGAATTATAGGTGGTTGTGAACCACCCAATGTGGGTACTAGAAACCTAACTCTCCCCATAAATGCTAAGCCATCTCTTCAGATCCCAAATTTGCCTTTTTAAAACAACTTCTGGGGCTGGAGAGATGGCTCAGCAGTTAAGAGCACTGGCTGTTCTTCCAGAGGTCCTGAGTTCAATTCCCAGCAACCACATGGTGGCTCACAACCATCCGTAATGAGATCTGGTGCCCTCTTCTGGCCTGCAGGTGTATATGCAGCCAGAACACTGTATACATAATAAATAAATCTTTAAAAAGAAACAAAAAAAACAACTTCCAAAAATGATGCTTGTGGGACCATACTTTGGGAAACAATGAAACAGAAAAATGTCTAACAAATGAAAAATAGTAAGCAAACAAGCATATAAACATATAAAGATATGACTTTACACAGTTATCAAAGCACATCAGTTTAGGGTCCAGAAATATATCTCAGGTCCCTCGGGTTTGTGTAGCAAGCACTTTGACCTACTGAGCCACCTTGCTGACCTGAAAGTTTACTTAGAATGGCTTGTAGTTAGCCATGTGGTCCAGAACAGTTCCGACCGTGAAAGAGCATAGTACTATCTCCAGCATAGTGCTAAACGAACACTGAAGAATATTCAAAAAGTGGGTTAGCACGATCATTGATAAAACAGCAGTAATTACTCCATGCCATTGCTCTCCAAGTACCCATTGCAACATTTCCCGTCCTTTTGAGTCCCATGGAAATGAATGTAAAACTTTTGTTGGAGAGGAAAGGGCACAGCTCAGTAGCAGAGCACTTCTTAACATCTGTGAAACACTCAGCTGGATCGCCAATGGCACAAAAAAAATCTGCTAGATGAATGAATTTTCTGACCACTTACATAACCAACCATGCAACTGACTCACCATCCAGCCAGCAGGTATACCAGAGGCCACAGTAGCTTGGCCAGTCTTGGCATTCTCATCAAATTTGTCAGCAGTGACAAAGTCAACAGGCAAGGTAATCTTCACACCATTCTTCTCAGCTTTGGACATGAGATCTTTGACAATCTTGGCTCCTTCTTCATCATACAGAGAAGTTCCAATCTACACAAGAGAGCCGAGGAGATGAAGATCAGCCTCTAAACTAAGACCATGCCTGACTCAACACGGACGGGAGCATAACATACTCTAAAGGAATACAGAGGAAATGGCAATGTTTTTAGGACTCACAGAAACTGCTATCACTATAGAAGCCATTTCACAGCCACTTGCATGGGTTTCCTACCTCCATGTTGTTGAGCACCTTCAGGAAGGTAAAAGCCATTCCTCCACCAATGATCATCTCATTGACTTTGTCCAGCATATTATTGATCAGCTGGATCTTGTCTGCAACTTTCGCTCTAGAAGGGAAAACAAGAATCATCACCACAAAGCACACAATTGGTGAATGTGGTGCTAACTCAGAGACACGGCAGGAGAAAAGGAAATGCCCCAGAGTGGCGAAAGTACTGCCTAACTTGGCCATGTTTCTCCATCACTCCATGCTTTGAAGAAATCCTCTGAAGGCAGCTCCAGAACAAGGGCTTAAAAAGGATATTCTCAGGTTAAGGGTATAGCTAAGTATGAGAACATGTCTTCCTGTACAGAACCCTGGGTTTGATCCTCAGCACCAAAAAAAACCAGAAAAACAAAACCTCCCTTATCTAAACAGCCACACCCCCATGCAAAATTCACAAAGCCCAGATTGCCAGATTAGTAACTGTGATGGTTTGAATGGAAATGGTCTCCAGAGACTCCTATTTGCATACATAGTCCCCAGTTGAACATCTGGAAAGCATGAGGCGGTATGGCCTTGTTACAGGAGGCATGTAAATCATTGAGAGTGGATTTAAGGCATCCAAAACCCACGACAGGCCCAGCATCTGTCTGTCTGTCTGTTTCTCCGCCTACAGCCTGTACATCCAGAAAAACTATAGTCTGTCTTTAGGATTCAGGCTATCCTTGGCTTCAAGTGTTCAGAGATCTTACAACATATGCCCTGTGGTTAAAGGAAGACAGCTATATTTCAATCTTACTCTAAAACCGGAACACACCAGTGGTTGAATTTCACTCCCATATTCCAGATCTTTAGAAAACCTAAGAACCAAACCCAGACAGCTCAAATGCTAATTTGAGAAGCCAGAGACAAGAGTCTGATGCTTTTAAATCAGTAAACAAAAGGTTCAATGTTTCCAGGAACTAACATTTTTGCAAGACAACACAAAAACCTACACCCATCTGGGTTATTTTTAGGACTCTGAAACAGGGCTCATGAAGCCTAGAGAGCAACTATGCTAGGTGAAATTGACACCCAGTTCCAGAGTCAATTTTCATCAGGAAATGCTGAGTGTGCTTAGGCATGTGGAAGGGGAAAAAAAGCATCCCATAGATGGGTCATGGTCCTCTAACCAGAAAGAGGCTGATGCCTGCCTAAACAGCTATGCCAAGTGAAAGGCAGCTTTCTCATCCAAGCAGTCCAAGTTCCTTCTTCCTACTTTATTTGCAATGTAGCCACTCAACCTTCACTTCTGAAAGTTCTTCTTGGCTAAACTATTATGATTACCCACACACTGCCTTTCCCCATAAGAAGAAACATAAAATAGGTACATGATCTGGAGAGTTACATCTAAATGATCCTTTAAGCACACAGAGGGAAGTTTTCAGTTATTCCCTACCAGGCTGTAATCTACCAGCTTTGCAACTGTTTTAAGGAGGACCTTGCCAGGTGTATGGCCCAAGCATGTAATCCTAGAGCTCAGGAAGTTGAAGCATGAGGGTCAGGGCCAGATCACCCTGGACTACAAAGCAATTTCAAGGCTAGCCTGGGGTATGTGAGACCTTATCTTAAGGGGGAAAAGAAGAACCTGAGATTGAGATGAGCACCTTTGAGGGATCATTCTCCATTTTCCCCTGTGGAACCATTTTCTGCCCTTCTCTACATTCTTCTGTCCCACCAATCTGACCTAATAGACCACATTAAGAGGCTCACATGCCTTCTGCTTTCCAGGTAAGTTGGCCAATCAGTGGTGCATGCAGGGGGTGTCCAGGCAGAAACTGAAGAAAAGGCACAAGTATCTTTCCCTGGCTCCTTCTACCAGTTGACCAGCCCTATATCCCCTGACTAAGGACCAGAGGATTCTAATCAGACTGCCTTTTTACACGGACTACCTCTCTGGAATCCTCTGTATCTTCAGATGCTGATGGCTATTAATAAACCTAGATGATGGCAGGGCCTTCCCTAAACCCCACCCTCACCTGTCAGACTCTTTATTAAATTCTCCTCAGTTACTCATTGTGATTATGCTATCTGACCATAAACTACCCATGCTATGGACGACTACCAGGCTAACACTATTTAACATGGTCCCGAGGTGTTCTTCATACCCTCCCAAGATAGCCAGGAAGGGTCGTTCAGGACTCTCCAAAGCTTTGGCAAAGTAGTTCAGTTCCTTCTTCATCAAAAATCCACCAGCCTTCTGTGGCAGATTCACACCCACCATGGAGCTAAAAGGAAAAAACAAGAAACCAAATTTATTCCAAATCCAGTCAAATTCTACCATTTTTTTCCCCAGACCCAGAAGCCAGCTCCTTATCACTAAAATGTTTTCATTGGTTGGGAAACCATGGTTTCATCCCTAAACTGCAATAAGGCCATTTACATCTTAGATACATTTCTGACTAAGTTTATGACCAAGGGTAAAACAAGCAATGGACTGAGGTAGAATTTACAATACCCAGTTAGGTCAGAGTCTGAGCTAGGTCCTCTGCATATACTAATGTATATGGTTATGGTTGTGTAACTGGGTGTTCTTATGGGACTCAAGATGTATGCCACCATACCCAGAAGTACTTTAATGAATACAAATAAATGAATGGCAGGCCAGTACCATTCTGTAATCTAAAATTCTAATTGCTTTAAAAAAAGAATATAATCTTCCCATTTTTGCCTGCTCTTGGGACCCTTTTCCTCCTACTGGGTTGCTCGTCCAGCCTTGAGGAGGGCATGTGCCAAGTCCTATCGTAACTTGTTCTGCCATGTCCAGTTGCTATCCCTGGGAGACTTGCTTTTGAGAAGGGAAACAGGAGCAGATCTTGGGGAGCGGGGAAGTGGGAGAGTGGCCTGGGAGAAGTGCGGGGAGGCGGAACTGTGGAGGGGCTGCTCAGATCACTGTACTCTGCCTAGTACTGACAAGGCTCTCGGTACCTGTGGGCTCGGTGTGCAGTCCCAAAAGCATCATTGACATAGACATCCCCAAGTTTGGACAATGAGGCTCGGAAAGCATCAATTTTGGCTGGCTCGGCTTTAATCTGCAGAGAAAAATTTAAAGAGGAAAATCTAACATGGAAAATATTGATGGCTCCAAAAACAACTTCAAAAGCATTTCAGCCTGCCAAGAATCCTCTTGAACATCTTGAGGACTCTGAGTTAGTAGGACAACAACCTACTAGGATTAGGATTAGCAACAGGGTCTGTTCTTTCTCCTAAATATTTCAGGTCCTTTGGTCATTTCTTGTCTCCATTACTTCCCCGTGAAAATCATACATGCATGTACGTATGTGTACACACACATATGCAAAATACATGTGATAAAATTCAAAACCAAACAAAAAGAATGTAAGCTAAATTCAAAGCTTTTCATGAAAAGATGCCATAGAAATTATCAGGACATACCTCATTTTTGACTTGCCAATGAGTATAAGGAAGGCAACGTTAATTCTAAACATACCAATTTGAACACACTGAACATTCAATTATGGGGCTGGAAAGATAGCCCAGTGGTTAAGAGCACTTGCTGCTCCTCCAGAACCCATACTGGAGCTCACACTCGCCTACAAAACTCAACTGAATTGTCTTCATTGTTTGTGTCCAGTGTGAACTTGTGATTGGATGCCTGCAATTTCAGGCATTCTGAGTAAGCCTTTAGAGTGAAGAGCAAGTGACTTCACTAAAAGTGAAGTCAGAGAGTAGCACAGTCAGTTCACTGATTCCTGAATAAAACCTCCCGAGTCACCTTTCCAGTTGCCTCCTGCCACTTCTAAGCACTCAAGTTTGGGCATCTTGAGTTTCAGTTTAAAAGGGCACCACATTTTAGGTCAGCATTGAGTAGTACTGTAGCAAGACCACGCCAAAGCAGGGCAGGGCCAGCTCAGGGCCTGTGCTGCTAAGAAAAGAAACTGCTTGAAAGCGGGCACTCCACATGACCTTAAGAAATGTCAGAAGTCAAAAGGGGACTGACATACACCCTCAGAGCATCTTGTTCTTTCATCTCTAAAGCCCCAAAGAGTGGAAGGTACTAGGAACTGCCCTTGGCTAACCAAAGGGCAAATCCAAAGTCATACTCACAGGCGGTTTTAACATTTAGTGACTGAATTCTTTGTCAAGTCTAGTGACCAATCTTGTGGATTATCTACAGCTTTTATGACAATGGCATGTGAATAGATCCCACAGACTGTATACAATTGCAATTGACTACATGAGCCACCATTTGCTATGTGGCTCTTTGTAGAAAAAAAGCTTGCAGAGCTAATGGACTGAACTATAAAGCCCAGCAATAGCACCACTACTAACTCCAGCAAAATGGCGGCCTTTCTGAAAACCCAGGCTTCTTTCTGAGATTTGTTTCCTTAGGAAATGAGGATGACACCTATTTATCTTACCGAGACTCAAATGCCCTGAGTCAGTTGGGAGGCCGAGCACTTGGAAGGTGGAACAATCAGGAGCTCAAGGTCATCCTAGGCTACCTCAAGTTCAAGACCAGCCTGAGCTACACAATACATGAGCTACATGAGACTTTGTCTCCAATCACTCCTACCCTACCCAAGAAAGGAAAGTCTTAAGTCCAATGCCTTAAGGAATCTCACCATGACCATTACCCTCACCAAATATACTGATTACCTAAAAGCATTCATGTATTTTTTTTTCATTTTTTTTTGAGACAGGGTTTCTCTGTATAACAGGCTGTCCTTGAACTCAGAGATCCACCTGCCTAATTCATGTATTTTTCAAAGGTATTTCAAAAAGTGAACAGGAAGAGAGCTTCTGCAGCGCTGGTCACATTCCATTCCTTCACGGGGTAGTGATATATAATGTGTGTACTCTGTGCTAATTGGTAATTCATCATGTACATTTAAACAACTGCTTTTGTTCTGCAGTGCTGAGGATTGTACCCAGGGCATTGTACACTACCATGAGCTACATCCATGGCCCACATTTGTACAGTTTTACATGTATGTTATACCTCAATTTTAAAGAGTTTCCACTGTTCTTTAAACATGGCCTCATACAAATTCAGGCCCAAAGGCCCAATAATATCAAAATCACAGGTCCTACCTTGTTCCCAGAAGCATCTTTTCCCTTCCCTTCTTCCTCTACATGAAAGCGGAGGTTCTCCAGCAGGATGACAGTGCCAGCTGCTGGGTTGGCACAGGCATTCTCTACTTCTGGGCCCACACAATCCTTCAAGAACAGAACATCCCTGGGGGAGGGAGGAACAAGAAATGAGGATTAGAGCAGCCTGAAAGCTGAGAACCAGCGACAGCATGCCCGACTGCTGAGAACCAGACCACCTCACCTCCCCGAGCTCACCAGCACCAGAGCCCTGTCCTGTACTTACTTGCCCAGCAGAGATTTGAGTTCTGTGGCAACTGGCTCTAAGGAGTACTTGTCAGGCATGGGAACACCATCAGGCCGGCCCAGGTGGCTCATAAGGACAACCGACTTGGCTCCATTGTCCAAGCAGAATTTGATGCTTGGGACAGCAGCCTTGATCCTATAACCAAAAGAAGGCAGAAGATAGAACAGTGTTCTTCCTAGGAATTAGAGGAAACTATTTTAACCAGTGACTTCGTAAAATGTAAGACGCTGTTTCTTCTCCAAGTTTCCTCAAGTCTGACAGTTGCAGAATTCATATTTGTGTTCCTAAGATAGACATGATACAGACCTGCCCCCTGGAACTACAGTCTCATCACGGACCTGTTCCACATGCAGAAAAGAACCTAGCAAAGCTTGCAGTCTCCAGCAGGACCTGCCTGGGAGGTTAGCCCTCAGGTGTCAGGGCTTGGCGAGGTGCCTCACTGGGTGAAGTACTTCCCTGGCAAGCACAAAGCTCTCCAATAATCAGCTGCAGGACATGGTGGGGCACACCTGTGATCCCAACACTCGGGAGGGAGAAGAAAGAGGATCAGAAGTGCAAGATCAGCCTCGGTAACACAGCAAATGAGGCCATGTCTACAACCAACCAACCCTGGCTTTTCAAGTGTCCCTCAGTTCTCTGACAACAGCTGGTCGCTGTTTCTATACTCTCTAGAAGCCAGGTAATGATGACTAACACCTGCTCCCTTCTAAAAGTCTGAAGTTAGTAGTTGCTAGGTAAAGGATACCTTTGCGACCAGAGCCACTTGGCATGGACCCAAAGGAAATGAAATTAGCATACAAAAAGACATCTGTACTCAAGTTTATAGGAGCATTGTTCACAATGGCTAAAATGAAGACTTCACCTCATCGCCATTAGCTGATGAATGGGGGGAAAAATGAGGTATCATTCAGCCACAAAAATAAACTCTTCATACACATAAAATAAATAAATCTTTAAAAAAATTAACTTGGACCAGGCAGTGGTGGCGCCTGCCTTTAATCCCAGCACTTGGGAGGCAGAGGCAGAGGCATGCAGATCTCTGTGAGTTCGAGGCCAGCCTGGTCTACAGAGCAAGATCCAGGAAAGGCATAAAGCTACACAGAGAAACCCTGTCTCGAAAAACCAAAAAAAAAAAAAAAAATTTAATTTGGGGCTGGAGAGATGGCTCAGCAGTTAGGGCACTGGCTGCTCTTCCAGAGGTCCTGAGTTCAATTCCCAGCACCACATTGTGGTTCACAACCATCTGTAATAAGATCTGGTGCCCAAAGAGCCAGGCATTATGGCATATGCCTGGAACCAACACCTGGAAGGCTGAGGCAGAAGGACCCCAAGCTCAAGCCCATCAGAAGCTGAGACCCTGTCACAGAAAAATGGTTTGAAATAAAATCTTTCTTATATAATTTTCTCAAAAGCAACAACAGTACTATGACTTAAAAATTCTGCTTTTGAAAACAAAATCTGCTTCTGCAGGGCACTAGAGGGAGATCACTAGTGGTTAAGGCTTGCTATTCTAGAGAACCTGTGTTCAGTTCCAGTAGCCATATGAACTGGCTTCCAACCACCTGCAACTTTACCTTCAATGTCTCTAATACCCTCTTCTGGCCTCCACAGGCAACTTCACACGGTGCACCAATGCCCTTGTGCACACATGCACACATGCACATAATCTCTCAACCTCTCTCTCTCTCTCTCTCTCATATAAAAATAAATCTTTACGAAGAAATTCTGCTTCTGAAGCTAGTACCCAAGACACTAGTACTTCTGAAGTCTTTTCTATTTTCTTAGAGGCAAAGGCAGAGCAAACTATCCCCTCCCTTAAAAAAATACCTTATCTAGGCTCCTTGTAACAAACTCTGGTAAATCTATATGTAAGCTTAAAAATTACTGAAACTAAAACTCATTCTCTTGCATACTTCATTTTGTAAGAAAAGTCAACTAATCTTTAACTTTGATTTTAAAAAGAAAGTATCTCCAAATTCCTTAAAATTTTTCTTAAAACAAGGAGGACTTTCTCAGGATGTTTTTGCTGGTAGTGGAGGATTTTTTTAAACGGGAGGTGGTCTGGCGTTTTTCTGTTTGGTTGTTTTAAAATACTTCTATTAATTCTTCAAGAATTTCATGCAATGTATGTTGATCATGTCCACTCCCTCACTTGTTTTGTTGAGACAAGTTTTTGGACAGCCTAGAATGGCAGGAAACTGACTTCGTAGCTCACACAGCTCTCAATTTAACTTATACCCCCCCTAAATCCAGCCTTGCAAGCACTAAGATATAGGCATGCACCCCCATGTCAAACTAGAATTTCTGTTTGGTTGTTTTTTTTTTTTTTTCAGACAAGGTCTCTTTATAGACCTGGCTGTCCCAGGCTGGCTTCAATCTCAGAGATCCGCCTGCCTCTGTCTCCCCAAGTGCTGGGAGACACCTGGAATAGGGTGATTTTTTTTTCCAATATTTTTCATGAATTTAGAATAATTCAATTCCCACAGATAAGAAAGCAGGTTAGTAAAGACCCAAAGTCATGTGGCTTCGGTTCATGTACTTCCACAGTATGGAGAAAGAAATTTGCACCCCATATACTCACACACTTAAAGCCAGGCCGGGTTTGGTAGTGATCTTACCTTTGGTTATTTGTGATCTGGTTGTTCTTCATAGGAACATTGAAGTCCACCCTAGGAAAGAAAAAGGCTTCAGTTGCACAGCCATCATCAACTTCTTAGTCCCTCAAAAGTTTGAACCGTTAAAAGCTCAAATCTCACCTTTAAAACAATAAGAGGCATTAAAAGAGAGAGGGCTGGCAAGATGGATCAGGCGGTACAGGCACTTGGGGCCAAGCCTGACAACCTGAGTTTTATCCCCAAGTCCCATGGGTGGAAGAAGGAAAAACTACTCTTGTAAGTTGTCCTCTGATAGACACACACACACACACACACACACACACACAGACACACACACTTGGGTAATGTCTAAGTTTTGTCTGCCATGATCTGAGACACTCACTATGTGGTCTAGCTTCCTTTCATCTCCTGAATAAATGCTGAGATTAAATACTAGATTAATGTACCAATACATCCACCCCAAAACCATTTTGACTAACTTTTTCTTTTTTTTTAAGAGGGGAGGCGGTGTTCAAGACAGAGTTTCTCTGTGTAACAGCCCTGGCTGTCCTGGGTGCGCCGCTGCCACCACCACCACCCAGCTTTTTAATTTTTCTTAAATCTTGAGAAATGAGGGCTGGAGAGATGGCTCAGTGTTAAGAGCACTGACTGCTCTTCCAGGTCCTGAGTTCAATTCCCAGCAACTACATGAGGGCTCACAACCATCTATAATGGGATCTGATGCCCTCTTCTGGCCTGCAGGCATACATGCAGACAGAACACTATATACATAATAAATAAATCTTTTTTAAAATCTGAGAATTATAGTATCTAGCTCATAGTTAAGAGAAACAAGTTAGTGAATGATAAAAGGCTTAGAAGTGGTACATAGTATCATGCAAATGTTAGCTGTTATTATATGTTAACAATTCCACAAACTGTATTTTATTTGAAACTATATTAAAGACATTACAAAAAAAACCAAACAAAAAAAGCAACAACAACAACAAAAAAAAAACCTAGTACCAGTCACTAAGGGACTATATATGATAAGGCAGGATTGCTACTGTCCTTGATTGTGAAACTCCATCTTTTCCCAATGTCTTTTTTCTGTCTGAGCAGTGACCACAAGTCCTGCAGATCACTGATTTCCTCTATTCCGTGATCACTAATCTACCTCACCAAGGACCTTGAGGGACATAGTTCTTGATTTGGATTTAAGAAAGCCTTTAAAATTAAAAGGCACTACTCTAGTTGGTTTCTGGTGCCTAAGGCATCCTCTTTAAATATCCTGAGCAGGCCCTTGCCAGCCTTAAAGTTCAGACCAAGCAGATCAAGTATCCCACTACCATGATCCTCCTGCAGCCTCCCAGGAAGGCCAATGGACAAAAGGATTAACTACATAGGCTAAATAGTGCTGCTCTCTGCCCCCCAAAAACCCAGTAAGAAGGAATGCCTTTGGACTGAACTCCCAAACATCTGTGGCTTCCATCCAAGCTCTGATGGCATCAGCTTACTGATGAAAAACTGGATTAGTTCTCTCGCTGTCCTCTTGATACCTTCAACCTTCACCCATCATCTCCTGGACTCACAGCTCGGCCTGCCATTAGCTTCTCTTCTGAGGACTCCAAAGCAGGGAAGAACCTTGCCTACACATTCCACTTGTTCTGATATATAATGTACACCCTTTTCCACTTCCCAGTAATATTCTCTAGTTTTGCCTCAAGGACAAATTCAGGTATCACCACATATATCAGAATGGCTACCAAACTCGAGTGACAGTCTATTCCCCAAGAGGACAGATTCAGCCACTCTTCCCTGATAAGCCAATTAGAACAGTCACATTAATAGCAAAAAAATCAGAAAGACATTGATTTAATGTCACCACCATAAAAGACAAAGCAATCCAGTGACCTCCAAATCCATCTTCAGGAACCTGTAGTTCAAACACAGGGTCAAAGATACACACACACATCTGAGCAGCTCCCCGTATCTAAGCAATCTGAAGGTCAAGGTGTGGTGCTGCTCACCACTGACCCAGCTTTGTCTTTGTAAGGTTGTAACTCTGCTGGAAAATAGCCCAAGCTTTTCTTCTCCAGGCATGGGATTCCTGGGGAAAATGCAATTTCTTATAGCCCACTGTTTTAATCACGTGGTAGCTAAAACACCTCCTTAGTATAGTCATTCTGCCAGTCTTACCACCAAATACTGGTGAGGATGCAGAAAAACTGATCACTGATGTACTCCAACAGGAATGTGAAATGGTGCAGCGCCTTTGGAAAGCTATCTGGGGATCCCTCAAAAGGTGAAAGATGGAATCGCTCAGTGGCAGAATGCTTGCAATCCCAATCCTAGGGGTTTTACCCAAAAGTACAGCATGTGACCGTCCCAAAAAAAACTCATAGCAGCTTCCTGTGTAAAAACCCCAAATTGGCAACAACCCAGATAGCCTCTAATGGATGGATGAATGATTCACACATACCGTGAAAAAGCACCCAGCAATTCAAAGGCGTATTCTGTTGGTACGTGTACCAACTTAATAACTAGTAAATGAATGTTGAGTAAGCGTGCATCTCCAAAAGTTACACATTGTATGAATACGTATATACCATGTTTTGGAAATGACAAAGTTTTAAAAATAGAGCACAGGTCAGTAATCCTCAGGCATTAAAAATGGAGAGTATGATTCTAACCAAGTAACATGAGATGTTCTTGATGGTGATCAACCAGTCTTGACTGAGGTGGTGGTTATACAAATCTACGTGTGATAAAATGCTAGAACTGTACACCTTACATGTCGAATCCCCACTTCTGCCATTGCACTACAATTATGCAGCCACTGGGAAAAACTGAGTTTCCAAACAGTCTTTGCAGTCTTCTAGAAATGTGTAATTATTACAAAAGAGTTTTTAAAAAAAATTAAGTTCGAATAATAAGTCTTGTTGGGCGGCACCTTTAATCCCAGCACTCAGGAGGCAGAGGCAGGAGGATTTCTGAATTAAGAGGTCAGAATGGTCCACAGAGTGAGTTCCAGAACAGCCAGGGCTACACAGAGAAACCCTGTCTCAAAAAACCAAAACCAAAACCAAAAAAAAAAAAACAAAAAACCAAAAACCTAAGTCTTTCTGAAATCTCAGGATTCCAGGCCCAGTTCTCCTAAGAACTCTCAGAGGAACCATGCCCATTGTTACTCTATGGTCTGCTTGCTAAATTACACTAGTGTGATTCCATTTTCTTTCTTTCCACCAGGACTGTTACTTCGCAAGTCACAACAAAACCGGTGAGGCTGGAAAAAAAAATAAATTGAATTAAAAAAAAAAAACAGGAAGTACAAGAGAAAAGAGAAGTACTTTACCAGCAAAGGATGACTGGTAACCTATGAGGGGACAGAAAGGAAACAGCGTGACAAAACTCAGCAGGAAATTTACTCAAATGGCCTGGTAAAATCAAGTAGTTGGAGGGAATGGAAAAACCCGCTGAGCCGCGGAACCTGTTGGGGTTCCTGGCTATTTTAAAGTTGCTCTGAAAGCATAAAATACCTGGTGTTCGATTCCAGCACGTGGAAAATAGTTAGCCCAACCTATCACCTTCCCTTGCCAATTCAAACCAAGGGACTAGACGAGTCAGAAGACAAGGGTACCCTTCTACAGGCCAGAAAGGAGGCGAGTGAAACAGCCAGAGGCCCCGTTTCTGAAGCACCGCCAACTACCACAAAAAGCACTGAAACAAAAAGGTATTGAGCTCACCCAGGCAGAGCTGCCTGGGCTCCTAAAATGTAAGCCTACAATGCAACTCCCTATTCAAGATGCATTAATAATCCGGAAACAAAGCAACCTTGCCAGTGTGGCCTTAAAAATAAGTACAGTGTATCCATACAAAAGGAAGCGATGGCAACCCCCCTCCAGACAAAGTCTATTTCAACCTGTCCCTGGGTCAGTGTCCAAGTGTTTAGACAATCTGATTGGTAGCTAAAGAGACCCAAATTCTAGTCCCGACTCTGCCACAAACTTGAGAGTTGAATAACTTTCAACATGTCATCAACTGCCATCATACTGCTAGTTCAATAACCTTGAACAGTAAAACTGGATTAGCCAATCTTTTTCAAGGCTCACAGTTAAGCTGTGTTAAATGAAACTTGATCTGGCAAAAAGGGAGAAAACTCCATTCTCACTCCCAAGCAGAGTTAATTCCTTAAGACAGTTTCCCTGCGGAAGAGAGCATAAGGCCCCAAACTGCAGTTACAGGAAGGTGACCAACACAATGTCCCACTGGCTTTCAGCTGCTGCACACCATCTACCTCAAGCCAGTGGAGGTAGAAGGAAATATCTGAAACCTTTTAAGCTAGTTGCAGGCCAACATCTACCTTCTCAGTTTCACAGGGTCAATCTCATTTCCTCGGAGCACCATCAAGAGCTAGAACCTGCCCTTTAATCCTAGGGTGGCTGGGATCTCTACTCCATCCGGATTACAAAGGTCTATCCCATGTGAGGTAACACGAGTGCTTTGCATGAACACTGGATTCTGGCTATCTGCACAGCAAGAAAAGGCCACCTGCCAAGTATTATTGGCTACGATGAAATATGTGCCTGTACAGTTCTCTAACTCCTAGCTGCTGAGGTAGGAGAGCCTCTGCTCCCTCACACGTGTTAGTATCTAAAAAATGCCCTCATTCGAACTGGCCCAAATTGTGAAAGGGACCGGGATTACGTCATTCACACACCACCAATCAATCAACCGCTTCCAAAAAAGGTCAAGCCGGCAGAGCGGTCCTGCGATTACCTACGGCCCTTCCAAATTACCATCCGTGGGTCCTATAGTTACACGAACAGCCAAGTGCATCAGTTATGTATCTAACCATCATCTTTCACCCTGGCACACATTATAAATTACGAAAGTTAGAAAGGTAGAAGTCCCATACACGCTAGGAATTCTGTCAGGTAAGGGAGAAGCCAACTTGATAAATGACCAAGGATCCACGTGTGCCGAGTAAGGAGCAAGAGAATGCCATGTGCGTGGGAGCCTTGCTCACTTCTAACATCCTGCTTCACTAGCCACCTCTGAGGGTGAGGTTAGAGGCCTCCAACTCCGGGCCGCCACACCCTGTATGTGTCACAATCCTGATGCAAACCCCAAGGCCAGTAGTCCAATGGCAAGGTAGGGCTGCTGAGGCCTGTTACATAAGCTATACAGAGCTCCATTCAGTGGGCCTCACCCCCCACCCACCCATAGTTTTTTTAGGGAAAGAGACCTCCACTCCTGAGCATTTCAAACCACATCCTCTGGGAAAGAAATCTTTTTGTACCGGGACCAATGAAACGTGGGCGGTTTCGAATTCGTCAGGGATGGTCCAAAGACCGTGGGGGAAGGGAAATTAGCTAAATGACCTTTCAAGGTCCCTCAACTGGGGCCTAGAGATTTGCAGGATAAGCATTAGGTCCCATCTCCTTACAGGAGACGAAACTGCATTTCAGAAATGGGGAAAAGATTCAGTCCTGAGAATCTGAACCTTTTCTCAGTGAGATCCACTCCCTAAAGGACACTATTGGTCTCTTTTTATGCTGGAAGAAAAGCAGTTAGGAAGCATCAAACTCGGACAGTCTCCGCCCCAACGAGGTGAGGAGGACACCCCTGGCTCTGCAAACCCAGGACCCCCGAGACCTAGCTGAAAACTAAGCGCAACTTAGGGTGCACGGAAAAGCGTGCTTGCCAGGGCCCGGGAGGCTGTGCTAGAGCCCGGAGGGCATGAGTACAGGATTACCTCATCACGACCCGCTTCCCCTTCACGTCCAGCTTGTCCAAAGTCAGCTTGTTAGAAAGCGACATTTTGGCAACACGGTGAGATCAAGAGGCCCGGACCTGGGAAAGAGGAGATCGCTGCGGCCGACGTGCGCTTTTGAAGCGTGCAGAACGCCGGGTTGCGGGGGACCAGAGGGCGCTCGCCCCGCCCCTAGCCCCGCCCCTGAGCCCGCCCTTGGACCCGCCCCTTCCCGCCGCTGCTCCCAGAGAACGAAGCAGCAAAGTTGCTATTGGTCGCAGCCCAGAAGGCCAGTCCGCTTCCATTGCTCCGAGGCGCTGTCCATCTACAAGGAACTGGTGGGACGTGCGACTTCCATTTGTCACGTCCAGCACGACGCGAGCAGCGGGGGAACCTTCCTGACGAGGGGAGGAGTAGAAGATTTCACCTAGGGGCCCCTAAAGAAGAGAGTGGGTTGGCGCCTCAGGGTGGGCGTGGAATGTGTGCATGGCCAGAGGCCACTTGTGCAGCCAAAGTGCCCAGCGCGGCTGCTCAGCAGCGCATGCTCGGGACTGCCTTGGGAAAAGCACCGCCCCACCCGGTGGAATTCTCAGGGGCCTTTTCAAAAGCTTTGCAAATGCCGTCTCCTTTTGGAATCTTTTGTTTTCTTGCCTCCAGAATGGAATTCTACATAAGGCCTTACTTAGTAATCGAAACTTCTCAGAAGTCAAAAAAGGACCAGGTCCCCCATCCCCTTTTATAATGAAAAATACAATGTAATTGCCGTGGTTACATTATTCATTGTAATGGTGAATACATTCAGCATGTGTCATGTCAACTAATAATGTTCATAAAACGCATAAGTACACTCTGTTATTAAAGATGAAGTAACTGATGGACAAAGGTTTAGTGTCTTAACTAAGATTGCAGAGCTTAAGTGATTGTTTCAATCGTGGGCTACTGGGATTTAGACTTCTTTGTGAGTGTAGCTTAGTGGTAAAGTGCATTCGAGAGGCCCTAGATCCAATCTCCAGCACTGGAGAAAACTTTAAATCTCTACGGACACTAATTTGGGCTAAGGATGCTTCTCAGTGGTAAAGCACTTGCCTACTGTCTGAGACAGGACAGCTGCTTAGGAAGTTGAAGGGCACATGAGAAAAGTAAGCCCTTCTCCCTCATTCTCCTGGTTCTTGTTTCCACCTCTTTCACTAGCTGACACCCAAGAGTAACTGACCAGACCATCTCTGGAAATTTCTATAATATGCAAAATAACTCAGACAATAGCATGTGTTTTCTCTCATACGCAGATTTTATATAAACAGATATATGGAGAAGGTAGATACAGGTCCACAAAGGGGAAAAATAGGTTTTAAGAGAACAGGAGGAGAAAAAAAATAGCGTAACAGAAGACACATGACATGGAAGAGACAAAGAATTACAGGCAACTGAGGAATGCTGAAAGCCCCCGACTGATTACTCAATACCAAGTGGTCTGAAATCGTATACAATCATATACGTACAAGTAACTTTATACAGACTGGGATGGTTGTAATTACATATTTAGGTACACAACACACACAAAGAAAATGAAGACATGAATTTGAGAGAGGAGCTGCATTTTTACCCACTAAACCATCCCTGGCCTGAAATAACAGTGAGAAACAGACAGCCTAAGATGAGAAGAAGCCTGTGGCAACAGAAAAACAGGAAAATAAAGAAATCTCACACAATTATACATGTGAGGCAAGGCTAATACGGAGCAGATCCCTTGGGTGTTATAACACTGTTAAAGACACAGTTTTCATCCCACAGAACTGAGAACCCGTTTGTTACTGTCAGTTACCTCCCCAGGAGCTATTCCCCACGTCCACTGCTTGCAGAAATCCGATTTAATGGAGCATTGGGCTAGTGACCAGTGCTCAGCAAAGACAGGCTTATGTCCTAGCACCAAGGGATAAATCACTGTTGACCTAAGCCTGAGTCTGGTAATCCCATCCCCCACATGCCCCTTTGTCACACATTGGTCTGGGAATGGGCAGTGACCCAACTTAGGTCAATGAGATAAAAGGGAAGTCTGCTGTTCTGAAAAACAACAGAACAGTGAAAAAAAGCAAGACCTGTACATGTATTGACTATTGACTCATTGCTAATTAATAGAATGTTGGGAAGTAACTGTGCATGACTCCTACACTAGGCCATAAAATGCACGATGGAATTCATTCTCTCTCCCTCTCTCTCTTTCTATCCTCCATCTCTCTTTCCCTCCCTTCCCCTTTGCCCCTTTCCCTCCTCTTCATCTCCTTCTCTGATCTCTCATTTTGAAGACAGCAGCTGCCATGTATTGGGGACATTCAAAGAGTTTTGTGGGGTAGCCCAGATGGTGAGTCAGAGTACCTGTAAACAGCCAGCACAGAACTGAGTCCTGCTGCCCACAGCTCTAACGGAGCCAGCTTGGAAGTGGACTCTCCTATCCCCAAGTCAAGCTTTCAGATGTGTGCCACCTAACCAAAACAAATTTAGCTGTTGTCAAATTCCTGACTCACAGAAAGTATGAGGTAATATTTATTGGTTTGAAATACTAAACTTTGAGATACTTTCTTACTCAGAAATTGACGAGTAATACAGAGTTTCAGCAATGAATTTGTTCCATAAGACAAAATAATCACCAAATGTTGATAATGGTGAGCTCAAACTGCAGAATAACTGAGTCCTTGAAGACATCAGTGACTTACTGAATTTACCAAACCACAGCACTATTGTACTACCCACCTTTCTGTCATGTGAAATAAACAAGCCTCTAGTGTGAGTAATAATTTATTGAATATAGTGTTGCTTGCAGCTGAAAACATCTCACTACACTATTGGGGGAATTAAATGGTATTCATATGATCAAGTTTAGATTTTTGTAAATTCTTTTTCTTTTTATGACAGGATCCCACTATGGTCCAGGCCATCCTCCAAGTCATGACCCTCCTGTGTTAGCCTCCTGAGTGCTGGGATTACAGATACGTACCACCACATCTAACTACACATCCATTTTTAAGAGATTTCCACATCTGCTAATATTGGAGGTAGATAGTTGAGGCTGATTCTTTCACTGAAAAATAATAGAAAAGTTGGACTTTTTGGAGGGGCCAGTGCTTGGAGCTATGCTAAGGGTAGGGCCTCACACACGCTAGGAAAACATCCTGGCTTTTTTTTTTAAGACAAGGCCTTATTGAAGTTGTTCAAGCTGGACCTGGACTTGAACTCACTCTGTAGCCCAAATCAGACTTAAGTGTGTAATTCCCCTGCCCCATTGTCCCAAGTACTGAGACTGCAGGATTATGTGACCAGGTCCAGCTTAGCCAAAAACTTCAAAACATTGCTTTTTAAATGTTAGAAAACTACCAAGATTTAGGAAGCACCAGGCAGTGGTGGCACACACCTTTAATCCCATCACTTGGGAGACACAGCCAGGTGGATCTCTGTGAGTTCAAGGCCAGCCCAGTCTACAGAGTGAGTTCTAGGATGGGCTCCAAAGCTACACAGAGAAACCCTGTCTAGAAAAAAAAAGATTTAGGAAGGAAAAAGTAAGTCTGGGGCCTGTAAGATGGTTCAGCCAGGAAAAGCCTGACACCCTGAGTTTGAACCCTGGGATCCACAAGGTAGGAGAAAATTGACTCCCTCAAGTTGTTCTCTGACCTCACAAGCACGTTGTGGTATGCATATAAGGACACAGACAAATAAATATTGTTTTAAAGAAGTATGTCTGTAGTTTGGGTTATTTTTCTACATGCCACATGCCAATTCCAGAAGAGGCAGTTGAGACTGAAAGGATGAACAAGGCTTCAGCTAGATTCCTAAGACTTCAGAATCCACCGAGGAGAAGGAGCTGTGGGGGTTTAGGTAAGAATGGACCCCACAGGCTCATATATTTGAATGATTAGTTCCAGGGAATGGAACTGTTTGAAAGGACTAGAAGGATTAGGATGCATGGTTTTATTGGAGGAAATGTGTCACTGGGGTGGGCTCTGATCTGAGATTTCAAAAGTCCATGCCAGGCCCAGCCTCTCCCCCTCATCCCCCCCCCCCGTGTGTGTGTGTGTGTGTGTGTGTGTGTGTGTGTGTGTGTGTGTGTGGTGTACATGCACGTACCCATGTGGATGTCAGAGGACAACCTTCAGGAGTCAGTTCTCTTCTTCTACCTTGTGGGTCCCAAGGATCCAACTCAAGTCCTTGAGAGATTGTTCCCTAACCTGATTTAGCGGGTTCTTTCTTAAACTCGATTCTTTGGTGACCAATGGTGGAAATCTGAAGTTGGAGCTAGTCAAAGAGTAAGCTCTAAGGACCCTGGCTGCAGTTTTGGTCAAAGGAGCTCACTTGTCAATTTGCAGTTATCTGACCGTTTGACAGAAGGTGAAGATCCTATTCCAAGATGGTGCTCCTCTCACGGATCTTGGAAAGAGATCTAGTTTCTTGCCAAAATGGATCTTGCCATAAAGCCTAATGAGTGTCCTCATGATATAAGAGTTGAGTACTCCTCAAATCACTAATCCAAATGGTAGAGCAAGAAAAAATTACAATAGCTTTTGTTACTCTTTCTCAAAGAGTATGCTCCATCATCTCACCCAGATTCTATTCACTGGGAATGAATCACTAAATCCAATCCCCACCAAGGTGGAGAGTTACTGGGCTTCACCTTTTTTTCTTGGGGGGGTTCACCTCTTGAAGGTAAAAATTAGACATCTTTGAGCATACATTGAAAACCACCAGATTCTTGTCTTAACCCCCCTTTTCCAACATAATATTTTTATTGATTGTTTATGAGTTTCATATAATACACCCCATCACATTTACTTCCCAGTCTTCCCAGACCTACTACCCCCACCCTTGTGAACTCCCCCACAAAAAAAGAAGAAAAGAAATAAAAAGAAAAAAAATACCAAGTCCAATATGTGTTGCCCATATACCCACTGGAGCATGGTCAAACTCCCAATGGCCAGTTCCTTAAAGATGAATGAGTCCTTCCCTACCCACCCCTGCCAGAAACCATCAGCTGTGAAGAGCTACATTTCAGGATCTTATTGATGACTGCAGACTCACAGTGGAGAATGAGAGACGCAGAAGGCTTCTGTGAAAAGCCCCCCCACCCCCAAAAAAGTAACAATCTAGACAGGAAGCCATTGAAGAGAACTCTCAGGACTTTTGTTGCTGAGAGCTGGGTGGGATGAGATCCTGCAGGCACACATTTCTTGGCCGGTGAAGAGGCAAGCAAAAGGAATACTAAAGACACCAAAGTCCAGTCCCTCTGACCATTGCCCTGTACTTCTCCTCCTACCTCACCTCTGCTGACAGTTCTTGGAATTGTAAAATGTCCATCTGGTAACAATTCTGAAGATTTCACAGGTCCAAACTCCTACCTTCTCTGCAGTAAAATACCTGTGACGGTTTTGAACATCTAGCTTTATTTTAATATTCAATGACAATTACATTAACTGGAACTTAGCCTCTAACTTCAATTTGGATATTCAGTGAATACTACATTAAAAGATAGTCACATTGTTGTAATTATTGAGAAATTGTTATGCTAATCTATGACCTGAGATACAACTGGCAAAATCCAAAATTCGGGGAACCCAACAGGAAAAAAAAATCACTTGGTCTGCCAGGCGGTGGTGGCTCACACGTTTAATCCCAGTACTTGAGAGGCAGAGGCAAGTGGATCTCTGTGAGTTTGAGGCTAGACTGGTCTCCAGAGCGAGATCCAGGACAGCCAAGTCTACATAGAGAAACCCTTTCTTGAAAAACTAAAAAAAAAATTTAAAAAAAAACAACCCACCTGGCTTTTGAAATTGCAAGGACAGGAAAAGGGTTGGAAAACAACATGTTTTAATACATAAGAGACACTTCAAAGTATGGTGCCTGTTTCCTGTTACTATTCTAATTCAAACAAGCCAACCACAAACTTTAATATCCACATACACTTGTTCATGGAATAACCTGGAAAATTTTAATATTGACTGGATATTTGATGGGTTTTGGATATTTGATTTAAAATTTTAGGTATGATAACTATATAATTGTGAAATAGTTTTAATATAATTCTTTGAGAATTTCATACAGTATATTTTGACCATATTCACCCCTCACTCCTCACAAATCTACCACCACGTCTCCTCAATTTTGATTTTTTTGAAGAGTCTTTAATTAGGGGTACACTGAAGTGATTTTGTTTTCTTCTGTTGGTGGTGTGAGGATCAAAGCCAGAGTCTTTAACCACTAACCTACATCTCCAGCCCTCCAAGTCTCACTGTAGAACCCAGGCTAGCATCCTTCCTGCCTCCACTTCCTTACTTCTAGAATCACACACCATCAGACTCACTTTATTGACATTTTGTTGTTGTTGCTAATGGTTTTTTGATCCTCACTATGCAGAGTAGGCTGGCCTTGAACTCTCTTCAGCTTTCTATGCCCTGAGTTTACAGGTTTGAGATATCACACTTAGCTGTTATTGACATTTTGTTTTTTTTTTTTTTTTTTTTTTTTTTTTTTTGTGGTTTTTCGAGACAGGGTTTCTCTGTGTAGCTTTGCGCCTTTCCTGGAACTCACTTGGTAGCCCAGGCTGGCCTTGAACTCACAGAGATCCGCCTGGCTCTGCCTCCCGAGTGCTGGGATTAAAGGCGTGCGCCACCACCGCCCGGCTAGACATTTTGTTTTTTAAGAAAGGTTTTCACTATGTCATCCTGCTGGACACTATGTAGAGCAAGCTGGCCTCAAGTTCACAGAGGTCCACCTGCCTATCTCTCCTGAGTACTGGAATTAAAGGTGTGCAATGTGTGCTCAGTGCACTCTTATTATAAAACACATGGGGCCAGGCGGTGGTGGTGACACACGTCTTTAATCCCAGCACTCAGAAGGCAGAGCCAGGCAGATCCCTGAGTTCCAGGCCAGCCTGGTCTACACAGTGAGTTCCAGGACAGGCTCCAAAGCTACACAGAGAAACCCTGTCTCAAAAAAACAAAAACAAAAATAAAAAAAAAAAGAAAGAAAGAAAACACATGGGGTTGGAGAGATGGCTCAGAGGTTAAGAGCACTGACTGCTCTTCCAGAGGTCCTGAGTTCAATTCCCAGCAACCACATGATGGCTCACAACCATCTGTAATGAGATCTGGTGCCCTTTTCTGGCCTGCAGACAAACGTGCAGACAGAACACTCTATAATTAATGAATGAATGAATGAATGAATGAATGAATGAATAAATATAAAAAAACAAAACACATGATGTTTGTTACTGTGCTACTGGTAATATTAACTTTGATCACTTGGCTAAGGCAGTCCCTGAAACTACCCACTATTTTTTTAGATGTAGTCTTGCTATATAACTCTGACTGGCCTAGTAAGTAGAGTATCTTCCTTTCTCAGTTTCCCAAGTGCTAGGACTACAGATGTGTTCCACCATGCCCAGCTGCCCAGCTACCCTTATTCTGTAAGTAATTTGTCTCATTGTTCTGACTGTTGAAGCTGTTACATGATTCTCTCTCTCTCTCTCTCTCTCTCTCTCTCTCTCTCTCTCTCTCTCTCTTTTGTTTTTTGTTTTTTTGTTTTTGTTTTTGTTTTTTGAGACAGAGTTTCTCTGTGTAGTTTTGGTGCCTGTCCTGGATCTTGCTCTGTAGACCAGGCTGGCCTCGAACTCATAGAGATCCTCTTGGCTCTGCCTCCCAAGTGCTGGGATTAAAGGCATGGGCCACCACTGCCAGCCAGCCTTTCTTTCTTTCTTTCTTTCTTTCTTTCTTTCTTTCTTTCTTTCTTTCTTTCTTTCTTTCTTCCTTCCTTCCTTCCTTCCTTCTTTCCTTCCTTCCTTTCTCTCTCTCTCTCTCTCTCTCTCTCTCTCTCTCTCTCTCTCTCTCTCACACACACACACACACACACACACACTCTCTCTTTCTCTGTGTATGTGTGTATGTGGTGTGTGTGTGTGTGTGTGTGTGTGTGTGTGTGTGTTAAAACTGTTCACCAAATAAAAAATTAAGTAGAGAAGAAAAGGCTCTGCATGCTGATATTGCATGACTCAAAACATGTCTGCGGCCGGGCAGTGATGGCGCACGCTTTTAATCCCAGCACTTGGGAGGCAGAGCCAAGAGGATCTCTATGAGTTCGAGGCCAGCCTGGTCTACAGAGTGAGCTCCAGGAAAGGCTCCAAAACTACATAGAGAAACCCTGTCTCAAAAAACAAACAAACAAACATGTCTGCCAACTGAATCAAGCCAATGCCATGAGGTTCCTTTGCTCTTTATTACCCATATTAAAATACAGTGTCTCAAAATAATCTGTGGTGCTGAACATCAAGAGTAGAAGTGGATATTAACTGACCAATCACTTAAGAGCTTCCTGGATGCCAGTAATTTCCTATTATTCTGGGTGGTGTACTGTAAACGGATGTCTGGTTTGCCTAGGACCAAGGCATACAATATTTGTAGGGCTAAAATTAGGACAATCCCAGTATAATCACAACTGTTAGTCACCCTAACAGTTGCATGTTCATATAGTGAAAGTTTACTGAGCTGTATATTTCTGATTCATACATCAGTGCATTGAACTGAGCCGAGAAGCAGTCTGGTTAGCATAAATATAGAACTGATTCATATTTGCAGAATCTAGACTTCCATTAAGAGGACATTAAGGTTACGTTATCATTTTCCTCAGCCACATCATAGTGTTAAACTTTAAGGTAATTAAAACTCTCAGACATATTTTTCATGAAGTATGATTTAGACATGATTCCTCTTTCCTTCCTTCATACAAGTAATTTTTTAGCTTTATTTTATTTTATGTGTATTGGTGTTTTTCCTGCAGGGTGTCAGATCCTCTGGAACTGGAATTACAGACAGTTGTGAGCTCCCATGGGGCTGCTGGGAACTGAACTCGGGTCCTCTGTAAACAAGCAGCCAGTGTTTACTAAGTAAAATATCGATGCTACATGTTGCTCAGAATTGGGGGAGTAATTCTTAATTGTTGAAAATATTAATTGCTGATAGCTCACAGTTAATTCCTTTTCCAAAAACTTCTCTTTGTTGTGACGAGCACTACCTTGCCTAGGCATGCCCCCTTTCCCAGGAGCATCCACCAAACGATTGCTCGATGGAGTCACGAAGGCCTAGCCTGCATGCTTCATTTCCGGGCTGTTTCTAAAGGTCCACGTGTAGTTCAGAAATGTCTGTAGGACTGGCTGAACCCTCCACTGCAATTTTTCCCTCTCCGTATTTATTTCTTTATTCCTTTACGAATTTTGTTCCTACAAGAAGTCCCCAACAATCTACTGCCATATAAATCTCAGCTACTCTTTCCCAAAGAACACTAGGAAGAATTCTAAGATGGCCCCTATGATCTCTTCATTCTATCATCCACAGGTTTGTGTAATTCTCACCCCTTAAATGTGAGCCGAATCTGGCAGTTGCTTGTATCCAACAGAATATATCAAAAGCAATGGAGTATCATTTCAGTAATTAGATTGCCGTGTAGCCCTAGGACTCCATCTTGTTAGTATGCACCAGGGAACCTTGCTTGCTGGCTCTGAGGTAAACAAGCATTTTGTCAAAGGTTCTATGGAGAGGGGCACATAGCAAGTGTTAATCCCACCAGTCAAGAATAAGACCACTACCACAATTTAAAGCCAAATTTGAAGCAAGCTTCAATTAAATGCTGGCCAGGAAGATGGACTCCGACCAGGTCCACTCCTAGCTTCCCAGGAAATGGCCATAAATCACATTTTGCAGAGGCTTAAAGAGGCAACCTCATGCCGGGCGATGGTGGCACACACCTTTAATCCCAGCACTCGGGAGGCAGAGGCAGGCGGAGCTCTGTGAGTTTCGAGGCCAGCCTGGGCTACAGAGTGAGTTCCAGGAAAGGCGCAAAGCTACACAGAGAAATCCTGTCTCGAAAAACCAAAAAAAAAAAAAAAAAAAAAAAGAGGCAACCTCACAAGGCACATGTCCAATCAGGGGCAAACATATATCCTGACGCACTTTCTGCCTGCATGTGAGGGGTGGCGGTGGGGAGTGGGGGTGGGGTGGCAACACACACACCCAATCAGGGGCATATCCTGACATATTTCCTGTCTGCATACCTCCAGCCTTCATGTGATCAAGCACTTCCAGGCCAAGCAAACCTGCTTAGGGGAGTGAAAACATGTGGTTTGTTATCTTCCAGAAACAAGAGCTTCCAGCATTTCTGAATGTATCTTGTCCTTGGGCAAGGGGCTTACAGGTTAGGCACATCTTGGTTTCATGGATCTCTTGGGCACAGTAATTTTTCTACAATTTATTTATTTTTATTTTATTTACATTGGTGTTTTGTCTGCATGTATATCTGTATGAGGGTACTGGATCCCCAGGAACAGAAGTCACATACAATTGTGAGCTGCCATGTGGGTGCTGGGAATTGAACCTGGGTCCTCTAGAAGAGCAGCCAGTACTCTTAACCGCTGAGCCATCTCTCCAGTCCTTTAGGCACAGTAATTAAAACTTAAAATGTGACTTTGGCTTTCACAGAAGGAAGTATGGGGAGAGCCTAGGATGTAAGATCAGCCCCCTGGTGAGTAGCCAGTAAGAAAATATGGACCTAAGTCCTTCAACTGGAAGATCAACTTTACTGACCATGTTAAGGGAGAATACATCTCTCCTCAGCTGAACTTTTGATGAGACTGCTCCCTGCATGATAACTAGACTATCCCCTTAGTGACATGGCCAGGTTATCTAGTCAAGACGTACCCCCAGACTCTGTATACAGAAATTGGGAGATTGTAAAGATGTGTTACTTGAAGCTGTTAAATTTATTTCACAGAACTAATACCAGCATGTGACACTAAATGCTAGCATATATACTCATGGAAAGAATGAGGAGAGGAGAACCTGGAGCTAAACAAGTCATCACCCTGCAGCAATTTAATACAGGCCCTAGGAAAGAAAACATCTTCAGCCAGTCTCTGCTGGCAAGGAGAATAGCCTGGGGCTCAGGGTCCGGAGGAGCGCCTTCCCAGGAAAAGACTTCTCCCGATTCTGAGAACTTACTCCACCCCTAAATCTACAAGTCTCATCTTTTCTATAAATTATCACACTGCTAAGTGAAAGGCAGAGCAACCAAGAGGTGTCCTACCCTTAGGTTTTTATCTCCAGGTTTTTTGTTTGTTTTGTTTTTTTGAGACAGGGTTTCCCTATGTAGCCCTGGCCGTCCTGGAATCTCTCTGTAGCCCAGGCTGGCCTCAGACTCACAGAGATCTGCCTGCCTCTGCCTCCCAAGTGCTGGGATTAAAGGTGTGTGCCACCACACCCGGCTATAACCCTTGTTTTTGTGTGTGTGTTGGGAGGGAGAGCATGCTGAGGACTGAACCCGGGGCAGAGCAGTGCATGCTCTCTACCAGTGGGCTAACTCCTCACAGAATAATTTCTTTTTTTTTTTTAAGATTTATTTATTTATGTATACAGTGTTCTGCCTGCATATATGCCTGCAGGCCAGAAGAGGGCACCAGATCTCCTTCAGACGGTTGTGAGTCACCATGTGGTTGCTGGGAATTGAACTCAGGACCTTTGGAAGAGCAGCCAGTGCTCTTAACCTCTGAGCCATCTCTCCAGCCCTCTGAGCCATCTCTCCAGCCCACAGAATAATTTCTTGATTCAAATATTATGGCTTATATAGAATAATCAATTGAAAAATGTCTATATTTTCACATTTTAGGCTTAAAATATAGTTGTAATAAAACAGATTATAGGAAATATCATGAAAAATTAAAAATAGTAAGATCATATTAGGAAACTACATTTTTAGAAAAATACTACTAATATGATATTGAAGACATTATCAAGAAATTACTGTTTATGGTTTCTTTGTTTTGTTTTGTTTTGTTTTTGAGACAGGGTTTCTCTGTGTAGCTTTGTGCCTTTCCTGGAACTTGCTCTGTAGCCCAGGTTGGCCTCGAACTCACAGAGATCTGCCTGCCTCTGCCTCCTGAGTGCTGGGATTAAAGGCGTGCGCCACCACTGCCCGGTTCTGTTTATGTTTTTTAAACACAATTTTTTATTGATTCTTTGGGAATTTCACATCATGCACCCCAATCCCACTCATTTCTCAGTCCCTTCATGTCCACCCTCCATCTTTGTAGTATCCCCCCAAAGGAGAACTTAAAAAGAAATAATAAAAATACAAAATACAAATAAGTGTAGACAGAAGGTTTCTTGGGTTCTGCTGAGCCCCGCAGTTCCCCAGCTGCTTATAAAATAATCACTCAGAAGCTTATATTAATTATAACTGCTCAGCCATTAGCTCAGGCTTATTACTGACTAGCTCTTACACTTAAATTAACCCATAATTCTTATCTATGTTTAGTCATGTGGCTTGGTACCTTTTCTAAGTTAGACATTCTCATCTTGTTTCCTCTGCATATGGCTGGCGACTGCGGACTCTTGTCCTTCTCTTAGCAGAATTCTTTTGGTCTGCTAGTGCCGCCTATACTTCCTGCCTGGCTACTGCCAATCAGCGTTTTATTAAACCAGTGTACAACAGCATTATCCCACAGCAAATAAGAGTATTAATTAACAAACAAACACTTATCGCCTCCTTTCCTGCCATTCCATCACCTCTTCATTCGTCTTAGTGGCACTGGGAACTGCAGTGTATCACGCAGTAGACTCTTTTGTCCAAACAGCTTTACTTGCAAATGTTCATTGCAAGTTGTTGGTCAGGATCAAGGCCTCTGGCTTCTGGTAGACCATCAATACTGGACCCTCACTGAAACTTCTCTTGGGCATCCTGCTGTTATTCCGAGTCATGGAGATCCTGCAGCTACGCATCTGCAGGTCCAGTCCTTTTAGATGCTGGTCATAGATGAGGTAGATGTTAGGGAGTGCCAACTCAAAGGCCTGGATGAGTGCCTGGGTGGTAGCTGAGTTGGTCATTCCTGGCTTCTGGGACTACCCCCCTCAGGTGAAGGGGGTGCCATCTCTCCTAGGCTGTTGGTGAGGGGTGAGGTCAGCTTTCCCATGTGCTGGGGGTAGCTCTCCTATGAAGGTCAGGGCCAATTCTCCTGTGCCAGGGCCAATGAGGGGCAGGTCCGGCTCAGCACAGCCCTGTACTTGACCTTATGGTTCAACATGTGTTTCAAATGGGCCCCTGTGGTAACATGAACAATGGATGTCAACACAGACCCTGGCTGCAGTAGGGCTATGGACCCAGACTTGGCCCCTGGCCACAGCTCAGAAGGACACCACCATGGCTCCCGGTGGCTGTGCAGGCCACCCTAATCTGTATGGCTCTGGTGGCAGCACGACCCTAGGGCACCAACATGGCCTCAGCTGTTGGACCAGACCCTCAGAATCTGTACAGCCTTCTGTGGTAACAGGAGTGTTTATGCTATTTTTAATGTCCAGATAAGCAATATAAATGAGGGATTTCCCTCTAATATATGTAATATATATTGTTTATTTTAGAAAGAATTCTTTTGGTTGGCTTTTGCCATGTGGCTCAGGCTGACCATAACTCTCGATCATTATGAATGATTTTATTATGGAAGTTAGTTTTTTGTTGTTGTTTGTTGGTTGGTTTGTTGTGGATTTTTTTTTTTTTGGTTGTTTGTTTGAGACAGGGTTTCTCTGTGTAGCCCTGGATGTCCTGGAACTTTCTCTGTAGACTAGGCTGGCCTTGAACTCACAGAGATCCACCTGACTCTGCCTCCCAAGTGCTGGGATTAAAGGCGTGCGCCACCACTGCCCAGCTGGAAATTAGTTTTGTTTTGTTTTTGTTTTTCATTTTTTTCTTTTAATGTTCATCGGTGTTTTGCCTACATATGTGTATGGGTGAGTGTGTCAGAAGTCCTGCAACTGGAGTTCCAGACAGGTGTGAGCTGCCATGTGGGTGCTGGGAATCAAACCTGGCTCCTCTGGAAAAGCAGCCAGTGCTCTCAACAGCTGAGCCGTCTCTCCAGCCCAGCAAGTTAGTTTTTAATAGAACTCTTTTACAGCCTACCAATATAATAAAGTGAATTTTTCAGCCAGCAGGTAACTGTGACATCGGGAGTTACTTTAGTGCCCTAAACTCTTTGAAGTACTCTGGTTTGGGTGGTAAATCACAGGGCCTTAGTAGCATTCCTTTGCGGCTTTATTCCTATCCTCTAGTATAGCAGTGTCTGTAACTCAGGTTCCCTTTCGAAAGCAACCTGAGCCTTCCCGAGGGACAAAAAGGGCCACTTAGGCGTCTTAATTCCCACTCCCTCCTTCTCTATCAGATTCAAGTGAGGTAGCAAAGAAAGGAGCTAGGCAGTTCTGAGGTATAAGAGGCTCTGGTGTTTGTTCCCTGGGAGGCATCTTTTTGCCAATTAATTTATTAACAAGCCCCAAGAGTTGTCTTGGAAATAGATTGCTGTCTCCATGGACATGTGAGCAATGGGAAAAGAAGCGACAGAAAATGCACACATTCAGACAAGTGCCCGAGAGCTCCAGCAAACAGTAAATAACACTGAGCACAGGGAACTCTGCACATGGGAAGGCGAGGGGTCAAAGGTGAATGAACCTGGAATACCCTGACATCAGCCGTCCACTACAGGTTAGTCAAGCCGTAGCCATCCAGCAAGAGACTAGATTTGCCTATTTCTCTTGCAGCTTCAAGTGCCCATGTGACCAAATTCGAGACCTCCTGGATTGCTCCACAATGCTAGGAAAATTGTGCTTTCTTCTGGCCTTTACCCTCTCCCACTGGCTGGAAGATGTCAAAAGCTCCTGAAGCCATCTTGGACTCCTTAACCAGTCCTGGGCCACTCACCTCTACACTATTAACATGACAGGGACCTGAACGTCGATCGCCTTTCAACTACTTGTGTAAAATCTTGAGTGTTTGTTGCAGAATCTGTCTTATCCCTAATAAGGCTATGCTGAACTAACCTTGAAAAAGACACCACACAACAAACACACACACACACACACACACACACACACACACACACACACACACACTTGCATGCATGGAGGTGGGGGGACCAGAACATGAGAAGACAGAGCAATGGGAGATAATAGAAAGTCCTTTGGGCAATGGTGGCACATGTCTTTCATCCCAGCACCAGGACGGGGCAGAGGCAGGTGGTCTACAAAGCAAGTTCTAGGACACCCAGGACTGTTACACAGAGAAAACCTGTCTCGAACTGCCCGCCCCACAAAGAGAGAGAGAAAGTCCTTAGTAGATTAGTGAGATAAATATGGGTTTCTTTTAAAAATTAGTGCTGCTGGGTCAACTGTGTAATTATGTACTGAAATAACTTTTTTGTTATTTTGATTTCTTCATGATACTGAGGATAGAACCCAGGGCCCCATACATTCTAGGCAAGTGCTAGACCACTGAGCTAGATTTCTAGCCTAGAAAGATAAAGTTCAATTATCTTTTTCACATATACAGCAGTTTAAATTCTAAATGGTCAAGGATTTAATGCTTTTACCTTTTAAGCCAGCAGTTCGATTTCCGTGAACTTATTGTAAGATATATCTGTGCTTTCTAGATTAAGGCATAAGTATTTCCTCATCATGTATAACAACAACAAAAGACAAGAAGAGTCCCCGAGCATTACAGATCTCCTTGCATTGCTTAGGGTTTATCAAATTGACACAAGCCAGGGTCATCTGGGAAGAGGGACCCACAACCGAGAAAATGCCTTCATCACATTGGCCTGCAGGCAAGTTTGTGTGACATTTTCTTAATTAACAATCGATGTGACCACTGTGGACAGTGACATTCCTGGGCAGGGCGTCCTGGATTGTATAAGAAAGCAGGCTGAGTAAGCCAAGAAAGTAAGCCAGCAAGTAGTGTTTCTCCACGGACTCTCACTACAGAAGGCTTCCTTGGTCTTCTTGTGCATTGATACATACCTTTTTAAATAACTAAATGATATTCCATTGCCCAGATGTATCACAGTTTATACATGACCTATTGAAAGACATGGCAACTTCCAAGTTGGAGCAACCTCGAGTAAAGCTTCAATGAACATTTGTGTTCAGATGTTTGGCTGGCTAGCTTGTTTCTAAAACAGTCTCACTATGCAGCCCAGGTGGGCCATGAATTCAAGATTCTCCTGCCTCCGCCTCTCCAATTGCTGAGAACTGACATGGACCATCACACTGATATTTGTGCACAGAATTTTTAAAAAGAATATGTCATTCTTTGGTTATTTCGTACATATATACAAAGTATATTGATAATATCCACCCCCAGTGCATATTTTTATATGAATGGCTTTTTATTTGAAAATTATAATTTCTTTAAAATACATTTTAGGACCAGCTCAATGGCTGAGTAGGTAAAATCACTTGCCGCCAAGTCTGACAACCTGAGTTCAACCCCCAAAACCCACTTTATGGAAAGGGAAAACCTACTTTTCCAAAATTGTCCTCCACACACACACACACACACACACACACACACACACACACACACACACACCACACAAATGAATAAAACTTAAAATTAAAACAGATTTTAACATTTTTTGTTTGTTTTTCAAGACAGTGTTGTTGATTATTTGTTTGTTTGTTTTTACTCTTTTGGCTCTTTGGGGGCCTGCCACCCAGCTCCCAAATAAATCACATGGAGACTTATTCTCACTTATAAATTCCCGGCCTTAGCTTGGCTTATTTATAGCCAGCTTTTCTTAATTTAAATTATCCTGTCTACCCTTTACCTCTGGATTTTTATCTTTGTCTATTTCTGTATATCTTTTCTTTCCTTCTTATTCTGTGTCTGGCTGTGTGGCTAGGTGGCTGGCCCTTTCTTTTTTTGCTCCTTAATCATTTTTCTCTCTTTTTCTTCCTCTATTTATTCTCTCTGCCTGCCAGTCCTGCCTATCCTTTCTCCTGCCTTGCTATTTACCATTCAGCTCTTTATTAGATCAATCAGGTGTTTTAGACAGGCAAAGTAACACAACTTCATGGAATTAAACAAACGCAACATAAAAGAATCCAACACATCTTTATATCATTAAACAAATGTTCTACAGCATAGACAAATGTAACACATCTTAGAATAATATTCTACTACAACAACAGAGATTCTCTATCTAGTCCTGGCTGTCCTGGAACTCACTTTGTAGACCAAATTGCCCTCAAACTCGTGGAGATCTACCTGCCTCTGCCTCCTGAGTGCTGGAATTAAAGGTGTGCACCACCACTGCCTCAATAACATTTTTGGTTTTTATTGATTAATTTTGTTCTTTGACAGTTTCATACTTGTACATAGTGCAACCTGATTATTCTCTCCCCCACTCACTCCAATTTCTTCCTACCCTATCAACAACTACACACACCTACCAGTCCCTTTCCCAGATTTATTACTTTTGGTTTAGTTTTGTGACCCCTTTTAGTTTAGCTGCCCATCTTTGTGAGCATTGGGGCTTAGTGGGGTCACAACAGAAGACAATGACTCCCCTCCTCCCTGAGTCTATCCGCAAACGAGTATGTCCCTCCTGCATCCCTGTCTGAACGTTGATGGTCCATTCTTTTGCCTTTTAGTATTTTTCATAGTGAAATAATATATTATTTCTATCACACATTAAAATATCACAGAAGTAAATAAAATAAATTGTGAAAACTAATCCCTAATATACTGCTCAACCTTTTAAAAAATAATCATAAAAATCAGTCATAGTGGCACACCTTTGATCCCAGCACTCAGGAAGCAGAGGCGGCCGTGTCTCTGAGTTCAAGGCCAGCCTGGTCTACAGAGTGAGTTCCAGGACAGCCAGGACTACACAGAGAAACACTGTCTCAGAAAAGAATTATAAAATAATACATATTCATTGTACAGAAACTGAGAAACACAATGAGTAAAATGTAAACAAAGAATGACTTCCTGTTTCAACCTGCAAAGACAGCCATCATCATTAACATTTTGGGTGTATTTTCTGTCCTTAGGGATGGCTGTTTGTTCATGTGTAGCCTAGGCTGGCCTCGAACTTGAACTCTTGATCTTCCCATCTCCACCTCCCAATTACATGTACCACAACACCCAGCTCTTTAAGGCTTTTCTTTTGTGTGTGTGTGTTGTGTGTGTGGTGTATGTTCATGTAGTGCATGCATGTGAGTGTGCAGGTACATGCAGAGGCCACAGCAAGAGTTCGTGTGTCTTCCCCTATTGCTGTCTGCCTCACTGCCTTTAGATATGGTCTCTTATTGAACGGAAGTTCAGCTCTTGGCCTAGACTGGCAGATTAGCAAGCTCTTGGAATGCACTTGTGTAGGGCCCAGGGCTGGGATTGTAGGCTGGCTTTTCCCAGGGCTGTTGGGATTTGAACTCTAGTCCTCTGTTTACAGAGCAAGCACACAGATCCACAAGCTGTCTTCCCAGCTCCCTCCTTCAGGATTTCCCCCAAATTAATTTCTCTCTCTCTCTCTCTCTCTCTCTCTCTCTCTCTCTCTCTCTCTCTCACACACACACACACACACACACACACACACACACACACACACTCACATACATACATACATACACACACACACACAAATTACACACATCATTAGAGGAAAAAATTTAAAATATAGATATAAAAAGATTAAACCATCCAAGGTTTTACCACTCGATGATGTCACTGTTAATATTCTGGAGTGTGCCTTTATAAAACTGTGATCTCATGTCTAGACACATAAATGTACATATATGAACATGGGAGTTTCCTCGACATCGTTTTGTAAGTTGATCTTTTTTCAACTTACCAAAAATACTTCAAGCAATAGCTTTAGGGCTGAAGTGGTAGCTCGGAAGTTAAGAGAGCCCACCTGGGCAATCAGATCCCAGCACACTCACTGGGTGGCTCACAAGTGTTTTCAACTCCAGCTCCAAGGGTTCTGCCGCCCTTTCTGGCCTCATTAAGCACCGGCACATACACTCCCGCAGACACACACATTCTGAGGGGTTCTCATGGTGCAGCTCCACTCCCACCTCCCGCTAGCCACCCTCCCTGTCCTACCCTCAAATCCAAACTCAAAACTCAGCACTCTGTGTGCCATCCAGTCCGCAGACACTCTCCAACAGGTCAGTCCTATATATTAATTATTAACAATAGAGTGAATGAAGCTGGGGAGATGACTCAGTGTGTAAAACACTTGTTCTGCAACTTGAGGACCTGAGTTTAATCTCCAGCACCCACGTGAAAAGTACCTATAACCTCAGCAACAGGGAGGCAGAAACAGATGACCCCTGGGGCTTCCTAGCCAGCCAATCAATGAGCTCCAGAGTCAGTGAGAGACCCTGTCTCAAAACATGAGGGAGAGAGTGATCAAGGGAAGCATTAACACAGGCCTCTGGCGCGCGTGCACGCGCACACACACACACACACACACACACACACAGGCTTTGGAATGTCCGGCCTCTAAAATTGTGAAGAATAGTTTTTGGTTGCTTTAAGTCACCACATTTTTAGTAATTCCTTATAGTGGTCACAATAAATTGACACACAGTGTGTTATTTGCTCTGTTAGCAGTGGAGTGCTTAGGCTGCTCATTAGCAAAGAACAATGGGGCCAACAGGACTTGCTCCAGCATTGGGTGATCGGTTATTCCTCAGATGACCACCAGGTGGAGGTGCTGCACAGGCAATGGAGAGGAACCTACTTGTAATTCATGTTCCCCCTCTATTTTCTTTTCTTGAGGAAAAATCTTAGTTTACCAGGCTGCCCTCTAATTCACTATGTAGCTGAGAATAACCTTGAACTGATACTCTTGCCTCCACTTCCAGTGCCGGGATTACAGGTGTGCATTACCACACCGGATCCCTTTCTCCCTTTAAATAGCTTATTTGCTTTCATCCTTCCTACTCATAAAACCAGAACCTTCTTCCCCAAAGCAGCATGTTTGGCCCTTGTACGTCTTCAGGCTGCAGATAATTTAGGTTATGGAAATTAGATTGGGCATTTCTTTCTCCCTCCCTCCCTTCTCTCCATATTCTGCCTTTCTCTTTTTATTATAACATCTCATGTGTCTCAGGCTAGTCTAGAACTCAGTGTGTAGTACAGTAAGTATTCAACTCCCAATCCTCCGGACTCCACCTCCTGAGTGCTGAGATTGAAGACAGGTACACGACCACACCCAGTTTATGTGGTGCTGAGGTTCAAACCTGGGATTGCATCCCTGTTAAGACAGAACTCTTCTAATTGAGCTACATTCCCAATCCCCAGATTTGGTATCTTAAGGACTGAAAAGGAATTTTTTTTTAGACAAGATCACGCTGTGTTCCCCAGGCTTACTGAGAGCTCAGTCTTCGTGCCTTAGCCTCTCAAGTATCTAGGACTTTGGGTACAAGCCACTGTGCCCTGCTGAAGATCTATTAGTATTTACAAAGCTTTCGATGCTGGAAAATTGCAACCTTTGATCTGGATCTGTTGGTACATGCCTATAATCCCAGCTACTTGGGAGGCGTAAGACTGGAGGACTCCATTGAGTTTAAAGCCTGTGTGGGATGCAGAAGGAGTTCAAGGTCAGCACGGGTAACTTAGTAAGCTCCTGTCTCAAAATAAAAAGTCAAAAGGGAGCTGTGGCTATAACTCAGTGGTAGATTGAGGGTGTAGGCTTAATTCCCAGTATAGTAATAAATAAATAAACAAACAAATGCTGTGAACTTTGGAGAAAATGCTCTAGGTTTGCCTTTAGAGGTGGTCTTAGTAAAAGTTGAGATGGACAAAGCTGGTGGCCACTGTGTTTATAGTGGCTTCTCTTTAATAAGATCAGATGCAATGCTTTTTCTGCTCCAGCTCCTTTTGTCAGGAGGAAGATGGGTTTCTTAGTTAACCTTTGTGCGTCAGGAGTGCTGCTGAGCCCTTGTATGCATTATTTCACTTAATCCTTACAACATTTTGGAAGATGCTGTCTCCCGATGGTGTCCATTTCATAGATGGGACACATAAAGTTTAGGGAAGTTGAGCATCAGAGTTAGTTACTAAGGTGGAATCTAAGCCCCGAGTCCTGGTCATCTGGGTATCAATTTCTGAGCTAATGTTAGGGATTTGGCTTCTGGCCATCTTTCCTTTCTTTGATTTAATCATATACTGCATCATTAATTTGATCCTTGAACCATACGTTGCACAACATTATAATTATCATTTTATGTAGAGATGCTGTATTAATTACTGCTCTAGTTGCCATGATAATACCTGGAAAAGGCAGTTTATCTTGGCTCACAGTTCAAGTAGAGTCCACTATGATGGGAAAGGCATGGCAGCTAGAGCATGAGGCTGCATCAGCAGCCAGGGAGCAGAAGGAGATGAATGCTTCTGTTCAGCTCGCTTTCCCTTTTTTATGCAGTCTACCTACCATTTCCCTTTCCCACCACACTCAACCCACCTACAAAGGCCCTCATAGACATGCCCAGAAGTCTGTCTCCTAGGTGATTCTAGAGCTATCAAGTTGACAGCCAATACTAACAATCACCTATATGTTATATTTTCCTAATTAGATAACCAATTTCATCAAAGAAAGGTTAGCTGACCTTTGACGTCTAACCAGAATCTGGCGCTATGCTTAAAGCCATTGCTTTCCACTAAATGCTTGTTAACATGAGATTTGGGGAAGTTCCCCAGTTAGACCTTGAGATAATGAACTTTTCGTTGCTATGACAAAGTCCCTGAGGAAAAGCATCTTAAAGAAGGAAAGAGTAACTTTGGCCTACGGTCTCAGAGGCTTCAGTCCCTGTTCGCTTGACTTCACTGGCTTTGGGCCTGTGAAGAGGCAGAGTAGCCTGGTGGGGAGCACCATGAAGCAAAGTCTCAAACCTCAAAGACAGAGGCGAAGGGGTCAAGGTTGCAATATACCCCCCAGATTTGCCCCCACTGATGTAACCTCCCACTGAGCCCTGAGTCCTAAAACTTCTACCACCACCCAGTAAGTGTGCCAATCAGGCAAATAGGTCTTTATTTAGGATATGGGAGTTGGGGGGTGGGGGGACTTAAAATCCAAACCATAACAGGCTCTTATTCACGTCACTGTATTTAATGATTTAATATGGAAAGAGCCTCTGGCGAACTTCACCTCTGATCTACTTACCATTGACCACCAATAATAGGCTTAAATGCACCCTGAAGGTGTGGTGCATCCTGAAGTAAGATGATTGTGTTGAGCCATTCTTGAGTCAATTTACAGACAGATCTGCACAACAGCCAGTGGCCAGACACATCTATAAACCTGCTTGCATAGTTCCTCAGCTAATGGCCCATTTTTCTTGAACTAATTGGAGGACAGTCAAGTTAAATTGCTCAGTTGGGTATAAATACATACCATATGACTGGACATGTAGTGATAGGGCAAAGCCCTCACTTTGATCTCTCACACTCCATAAAGCAGTATGATAGCACAATTAGAATGAACATTATTTTGGACAAATAATTAAATTTGCCCAAGGAGCCCTTCTGGGATTTGATGAGCCATTATGTATTTTCATACACAGACATGCATCCTCACTAAATTTCTGAAGCACTAAAGGTGCTCACTTCCAAGCCTGACAATCTGAGTTTGATCCCTGGGACCCACACAGTAGAAGGAGAGAACCGGTCTTCTGACTGCCACATACTCATGAGCCATACTATGATATATATATATATATATATATATATATATATATATGCATATATACCACTATTGACCTGACTTCATATTTATTGGTAGAATGATTAAAATGCAAGGAACCGAGGATGATCATAGATATGAAAGTGTATGAATGCTGTGACTGGAGGACAAGTTCATGGAGTCGATTCTCTCTTGCCATCTTGACATGGACTCCTGAGATCAAGCTTGTTTGGCCAGTGCCTTTATCTACTAAGCCATGGCACCAGGCCTGTTACTATTGTTTTTTAAGAGAGATTACACGAAGAAATCCAAAGAATATGTAATGATAAGTGTTAATCACCATGCCACCTAAGGGAAGTTAATTTTTGAAGATAGGAGAACATTGCCAGAGTAACTGTTCAACCCAGAGCGTCTCAAACTTGGCTGTGCCTAAGAATCACCAGGGAATTTTGCTGACAGGCAGATTCCGGCTCAGTAGGCCTGAGACTTTGTATTTCTAGAAAGCTTTCAGGGTGTATATTCATGCTTTGGGTTTGTGTGACAGTGTGAGTAGAAAGCAATCATGCTGACTCTGTCTTTGGTTTGGTTTGGTTTGGTTTGGTTTGGTTTGGTGTGGTTGAAACAGGGTTTCCCTATAGAGCATATGTTTGCTTCAAATTCATGATCCTCCTGATCAGGCCTGGCTCTGCCTTTTAAACCACTCCCAATCCTATTATTAATAGAATATGTGTGGTCACAAGAAAATACTATGTAACGGGGCCCCAGACCTTAGTAGACCCTGAGACTTTAACACAACTGACTCCATGATAGAAGTATTATTCAGGCCATAAGACTCAGCATGTAGACAGTACCACCCGCCAAAATGAAAATAAAGACCTAATCCATCAGTCTATAGTTCTGAAAAGTCTCTGAATGTACTAACCTTGCTTTTTGGCTTCTGTAGTTCCACTTCTGGCTAACTGTTCTTGTTAACCAAAGTATGTCAACCTAGAACATGGTTTTTGTGCTTAAAAACTCACCCAGAGAAAGGTTTGGGGCTGTGCTGGGATCCCAAATACCAAGTGTAGGCATCGGCCGGCTAATAAAGATTTTCTTTTGGCTTAAACCCATGCCTGAGCAGTCTTCTCTGGTGATACCCCACAACAATATATAACCAATGATGAAGTGGAGACGCCACCCCCTTTCCACAAATACAAAACTGGCACTGAAATTGTGGTTTGGAAAAGCTTGAGAGCCACATGGGTAGGCCTCGGATTCATTCATTTCCCAATGGAGAAGTCTCTAACCCTCCTTCTGTATTCATAGGGAAGAACATTTCAGTTCTTCAAATTTAATTAAAGCTTAATATATTCTGTCTTTAGTAGCAGGGGGTGTTTGTTTTTATAGTTTAGTTTTTTCCTCCTGTGATACAACCCTTTCTACTTCAGACTTGTTAAAAGAGAAATTTTACAAAGATTTTCAAATCTCTTTTCAAAAATAGAGCCCAATGCTCTCATCAAAAATTAAAAAGTTGTTGGAGCTCTAGTAATTTTGTCTAGGAAATGAATTTTCTTGTGTCTTGACTAGCTAGTTAATATTTAACATATAAGAACACATAATGCGTTAACCCTGTGAAATTAATAAGTATGCCTTGAACTACAGCACCATCCCTTCTAAGCCCCCCACAAAAAACGACAACAGCACCATTTCATCAGTGATGGCATCATCATCATCATCATCATCATCATCATCATCGCCGTCGTTGTATGTGGGTGGGAGAGAGAGACAGAGACACAGAGAGAGACGCTGTAGAGTCAGTTCTCTCCTTCCGTCTCCATGAGGGCTCCAAGGATCAAACACAGGTCACCATTTTTTTGAGGAAAGTGCTCTTGCCTGCTGATCCATCTTTATTGTCCTTATATTTAAGACTTACTTATTTTTATTTTATATGTATGGGTTTTATCTGAATGTATGTCTATATACCATGTGAGTGCACTACCCTCGAGGGCAGAAGAAGAGGTCATATTTCCTGAAAATAGAGTTATAGATGGCTGTGAGCCACCATGTGGGTGCTGGAAACCAAACCCCCTGTCCTCTGAAAGAGAAGTGATCTGAACTACCCATCCATTTCTCCAGTCCCTACTTCTTTTTTAACGCCAACCGCAGTCCACTTCTCAGATTGCTTCAGAGACACAGGGTCATTTGGTTGCAGCAAGTGTCCACCCCTTCACTGAAGTGGTTCTTAGATGCTTTGGGCAAACCCCCACTGATTTCCTCTCTGGAGACTGATCTTGTGGGGACAAATCTGATATTCTTCTGGCTGATAGCAACAAGCAAGACCACTTTCATGAACACACGACTGATGCCCTCACACGAGACCCCAAACCCCGAAGTTTCTTGTGCTTGGTTGAATGCTTTATAATCTCTATCTTGAAATCCTGAACAACCTTGAACTCACTATGTAGACCAGCCTGGCCTTGAACTCACAGACATGCCAGCCTCTGCTTCGCGAATGCTGAGATTTAAGGCATGCACCATGGTGCATTTCCAGTTTACACAGGGTCCCCTAATCTCTGCAATACAAGAGCAAACATACTGTTCATTTGGTTTCCTAGAAAATGCTTATCTCATCCTCTCCAAAACTATGTCCGTCTGAGTAGTTAATTATTTACCTTTTCTGTCAAGAAAGACTTGACCTCTATGCACCTAAGTACACTTTCCTGTTAGCCCTCAGCCAACACTGTCTTCACAGTACTGGAACCCTCGTGTCACATAGTTTCAAGGACTCTTAGGTCATTGACCAGCAATGCTACCCAGTGATCTTAGTCTTTTTTTATGATGTGTGAGATAAGCTAGTTTCATTAAGATAAATGTGGCATGTTAGTTATGTCAGTAAATCTTGGTCTGTGCTTTGTTTTCCCTGCTGTGACAGAATCAGTAAGAAGAACACGACAGTGCGCTCCCCATCCAAAAGAATCTCTGCTGGGATTGTTTGAATACCATCTCTCTTCTGCCCGGCATGCAGGGCGGGCAGAGAGGAGAGCAACCACGGGGTGGAGGGGGCAAGTGTGCCAGATCAACCAGACAGGTGAAGATTGCCCAAGACCAGGAGAGGAACACAGGTTCGCACGTCCCTTCCATTACTCAAGAGGGAGGCGACAGAACCTCAGGAAGGAATGGGTGTGGCCTGCTTCAGCAAAATTACACTGCCTAGCATTGCCCAGAAGCAACAGAGTCTCAGGCTTCCAGGGTCCAATTTGGACAGTGGAAATACTATTGGTGATCAATATGGTTCAAAACTGGGACCCTGTCCCTGTTCCCCATTTTCTCTTTATGTATAAAACACTGGGGAATAAGGTGAGTGTAGTGATGCATGCCTGTAATCCTAGAAACTGTGAGGCCACAACAAGATTTTGAGTTCCAGGCCAGCTTGAACTATATAACAAGAAGTTGGTTCAAAAGAAGGGGTGAGCCGGGCGTTGGTGGCACACGCCTTTAATCCCAGCACTCAGGAGGCAGAGCCAGGCGGATCTCTGTGAGTTCGAGGCCAGCCTGGGCTACCAAGTGAGTTCCAGGAAAAGGCGCAAAGCTACACAGAGAAACCCTGTCTCGAAAAAACCAAAAAAAACAAAAAAAAAAAACAAAAAAAAACCAAAAAACAAAAACAAAAAAAACAAGGGGTGAAGGACGAAAATGTTTAAGTAGAAGAAAGTAGTGGCTTTGATTAGGATGCCATTTATGTTGAGTGGACGAGGGCCTATTGAAGTAGACACCTGCTGCCCCAGTTGAAAAGAAATTCTGTCCATCAGGTCTCTTCCTAACAAGTTCCTCTTAGAATCATGTAGATAAGGAGGAAACTAGAAGAAAGGCAGTGAGTTAGGGAAAGCTTCTTTTCCTGGGGAAAGAGTCTGAAACAGGGAGTGCTGGCCCCGGTCAACTGATCTGACTTAGGTTCCTAAAGCCCCACGTACAACGGGAATTTTTAGCACCTTTGTACAAAATACCTACCAGTAAGACTTCGTGGCCCCGTTGTCTAATGCCAGGGCCATGCCCCCTTTCAACTTTAAAAACATACAATTGATAAGGGTTTAGAAACCTCAAAACAGAAAACCAGTCCATAGTCATAGTACTGGTACTGAGAACAACAATGAAATGTTTTTTGTTTGTTTGTTTGTTTGTTTATTTTTTAACTGGAATCCGTGTTGTTACCATTACAGTTTTTGTTGTCACGAGACTCCATAAGTCAGCTTTTTCTCCATAAGTCAGAGCACAAGCACTTAAGAGAACACTTGTATAGACCTATCGATTTAAGAAGTGGACTTGCTGGGCGGTGGTGGCACACACCTTTAATCCCAGCACTCGGGAGGCAGAGGCAGGTGGATCTCTGTGAGTTCGAGGCCAGCCTGGTCTACAGAGCGAGATCCAGGACAGCCAGAGCTACACAGAGAAACCCTGTCTCGAAAATCAAAAAAAAAAAAAAAGTGTTATTTAGGGGTTGGGGATTTAGCTCAGTGGTAGAGCGCTTGCCTAGTAAGCGCAAGGCCCTGGGTTCGGTCCTCAGCTCTGGGGGGCAGGGGGGGGCTTGATGAGTTAGCAGTGCAGTACAAGTGGCAAAAGGTATCACCCAGGCTTGTTGGGCAAAACAGACTTCATCGAAATGCCATTTTAAGACATCTTAAGATAGATTTGAGGAGCCAGGCATTGGGGGCACATGCCTTTAATCCCAATACTTGGGAGGCAGACACAAGCAGATCTCTGATCTCTGTGAGTTCGAGGCCAGCCTAGTCTACAGAGCAAGTTCCATGACAGCCAGGGCTACAAAAAGATAGATTTGAAAACTCCAGTGGTGGTGTATCTGGGACATCAGTCACAGACTAGCATCGTGTAGGAGGCAATTCCTTTTTTTTTTTTTTTTCCTTATTTTACTTTTTGATTTTATGTGGTTTTTGTTGTTGTGTTGTCTTTGTTTTGTTGTTTCTGTTGTTAGGGGTTCTTAGCAGTACAGTGCTGTTATGTGACTCTATTCTAGGGAGAAATGAACAACTGTCTACTCACTCCAGATAGGGAACTGACCACAGACCAAAGTATGAATACCACCAAAGTCCAACTTGGTGAACCAATGAGTTTTATTGGGTTTATTTACAAGAACATGAGTGAGGGGTTATTTATCGGAGCAGAAATGACTGAAGAACAAAGCCCACAAGCTTGGATGACAGTGACAAAAGCTGGAAACCTAGAGCACACTGCACAGCCTGCAGGCAGCTCAACACGGTGGAGAGTGTCCTTTCCTGGTGGCTCAGTTGGTGTGAGCCTCTTCCAGGCAGCCGGGCTGCTCTCTGCTTCTTCCCTCTGCTTCTTCTGGACAGCCAGGCTTGTCTGAGGTTATCTCTCAGCAGGCTTTACTGCTTAGTCACACTTGGGGAGGGAGGGGTCTAGGAACTGGTCAGTATCAGGGACTCAGTGAAACTATTTTGAATTGTTTACCTCCTGTCTGTTGTTTAGCTTTCCTGTGGGGTGGAATATTTCATTCTCCCCTAGAACATCCTGTTGTTTTATCTCTCTGTAAACATCTGTCTTAGGAAGTTTCCCTCCAAGATGGAAGGTTTTAATTTTTGAGGAAACCCATACACAACAAGTACAGTCTCTCTCAACAGGAACTGACTTGGAGAAAATGATTGAGCAAAAGACACACAAGACCTTTCTGTTCCCCAGAATTACAGATGACTGGTGTCCCAAGTCCTCTCCTTAATAAAATAGGAATTTCTTCCATCTATCCAATTCCATAGCAGTGGGACCCCGCTCCTGAAAGTTTTCCAAGCAGTTCTCTGCACTCTCCTGGCTGCATGATGAACACTATCCAAATGGTCCTAGGTCTTACAGTTATAAGCAACCCCTGCCTTTGTCCCCAAAGAGTGGGTTCATTTAGTCAAACTCAGCTTACATGTATTTTGGGTAACATTATGCAGCTGGATTTGGGCTTATAAGACTTTCAGTCACTCGACAACAATTAGATGTGTATTTTCTTTCTCCACAGTCTCATTGCCCAATGCATTTCTAATGCGAGCCCAGAAGAGTGGCTGCTGGTGAGCACTGTCTGGCCAGGTGATAAATGTCTGTCTGTTTATGAGTTTCCTGAGTCGGTGGTAGCTGGACAGCCTATAGTTAGGAATCTCTTCAAGGAAGATCAAGATAATGACATCCTTGTGCTCATAGAACATCTTCATGCTGGCCAGCTGGACTTCAAGCCGGCACCATTCACTGTACAGGTACTGGTTACTGACCACACACAAAGTTTTCCGGCTTGTGTTGATTGCATTCTGGATGTTCTCGAAGATGTCAATTCCAGGTTCAAAGTCCCGATGGTGAAGACAGAGCTTAAAGGTGGTCTGGCTGCCTTCTTCTAGGGCTGGAACAAGCTCTTTATATACCCATTCCTCATCGGTGGCTGAGAAAGAGACAAATGCATCATACAAGAACTTCTTCTCTGTTTTGTTCCATTTAGTGAGGTACCAAGCCCTACATATGTACAAGCCATACCACAGAGAGGAAATCATCTTGGCACTGAACCAAGAGAAGACCATGGTGGTGAGAACTATACTGAAGGAACAGAAGAAGTAGATCATTCCCAAGTCAAAATTACACATGGCATCATCAAAATCTATAAGCAAACTCTGGCTGTCTGGCTGCTGACAAGGGTAGCTCCGGAGGAAGGGGATGTGGACCTCCCCTGTGTTCATTGACCAGTTCTTGAACCACATATTGTCACAGTTGCACTGAAGTTTGTTCCCATAGACATCAAAAAACATCAATGATTTCAGATTCTCCAGATGACTTTGATTAATGACCTTCAAGTTGTTGAATCTTAAAGATAAGACCTGTAGGCTCTGTAAGCTGGAGAACATGCCAGGAACCAACGAATCCAAGTTGTTATTTTCAAGGCGTAGGATCTTTAGCCTTTTGAGTTTTTTGAATAAGGAAGCATTTAAATACAGACTTCGATCTCCACCTTTTGTTCCTGAGATATCCAACTTGGTGAGATTAATCAGAGGATCAAATTGGTGGTGGTCCAGGAATATGGAGGGATTTTTTCCTAGGAGTAACTCCTGCAAGCTACTCAACCCTTGGAAAAAGTTGCTTGGAACAACCTGAATCCCATTTTGTTGTCCTTCTAGACTGAGCTGTTTCAAAGACTTGAGCTTCATAAATGGAGGATGTTGAAGGGTCCTAGTGGTTTCATATTTGATCTTATTAAAACCGAGTTTCAAAACCTGTAGCTTTTCCAGGCCCGAGAAAAGGTGTTCATGAAAATATGACAAGCTATTGTACACCAGGTCAAGGTGATGTAGGCAAGTGAGACCGGAAAAGGCGCTCGGCTCTATAATTTCCAGGCGGTTGTGGGAGAGAATCAAAACACTGAGTTTTTTCAGACATCGGAAGGTTCCACGCTTGAGAGTCCGGATATTGTTGGCTCCAAGATCTAAGAGCTCTAAATTTGGAAACTGAGCAAAGGAATACCTATCAATTGTTACTATCCAGCACCCAGCTAAGTTGAGCTCCTTCAGTGAAAATAGCCCACTGAAGGCCAGGTTATTGAGTTCTGTGATGGGGTTTCTTGAGAGAAAGAGAGACTTCAGGCCCTTCAAGGGTGAAAACGCAAAATCTGGAAAGCTTTTAAACTTGTTGTGGCTCAGATCTAGGATGGTCAAGTTCTGCAGGGAACTCCAGGTCCTGTTGCTGATGACGGAAAGCTGGCACTTGTTTAGATTCAGTCTTTGGAGACTGGGTAGAGCATCAAACTCGCTGTCATTGAGATGAACCAAGTCACTGTTTTGACCCAGGTCAAGGAACAAAAGCCTGGTACACTTTGCTAGATGCTTAATGCCCTCCGCATTGGTGGCATTTTTCTGAAAAACCAGTGCCTCTAACATGGGTAGGTTTCTGAGGAGGTGACAAACAGTTTTCACATTTAAGTGACCATGTCTAAGCTCCCGGTTACTGAGGTCTATAACCCTTATATTCTGCAGGTGTTTGGCTGAAAGCATCTCCAGTTTGACCGATGTTCCACTCAGATTCAAGCTCCTGAGTTGGGGCAGAGTTTCCAGATACACATTCTGCATGACGCCATGGCCATTCTGGGAAGCGCTTAGAGTGGTTAGGTTAGGCAGTGACAAGGCAGAGAAGTTTAACTCCCTTAGTTTGTTTCCCTGGAAACTCAGGTGGAGCAGAGAAACCAATGACTTAGGACTGTGGTCCAAGTAGATAATGCTGTTGTTAGTAAGATCAAGGTACTCCAGGCATGGGAGATACTGGACTGCTTCAAGAATAACAGAAAAATTGCTAATGTTGTTCCGAGCTAGGCTCAAATATTTCAACTTGACCAGAGGAACAAAGGCTTTTTGGTGAATATGGGTAATCTGATTGTGGTTCAGGAGCAAGGTCTCCAAGTTGGACAGGCCCTCAAAGGAGTTATTCACACTTTGAATCTTATTTTCCACTAAATTCAGAAGGGTCAAGTTTTCCAGTCCCCTGAAGGCACCTTCATCGATCTTCCAAATGAAATTCCACTCTAGTCTCAAGTCCAGCAGAGCGGGCACATTAGTGAAGCTCTGGGCAGGAAGGATTTGAATGTAGTTCTCCGTCAGGTTGAGGTGAGTAGTGTATCTAGGTATGTCACTAATGGCATCTGTCAAGTTGGTGATCTTCTTCCGAATGCAGAACACATGGTGAATATCAAATTCATACTGTGTGCACTTATTGAACCCATATGTCTCTACCAAAGACAGCAGAGAAAGCCCGATGAACAGGAGCAGGAGCTGCAGAGCAGGCACCAAGCTGCTCCAACTCATCTTGACTTCCCCAGGCATCCAGGTTACAACAGGAAAAAAATCCCTTCACACATGCAATGCTCATGTTTGAAGGCATGGTCTTTACCTATGGACTTTGCTGCAAAGAAAAACAAAGGTTCTTAGTTTAAATTCTTCTTCCCTAATAAGTATTTCATAGCTGCTTCAAGGAAACAAAAAAAAGCTTAATCCCAAACATTGACTTGTGTTTTTTCCCCCTGAGGTAGGGTTTCTCTGTGTAACAGGCCTCTGTCCAAGAACTTGCTTTGTAGACCAGGCTGGCATCAAACTCACAGAGATCTGCCTGCCTCTGCCTCCTGAGTGCTGGGATTAAAGGCGTGCGCCACCACCATCCAGCTCAACACCAACTTTCAAAACCCACTTCTAGAGCACTCTCTTATCAAAAAAGGCTGCTGCTCATTTTTTGCAAGCAAAATTTTCAGCAATAAGAGCCAAAGGAAGCAAGACTGTGTGTCATTTAATTTCTGTAAATCGGGATATGTCTCCCACCCTCCTTTTCCATCTGATAGTAAAACATCCTCCTTGTCTTGTGGGCTGATACATGAAATGCCATCACTACTGATGCATTAGATGGGTTGGGGTAACGGAATGTCATATGTGACACAAGTCACTTGTGCCTCAATGTGAATGAGGCCATATGATCAATGATTTCACCACAATTTGCATTTGAGGGAGGGAGAGGTGGGCTGGTAAAGTTTTGTACTTGAGCTGAACTCAAGGATGAAAAGGAGGGAAGGGAAGGGAGGGGAGAGAAACATTGGGCAGGAGGAAGAAGGAACGTTGAGATAACTTGATATCATTTCAGCAAGATGCCTTGACTAGTGAAGTGCATGAAGACAATAGCTGAGTATTTGTGATTTTGAGAATCAGTCTATATATTTGGTAGCTTTTCTTCCAGTGACTTGCTTGTTTAGCTCCATTCTTCATTTTCGTTCTTTCTTTTTTCTTTTCTTTTTTTTCTGATGCTTTGTGAACATTTTTGTATATTCTTTGTATATTAATCCTTTGTTAGTAACAATGATTTACATATCTCCTGCCATCTATAATTTAACATTGTCTATGAACTCCTTTGTTGATAGAAAAAATCAGTAATAAAATGGTGTGGAAATAAGTTTTAATTGTCACCCTGAAACAATGTAGAATCGAGTGAGACAAGTTTCAGGGAAGGACTGTCTAGATGAGATTAACCTGGGAGCTTATCTGTAGGGCGTTGTCTTAATTACATTAATTGATATGGGAACACCTAGCCTAAAAGTGGGTGGCACCATTCTTGTGGTTGGGCTCAGAATCCTGTAAGAGTAGGGAAAGCTAGCTGAGCAGTTGGCATGTGTTCACTCTCTGCTCTTGACTGTGGTTGTAACGTGAGCAGCTGCTGAGTTCCTGCTGCCCACATTTCCCTGGGCTACATATGAAAATAGGCTCTGTGAGATGCTGTTCTGTTTGGATCTCTGCAAACACCAGGACTGGCAGAGTAACAATCTATGTGAGGCAAGAAGGAAATCTGGTTCAGCATGACTTAGTTAACTGGTGCTGGTTGAAACTTCTAGAGTCTGACACTAGGCAGTTTATTTTAGGCATATTCAAGCACAGCACGATTTTGGAAATTCCTAATGATGAATGAAGCCTGTGTATACAACAAAGCTTAAGCCTTGTTTACACTGATGCTCTTTACAAAGTGCATATGGTTTCTTCCATAAAGATGAGTTCTGGCCGGGCGGTGGTGGCGCACGCCTTTAATCCCAGCACTCGGGAGGCAGAGGCAGGTGGATCTCTGTGAGTTCGAGGCCAGCCTGGGCTACCAAGTGAGTTCCAGGAAAGGCACAAAGTTACACAGAGAAACCCTGTCTCGAAAAACCAAAAAAAAAAAAAAAAAAAAAAAGATGAGTTCTGTTTACTCAGAAACAGTGCTCAAGATAAGAGTCTATATGGAGAATGACTGAGCTAAACATAACAGCCCAGGGGGGTCAGGAGTGGCCTGACCCTACAGATCCCACAGAGGTTTCCTGGGCTGTTGTAAAGCACAAGTGACATCTCTCAGAAGGATGGGTTTTATGGGCTGGGAAAGAACATTCAAGAGAAAGGACTGGGGAGGAAGTGTCTAGGATAAACCAACATAACAGTTTTTCAGGATGCAGGTGTGACCTGGCCCCGCAGATAGCACCGCTCACTAGGCTATTAACTACATCCATTCCCAGCTCTTGGGTGGAAAACAGGTCAACATGTTCTTGTTGAGGAGACAACCCTGCCTGTTTAAATTCCCAGTTTCCCTAGTACTTACCTGTGAGCACAAGGACCTTCTGCCCTCTACACTATTTTCTGTGCTGTCTCCTGGAAGTGTTTAGGTCATGTTATTTTTAGGACTCTATTTCCTCTTTTTTTTTTTTTTTTTTTGGTTTTTCGAGACAGGGTTTCTCTTGTGTAGCTTTGCGCCTTTCCTGGAACTCGCTTTGGAGACCAGGCTGGCCTCGAACTCACAGAGATCCGCCTGGCTCTGCCTCCCGAGTGCTAGGATTAAAGGCGTGCGCCACCACTGCCCGGCTTCCTCTTATTTTCTAGTTTGATACAGCAAAAGTATCAAAAATTTTATTGGTGTTGATCATAAATAAAAGCTGAATTCCTTTATTTGTTCTTAAAATGTGAGTGTTTGTTGTATTAGGTGTTTTCATTAGTTAGCTTTTTGTTTGTAGTTTTGTTTGTTTTTGCTTTGTTTTTCTGAGACAAGTTCTCATTATGAAGGTCTAGCTGTCCTAGAACTCGCTCTGTAGACCAGGCTGGCCTCAAACTCAAACTCACAGAGATCTGCCTGCCTCTGTCTCCCAAGTGCTGGGATTAAATGTGTGCACCACTATAACCAGTGTAGTTTTATCTGTTAATGATTATGCCTTCAGCAAGTAATGGAAATTATACCTTTCCTTTTAAGTTCACTCATTTTCTGCCTTCAGCAAGTAATGGAAATTATACCTTTCCTTTTAAGTTCACTCATTTTCTGCGCCTTTCTTTTATGTTGATTTCCTAAAAGCTTCTAATACTATATTAAATTATAGAGCATGTCTTCTTGTCAGTGAGATGACATCTATAAGCTTCCTATTAATTATTATTTGCCATAGTTCTTGACAAATGTCAAGTCAGGAGAATTCCTTCCTGTTCTTTAATTTTTAAGATTGTGTGTGTGTGGGGGGGGAGCTGTTTCCATGGATGCCAGAAAAGGGTGCCAGATTCCTTGGACCACAGAGCAGGCACCAAGACTGAGCTGAATAAATTAACTCAATAGGGAGCAGAGGTTTAAGGAGTTTTGTTGTTGTAGTTGTTGAGAAAAGGTCCCACTCTGGAGCCCAGGCTGTCCTAGAACTCACTATGTACCCCAGGCTACACTGTGGTTTTAAGGCATTTTTATCTTTTAAGGTAACAAGAATGAAACAGAACAGAGAAGAGAGATCTCCTATAAAAGTAAATGCAAGAAAAGGAGAGATGGGATGGAGCCAGGTATTAGAGCACAAGGCCCTGGGTTGGGGCCCCAAGACTCTCCTAAACCAAAAGAACTTAACTTTTCTGGGCGTGGTCATCCATGCATACAATCCCAGCACTCAGGAGCTGAAGCAGGAGAACCACTTGGCTGAGGAACCTAAGGGCCGCCTGTGCAACTCCGAAAGAAAGAAAAAGGGAACGAAGAAAAGAGCAGAGAGGGCAAGGAAGGGGAAGAGAGGGAGGAGGAGAGGTGGAGGAAATGGAGAAGAAGGAGGAAGAAGCAGTAAATCCATATTGCATAACGTGGCTGGAGGAAACTGGGTGAAGCAAGATGACATTGCTAGATTAATGTGCTCTTTGTTCTCGGCGGTGACAAAGGCCAGTGGTATAAACTCTCCAATCTACCAGAGTTTGCTACAAGAATATTGTAAATATTGTTTTAAAAAAACGCCAGGAAGTAGTCTAAAGGCAAACATGAAAAGCGTTCTAAACATGGAAATCTCCTGTCCTCCAAGGGACACCTAGGGGAGCATCATCACTGAAGTTGTCCTGGGGCAGGACGGGTAGAGGAGACAAGGAGCAGACAGAGCCAAAGTCAGAGCAGGAAGCTGAGGCCTGGCAGCCACACAAAGAGAATTCTTAAAGGTGTGGAACTGGCTTCAGCAAGCTTGACAGGTGAGATCCCAGAGCGTTGAAGAGAGAGGCAGGGAACAAGCCAGGCTTTAAAGGTACTGCTCTTTCAGCTGGATTTTTAAAATTACATTACATTTCATTTCATTTAGTGCCTGTATGTGTGTGTGTGTGCGTGTGTGTGTGTGTGTGTGTGTGTGTGTGTGTGTGTGTGTGTGTGTGTGTGGTGTGTGGGCAAGTGCACAACAGCTCGAATGTGGAGGTCAGAAGACAATTCAGGAGTTAGTTTCTCTTCCCACCGCTTACTTGGGTCCCAGGGACTAATTTAAATTCAGGTTGTCTCTGGCTTGCCAGCAAGTGTCTTTATTTGTTGACCCTTGCAGCTGGATTTTATGGGCTCACTCACCAAAACAGTGTGTGATGCCAGGGACTTTGGAAAGGACAGGGCAGAGGACCAACTCCTTCTAGTTGTGGCATTAAAAATAAGGCAAGGATGCCTAGTAGAGTCATACATGCCTGTAATCCTAGCACTGGGGAAGCTGAGGCCAACCTGAACGACTACATAGGGAGACCTGGTCTCAAGAAAGTTCCTAGAAACAAACATCAACTGATTTATAATGTTGTACACCCTTATTTAGAAATCCCCAAGCCTAAAGCTTCTCTTTCCACTAGCACCATATGCTACACCAAAAGCACCTTGAGCCCAATTAAAACAAATGAACAAAAACCTAAGTAGCAGGAAAAGGAAGTGGGTGGGTGAGTAGGATGTGGGAATTCATGCCTTGGAAGGAGAGGCTGGAAGACTGGGAGTTGAAGGCTAATCTCAGCTATAGGTCAAGTTTGAGAGTCTGGACTATGTAAGCCCCCTTTTCAAAAACCAAACAAGTAAAAACTGTGTGGCCAGAAATAGTGAATGGCACACATGTATAACCCCAGCACTGAGGAGATGGAGGCAAGAAAACCAGGAGGTTAAGGCCAGCCTAAGCCACACAGTGAGACCCTGCCTTCAAAAAATGGTTCCAAGCCTAGATGGTGGCACCCACCTTTAATCCCAACACTCATGAGGCAGAGGTAGAAGGAATTCTGTGAGTGCCAGGCCAGCCTGGTCTACATATCGCATTCCATGACAGCCAGGACTACACAGAGAAATTTGAATGCCCGACCCCACAAAAAATGGGTGCTAGCATCAGAGGTATGTCTCAGTGGGTAGAGGTGCTTGTCACAAAGTCTGGTAGCCTAAATTCTATCCTGGGACCTACATGGTAAGAGAGCTGACATCTCCAGGCTGTCCTCACCTTCACGGACACAGCTTGGCATGCACACACTCAGCATCTCCACCCCTTCACACACAAAATAAAGAAATCAAACGTGTGTGTGTGTGTGTGTGTGTGTGTGTGTGTGTCTTTAAATGGGTTGTTGCAAGCCAGTACAAAGCTACCACGCTAAAAGCTTCACTTCTCTAAACACTTGGGGCTTGGCCTCCACCAGTCAATTAAGGAGCAAAATAAATACGTGAGAAATGGGGAAGAATGAATAAAAACAGAACATATGAACTAACTCATTCCCAGGGGAAGCAGAAAGGTGGCTGGTTTTTGTCTCGGGCCATAGATTCTATTCTTGATTCTGCTCAGTCCCTCTGAGCTTGCCAAGCTCCTGTTTTGGAGCCTTTGCTATGCACTGGCCTTTAGACAGCCACTCCTTTCTGCTCCCCACCGAGATGCAACTACTTTCAGATGCAATAAGCCTCGAAAGCTGCCTGTCAAATCCACACAGGAGAGGGAGGAGCTTGCTTCTCCAGTCTCCAGGGGCCAGCTAAGAAACTTGCAGCTCTGATGTGGAAGGCTCCCACTGAAGAAAGTGCAAAACCAAGAGAGCCTTTCAGAGAACGGCCCAACCAAGGCTTTAAAGAATACTCACTGCAATGCTTGCAGAGAAGAGACCGAGCCTGCGATCTGTAACCACATTTCAGTTATTTGGAGTCTGTTTCTCTTAAAGCCTCAGAATTTCCTCTCAGGTTAGGAAATTTTAATTGAAGGACAAAGAACCCCTGCTAACTTGATGTTGTTCTTATTTTGTTGTTGTTGTTGTTCTTTTGTATGTGTTTCGTGTGTGTAGAGTACATACTTGTTTGTGTGTGTGCACATGAGTGAGTGCCTGTGCACATGTACATACATGTGTGTGGAAGCTGGAAGTTGATCTCTGATATCTTTTCATTTTGACAAGGGCTGGCTGGCCAGTGAGTCAGGGATCCTCCTGTCTCTGTCCCCTCGCTGTGTCCAACATTTAATGTGAGTTCTGGGGATCTGAACTCAGGACCTCATGGCTTGCCATCTCCCTAGCTCCCAGCCTACTTTTTATTTAAAAGAAAAGATTTTATTTGTATGTATATGGGTGTTTTGCCTGCATGTATGTGTGCACCCCACAAGTACTTGCAACTGGAGCTACAGAAGGTTGTGAGCTCCAGTGTGGGTACTAGGAATTGAACTTGGGTCCTCTGGAAGAGCAGCCACTGCTCTTAACTGCCAAACCATCTCTCCAGCCCCCCAGCCTAGTTTTTTATTACATGTTTTATTCTGAGATAATAGGGATTCCCAATCAGCATTAGGAAACAATACAAAGAAATGCCACTATATCTTGAATCTTGAATGTCCCTCAGAGGTCCATGTAAGGAAGACTGAGTCCCCAGTTGTGGCACTGCAGGGGAGGTGGTGGGACCTTTAGCAAGTAGAGCCTAGCAGGGGGTATTCAGGCCCCTGGAGGCATGCCCTGGAAGAGACTAGTGGGACCCAGGCCCCTTTGTCTTTCTCTTTTCTGCTCCAGCCACAAAGAAAACAGCTTTGTTGCAGCACATATCCATCCCTGCAATGTGCTGCCTCAGTACCAACCGATCAAAAGATCGTGCACTGAAACCCCCTCCCCTGGAATGGGCTACCGCAGATGTTTGTACACTTGGCCTGGTTCCCCTCCATGGTTCCATCAAGCAAACTTACAGTGCAGTATCACAACCAGGAGATCAACACTGATAGCATCCCCCAGTCTTACTCAGCTCTCCCTGGTCTTACCTGTAATCGTGTGTATGAACTCAGCTCTGTACAATTTTATCACATACAGATATATTTGTGTATCTACCGTCACATTCAAGGTACAAGATGGCTACCATACCATAAGTAGCTTCTAACTTGTCCTCTGCTTCTACAAGTTTCCAATCTTAAGAATGTTAGACAAATGGAATCAGGCAACATATGATGTTTAGAGTTTTTTGTTTTTTTTTTTAATTGCACACAATTTCTTAAGGTTGATCCAGACAGATTGCACTCCTTTCATTCTGTGCAGGAGTCACACAGCTGCTTTATCCACATCCGTTGGTGGACATCTGACTTGTTTCTACCTTTGGCTATTATGACTGAAGTTGCAATGAACATTTATGTACATGTTTTTTTTTCAAAGTATATGTCTTCATTTCCCAGACAACTACTAATGTACTTTCAAACTCTCGAATTCTATTGTATAGATTTAGAACATATTCCATATATCCTTTCACACTACTGAATAATGTGAAAGATTAATTAATCTCTGATTCAACATACATAACGTTAAAAATATGTTTAAGACAAGTGGGACATGTACATCTCAGACACACACACACACACACACACACACACACACACACACACACACACCCTCCCAAGGCCCAGGAACCATCCTGGAAGATGAATGGAAAGATTATAAGAGCCAGACATTAGGAAGGATCAGAGTGAAACATTGTCTTCTGGATATGACAGGACCACTGCATTCATAAACTCAGCAACTGTGACTGCCAGTATAAGACCTGCACAAGATCAAGCCAGACAACACTCTAGCATGAATTTGAGGGGATATCTGAAGTGATTCATAGCTGATGGCCTCTGGGGATGGGAAAGTCAGTTTTCTTTAGGGTATGGCTCCTAGTTGGTTGACAGCAAAACAGTGAATTACCACACTCAGGCATATATGGCCAGCCCAAATTGGACTTGTTGGGTTATTTTTTAAAAAAGGAGGATAAGAAGTTGGGAAGGAGTGGGGAAGTGGAATGGATCTGGACAAGTGGGAGTGGATATGATCAAAATACGCTATATAAAATTATCAAAGAATACAATATTATTTTTAAAAAGAATTAAACAATATTAATGAAATTATTTAGCATGGAGTTTGACATGATGTAGGTTCTCAATAAGTGTCAGTCCTTGTTATATAGGAACTGGGGCTTTAATGACATCCAGTGTCCCTACAAGACCAAGAAAGACAAGCTTCAGCTACTTAAGTATGTTCCAAAATGATCCAAACATCATGTTCATTGATAGGATTGTCGGTTTTTCAGGATCTGTGGGACCCGATGATTACGTCTGAGACACACAGTATCACAGATAAACTACAATACACCAGAATTCAGGGAGAAAGACAGACAGAGACACTAGATCGAGGGTGGGGTGAGAATAAAAGGGCATGAGAATGGTGGGCAGGAAGAGATGGGTGTGAGCCCTTTGTTTTGGTTCTGGAGATGGAGCATGGTTCCCACATATAGGAGGAAAGTGTTTCTACCACTGAGCACATTCACAGCCCCAGCTTATCGTTGGACATGTGGTGTAAAGTCCTCAACTGGGCCTTTAAGACAAATCTACAGGCCGTAAATGTTGCTCAGTGGTAGAGTGCTTAGCCCTGTACATAAGAGAGAAAGGAGGAAGAAGGGACATGGACAGAGGTAGAGAGGGAAAGAGGACAATTGAAAATCTGCAGAAAAGCCACCCCCCTACACACACTTTGAGACGGGGTTTATGTAGCCTAGAACTCACCAAGATCTGCCTGCTTCTGCCTGTCAACTGCTAGGACTAAAGGCACGTGCCACCACCCCCAACCAACAGGGGCACATGCTTTTTAAAAGAAAATGTTAAGATTGGATTTTCATTATAGGGAGCTACAATGACCCACTAGGGGACTGAACTTTTAAGTTCACGTGGACCTACATTGCAACGCCTCAGCAGCATTATCTAGAAAAAACCCACAGGTCCTTGCCTTCTCTAAAATCTGAAGAGAGAGCACCTGAACTTTTCAGCCCATCCATTCCCTTGAAAGCAAGGAAGAGCAGTGATGAATTCTTGGACCAACATAACCTGATATATGCTTAGCTTTGAGGTCAACACAACTTTATTTTATATACCCACTCTGGGATTTACCAAATGTGCTCAAGTTACATACTTTTATCACTCGTTTCCTCATCTGTTCATTTGGAACTCTCAACTGATGGCCTGCCTTTCTGGGCTTAGTAGCACACGCCTGTAATCCTAACACTTGGGAAAATCAGGAGCTCAAGGCCAACCTCAGCTACATGTTGAGATCAAGGTCACCCTGAGCTCCCTGAAAACCTATCTCAAATATCCAAAACAATAGGGCCAATGAGATGGCTAAGTGGGTTAAGAACGCTTGCGGCCAAGTCTGTTGACCTGAGTTCAATCCCGGGACCCACATGGTAGAAAGAGTGAGTTAACTCCAGCAAGTTGTCCTCTGACCTCCACACACGAGTTGTGATGTATGAGCATGAGTATGAGTATATACACACATAGAGAGACACACAGAATAAACAAACAAACAAACAAATAATAAATAATAAATACATGTAGTAAAGAAAAATGGTGGCTCACTCATTAACAACTCTTAACTCAGTGTAAAACTTTGCTATGAGCATGGATCCACCCAGGTCCTTGACAGCCCAAAGGCTCTCTCATATGTTAATGCTAAAGCGAGTTTCCCATAGAAAAACGGAAGTGATCCGAGGCGCCATGGGCAAAGAGCCGCAGGAGAAACACCGTTCTGTGTGGTAGAGGGCCTGGAGAGGTCCTCTCCACACTGCTCTCAGGTGAGAGCCATCTCCAAATTCCTAGGCCATTATAGTAAAACCCAGGGGGTGGGGCTAGAAGCCACTGTCCAGTTCGCCAAGGAAGTTTTGCTCATGCTATGAGAGCTGAGGGTGGATATGGACTGGGTAGTAGAGCTGAAGCTCCCCAAGGCCAGGAACATTGGCTTTCATAAGCTGTCTAACAGGTGGATCTAGAAAACAGAAGTTTTCTTCATTCCAGTCACTAGGGATTTTTCAGAGCAGATGTGGTTTGTGGCACAGTGTCTTTCTCATGCTAGGAGCTGCCTGGGTCAGCTCCTTTTATGTGGAAAAGTAAAGAGTACAGTGGGATTCAGGCAGCACAGGCTGTAATCCACTACTGCCCTTGACTCATGTAGGTGATCTGGGAAAACTCAGTTTGAGAAAGATGGATTGTGACATTTCAACAAAGAGGTACCCAACGTGACTGCCGCCATTAGCTCCTTTCCTAAGAGAGATGGAGATTTCTTGGCTCTGTGTTTTAATTCATCCTGGGATCAACCACCTGCTGACCTTAACCCTTGGTATAACCACTGAACTTTACTGGTAATCTGGCCTCAAATTTCAACAGAGAGGCAGGCATGATGGCACAGGCCTGTAATCCCGGCAGCACTCAGGAGGCTGAGGCAGGGGCATCATAAGTCCAAAGCCAGGCCTCAGAGTGAGTTTCAGGCCAGTTTGGGCTATGAGTGACAACCTGTCTTAAAAAAAAAAAGTAGTTAGAGAATCTCAAAGGTTATAAAAAGTTAGAGACCTTCAAAGGTTATAAAAATCTTGATGCAGGCCCTGGACTAAGAGAAGCAGAGGAAAGCTGAGTTACTGAGTTACTGAGAGCCCGTAACACTCTGTGGTAGTTTGTAGACTTGTTTAGTGGTTCCTCCTGACCTGGATCTTGTCTCTACAAATAGAAATTAACACACATCACATAGGATAAATATAAAAATGATAAACACCAGTAAACACAGGGCCATTAATACAACTCAGAGTCCTTAGACATGCTGAGGATTAGTAATGTAAGAACATCTTAGCTAGATCTGATTGTATAGCCCTATAATCACAACTACGAGGAGGCTGAGACAAGAGGACCATAAGCTCAGGGCCTGCTACAGAATAGGTTCAAGGCCAGCCTGGGCAATTTAGTTAGGCCAGTCTTAAAAACCAAGAAGGTCTGGGATATGACTCGGTGGTAGAATGCTTGTCTGGAATGGGCAATCTCTGTATGACACCCATAAAATATTAAATTAAAAGCAAAAAAAAAGAGGAAAGATGCCTTATGAAGGATGACTACACACAATTTGCCAAAGAAACTGAGAAGGGCACCAAAAATAACAGGAACTAACAGAGATGCAGCAGCTTGCAACATCGAGTCACCCACACGTAAGGCTAAAAGGCGACACAGTCTATGAGTTCAAACAGGAACAACATGATTCTCGGTTTGGAGGCTAGAGCAAACGTGGCTTGGAGGGACCAGAGTGCCAAGACAGTTGAGGTACTAGTATGAGAATATAAAGCCGTCTCGGATCCATGCATCCATCTGTTAATTCTTTCCATACACACGTCCAGTGCCTACTTTCATTACTCTCCTAGGTGATGTGTAAGAAGCGGTCCTTTCACCAGGGCAATAACTCCTAGTGAGGGTGTCTTGCAAGGGAAATGTTCTGGAAAGGAAGACATTTATAGAGTGATTATTGTATCTAGATTTATGCCTATAGCTTGGCAATTCCATTTATGAGTTCCACCTTTGGCTCTCTGCTTTGTATGATAAGCTATATAGATGCTCTTTGCATACAGATAATCTTTATCACTGTCATGCATTGTGCACTAGTGTTTATCATGAAAGATCTCAATTGTTATTCCAACCCTACGATACAGGCGTCACACCCTTATCCTCCTTCTATAGGCAAAGAAACTGAATCTGTCCATAGCCATACCAGTAGCTCCCTGGGTGCTGCAGTTGGCCAGTCCTACTTCACAGTAACCATGTGTGACTGGAAAGCAGTGATTAAAAAATGAAGACATGGGGACTGGAGAGAAGGCTCAGTGGTCAAGAGCACTGGCTGCTCTTTCAGAAGACCTGGGTTTGGCCTCCAGTACCCACATGGCAGCTCACAACTGTCTGTAACTTCAGTTCCAGGGAATCCAACTTACTCTTCTGACCTCCACAGGCATCAGGCATGCACATAGTGCACAGACATACATGTACTCAAAACACTTATACATATAAAATTAAATAAATCTAAAAGAGTTTAGTGCAGACACTTTGGAAGAAATGTGACAGGTATGCTACCCAAGATTAGAGAAATACAAAAGCAAAGGGGCACCACAGGCCACGTCAAGAGTCTAGCAAGAAACACAACCCCACCTGGCACTGTATCATGCAAGGAATGGAGTAGTCATGTGACATATGAAACCAATGACTTCATTTAGTTCTACGTGGGTCATGTGGTCATTCTTCTCTTCGAGTCTGGTTAAAAGCGAGGGCTGTGTCAAGCATCCCTCGATCCATCTGAAAACCAAAGCTGCAGTCTAAATTCCAAATACCAGAGCTGACATTGTTAGCTCTGCTAAGGGAACACTTTCAGGGTGTTTTGTACAGGGAAGCCTCTGTACTAGTTAGTTGTGGTTATGGAATTATTAATAAATCAGTTGGCATTTATATTTTGTTTCCTTCTTTCTTTTATTTTGTTTTTTGTTTTTCACTTTTTTTTTCTTGAAACAGGGTCTCATGTAGCCCAGGCTAGCCTCAAATTCACTAAGCAGCTGAGAGTGCCTTAAACACCTGATCCTCCTTGCCTCTACTTCCCAAGTGCTGGGGACTGCAGGCATACGCCACAATATCTGGCCTTGTGTGTGTGTGTGTGTGTGTGTGTGTGTGTGTGTGTGTGTGTGTTTTGTCTTGTTTTCTTTTTTGCTTTTTTTTTTTCCGAGATAGGATTGGTTTCTCTGTGTAGTTTTGGTGCCTGTCCTGGATCTCACTCTGTAGGCCAGGCTGGCCTCAAACTCACAGATCCACCTGCCTCTGCCTCCCAAGTGCTGGGATTAAAGGCCTGTGCCACCATCGCCTGGCTTGTGTGTGTTTTTTTTTATCCCATTCTTCCGTGCCCTCTGGCTTTTTCTCTTAATCCATTCTTTCAAAAAATAAACCCTGGGCCAATGAGATGTCTCACCAGGTAAAGACATTTGCTGCCAAGCCTGAGAAATGTGATTCCTGTATCACAGAGTGAAAGGAGAGGAGAGACCTGGCTCCCACAAGTTGTCCTCTGACTTTCACACATGCACTGTGGCATGCACACACACACACACACACACACACACACACACACACACACACACGCATTAATCATTCACGTGCACGCACACCCACACACACATAAATTGAAAAAAAATCTGTTGTAGGTGTGGGGATAAAAAAGAATATAGGCTGGGCATGGTGGCACATGCCTTTAATCTCAGCACTCCAGAGATAGAGGAAGGTAGATCTCTGGGAGAGCAAGGTGAGTCCAATTGACAGTGAGTTCCAGACCATACAGGGCTAAATAATAAGACCCTTTCTCAAAAGAGGGAGGAGGACAAGGCGGAGGAGAAAGAGGAGGAGGAGGATCTCTGAGTGTTTAATCGTTGAGCTCAAACACATAAAGACAAGGAACAGGGCTGAATTCCCCATTAGGCACAGTAGATACAAAGTTTTTGGTATGTAATATTTCTAGGGTTCAACAGAAAGATATTATTTCCTTTTAAGATGTGTGTGTGTGTGTGTGTGTGTGTGTGTGTGTGTGTGTGTGTGTGTGCGCGCAGTGCCCCCAGAGACCAGAAGAGGGAATTGGATCCCCTGGAACTGGAGTTATAGGGAGGTGTGTGCACCCATGTGGATGGTGACAACTGAACCTAAGTCCTCTGAAAGAGCAACTAGTGCTCTTAATCATGGAGCCATCTCTCCAGCTCTGTATTTACTTTTAAACGAAAGGTTAAAAATGACACTCAGGTGGAAGGAAGTGTTTTAATCCAGAATGCTAAGACAACTGTCTACATATTAGTAATGTCTAGTTTACAATAAGGAAGGCTCGGGGCTATAGTAACTATGTCCTCTGTTCACTGTTTCTTTTTGTTGCTGTTTTGTTCCATTTATTTTTGTTGTTGATTAAGGCCCATGAATGAGGGGAACTATGGTATTTGTTTTTCTCACTCCTACTGACTTAATTCATTTAATACGATAATCTCCAGGCACATCCATTTTTTTTTTTTTGTAAACAACACACTTGTATTCTTCTTTGTAGCTGAATAACATTCCCAAACCATAGCATGTACATGTAATGGGATTTTATCCAGCCAACTGCTGCTTCTAAGCCCTACCTAGGCTCTGATGCAGTCCAGAGGCAGGTCCTGTGCTAGGAAACCATCTAATCCCCAAACTCCAATCTATAACTGTGAGTGGACAGAAAGCCCATGACAAAAATGCAGCACGGACAGCCAGGCGGTGGTGGTGCACGCCTTTAATCCCAGCACTCAGGAGGCACAGCCAGGTGGATCTCTGTGAGTTCGAGGCCAGCCTGGTCTACAGAGCTGGTTCCAGGAAAGGTGCAAAGCTACACAGAGAAACCCTGTCTCGAAAAACCAAAACCAAACAAACAAACAAACAAAATGCAGCATGGTCTCAAGTAACTTGTCAACTTGACAGAAACTAAGATCATCTGGAAAGCAGGGGTGGGGGAGATAGGGAGGTGGGCAGGTTGGGGGGGCAAAGTATCGCTCAATTAAGAAAATTGATGCCTCAATCAAATTGGCCTGGAGGCAAGTCTTTAGGGCATTTTATTGATTAATGATTGATATGGGAGGGCCCAGACTAGTGTGGGTGGTACCACTCCTGGGCATGGGGTCCGAGGTGGTGTAAGAAAGCAAACTGAACAAGCCATGGGGGGGCGGGGGGGCGGGGGGGGGGCGATCCAGTAAGCAGCATTGCTCCATGGCCTCTGCTTTAGCTCCTGCCTCGAGTTCCTACCCTGACTTCCCTTCACAATGGACTGTAAGCTATAAAGTGAAATACATTTCTTTTCATCCCAAGTTGCTTTTGGCCATGGTGTTTATCACAGCAGAAGAAAGCAAACCAGGACACTTGCCCCTCGTGGACAGAATGCGTGTGTGATTCTCAATCCTGCCTGGGAAGCAGAATCCCCGAGGGATCTTTGATCTCACTGCAGAGTCTGGATTCAAAACCAATGTCTGAATACATGAGGACAAGATTGAAACTAAGCTCGGAGGAAAAAATTCTCAAACATTAGCATGACTCAGATTCACCTGGGAGGTTTGCTAAGCCAAGGGTTGCTGGGCCCCACCCCTTGACACTTTTAGAGTCCAAGATTTGCATTTTCATCCTGTTTCCATGTTACATTGATGACTCCAGGGACCACATTCTGAACAACTATCATCACTTACGAGAGTTTGGCCTTGATTCCTCAGTTTCCCCCTGAACCAAATCACTGGTGAGAAGACAGGAGTGGCCCCCATGATCAGTTATCAGGTCAGTCTCTACCCTGTACTCACTACAGATTAAAAAAAAATCTGCTCACAAAGCTTCCAACCTCACCACAGCTAAGCAGAGTTTCTGTCTCTGTGTCTCTGTATGTCTCTGTGTCTGTCTCTGTGTCTGTCTCTGTTTCTCACTCTCTCACACACATACATACCTCAGGCCCCAGGCCTGAAAATACAGTTTTTCCCTCAACACTGAACCCTTCATAACACTGGAGTCTGAAGGGCAGGACTGGCCCCACAGGGAACAGCAGCCTTTGACCTGTGGGTTTCATGGAGGCTTATCTAAGATAAAGTGTACAGGTCAGGTCAGCAGTCACATCCAAACAGACAAGAGATAAGTGGAATTCAGAAGAGGAGCCTATTGCTGTTCCGTTTACAAGGCTTATCATGCCTCTGAAGCATTCCTGAGTTTCTTTTCTGAGTAGGTCCATGACCCCACTGGTTTTCCCAGAATCCGTCAAAGGCATTCTTGAAATGGGCAGGGGCTTAGGGGCTGTGCGAAACTAAAGATGTGGGAAGGAGCCCTGAGGAGTGTTGTAGAAGAAGCAGAACTTCTTGGCTCTTTCCCAAACTTCCAGCTCACACTCACAATCAGTGTTATGTGTCTTGAAGGAAGGCCCCTACTGTCTGTGAAGTGCTCTGTGAGTCTCCCATAAAAGCTTTCTATGACTTTTGAAAGTTAAATATCTTACTACTTTTATAACAATTCTACCTTTTCTCTGTGGAGTTAAGAAGATGCTTCTGTTGCTGCCCTTGGAGTGTTCTGTTTGTCTCTCCCTTCCTCCTCCTTCCCTCCCTCCCTCTCTCCCTTTCTCTCTCTCTCCCCTTTTCTCTCTGTGTGGCTCAGGCTGACTACAAACTCTTGGATTCAAGGATCCTCTTGCCTCGAATTCCAAGGCTAGGATCTCGGATAGAGCACTCTACCCTCCTGTAAGGTGCTTGGCAGTGTTATTACTTGACCATCAGGGAAAGGATGGAGGAGGGCCTCCTTTTTTTACAGGAGGTGAGCCAGAGTCCACAGTCTAATCTAATGGGTCTGTGGAACTTGCTGTCCAGAAAACAAAAGCCTCATAATTGCTTAGAACTTCATAGCTTACACTCCTACCACATAATTCTCCATAAAGTTTTATAGAAAAGGGATGTCCACAGGGTGGTGGTGGTACACGCCTTTAATCCCAGCACTCGGGAAGTGGAGGCAGGTGGATCTCTGTGAGTTTGAGGCCAGCCTGGACATCCAAGACTGTTACACAGAGAAACCCTGTCTCAAAAAAAAAAAAAAACCGAGAGAGAGAGAGAGAGAGAGAGAGAGAGAGAGAGAGAGAGAGAGAAGCAGAATGTTTGCACTCAGCTAATAAGTGATATGCGTGATTACCATTCAAATTCAGGCCTCCTGACCTCAATCCAGAACTCTTTTTTTTTTTTTTTTTTTTTTTTTTTGGTTTTTCGAGACAGGGTTTCTCTGTGTAGCTTTGCGCCTTTCCTGGAACTCACTTGGTAGACCAGGTTGGCCTCGAACTCACAGAGATCCGCCTGGCTCTGCCTCCCGAGTTCTGGGATTAAAGGCGTGCGCCACCACCGCCCGGCACAATCCAGAACTCTTACCACTTCAGCAGAGAGGGTGAAAACAGATCTATGCATATGTGTTCCACCCCAGTCACATTACTGTGAGCTGGGCACCTTTGAAATGCAGCAAAACCCTATCAACAAGCACTAGAAGAACTGTAGAACTGTGGATATAGCTCAGTTGGTAGAGTGCTTGCTTACCTAGCATGTGTGAAGTCCCGGGTTCCATTCTCAGCACCAAATAAACCAGGCTTAGTGGCTCACACTTTTATTCCTAGCACCTGGGAAGTAGAGGCAGGAGCATCAGAAGTTAAAAGTCACCCTGGGCTACACATTGAGAGAGAACAAACCTGTAATCCTAGCACTCCGGAAGAAGCTACAGCCGAAGCCAATTCCGGCAAATCTGGGCTATTGTGGCTAGACTCCTGTCTACATAGTCACTTCCAGGCCAGCCAGGGCTATAGAGTGAGACCCTGTCTTCAACAAAGAAACAAACAAAAAAGCAAAGGAAAGTTTAAAAAACTTTAAAGCTTATTAAAATAAAAATGAGATAAACTTGCATACGCTACTTTGGAAAGTTTATTATTCAAAGCATAGAAGTACTTTTCAAAGCACGACAATAATTTGCATGGCAGATTCTGCCCAGTAGGTACTGCAATGCCTGCCAAATTTTTAGTTGCTACTTAACAGGTTGGGGATGTAGTTTATTTGGTGGGGTAATTGTCAAGCAAGCACAAAGCTCTGGCTTTGATCCCACGTACTGCATAGACTGAGTGTGGTAGAGTACACTTGTAAGACCAGCACTCAGGAGGTGAACACAGGAAGATCAGAAGTTCAAGGTCATCTTCAACACCTAGCTAGTTTGAAGCCCACTTGGACTACATAAGACCTTGCCTCAATAATATAATAATAATAATAATAATAATAATAATAATAATAATAATAATGATATTGGGAATAGTCAAAAAGTGTAAGCACCAGGGAACAAGGGGACTTATAGTAATAAGAAAATAAATACCACTCCCCCTATGTGCAATGAATGTTACTATTGTCTATGGTGGGAGTGATGAAGTGAGTTATGTAGAATTAAAAGAAATTTCTCAGCCAGAAGTGGTGATGCACATTTGAAATCCCAGTACCCTTGAAGCAGAAGATCAGTGGTTCAAGATCATCCTTGACGTACAGAGAGTTTCAGGCAAACTTGGCTTACATGAGGCCTGTCTCAAACAAAACTTGGCCATAGCCTCCTTTGCTGGATACTGCTGAAACGGAATCAAGTCAAAGAAAACAACATACCTCTGAGAAGCTCCTGGCACATGGTGCAGCTGTTCATCTTCTCTAAACAATGACTTTCTGTCTTGAGACTCTTAAAAAACCTCGTGATGATTGTTCCAAACTCTTAGGACACCAGACATTTCCTTCCTCTTTAAACCTCCTCCTCTTCTTCTCCTTTTTTCCAGGCATGGTGGGGGAGGGGGACAAGGAGGAGGACTTTAGATGGATCAAAATCTTGCCTGATGTGTATTGCAAAAACAAACAGGGAGATTTCACCTTCTGCCCACCATACATCCCCCCGAGTTTCCTCCTGTGTAGTCTCATTTGGGGATGCTCAGCTGGAGTAAGCCCTGGTGTTGGGAACCATCCTGCCCTGACCCTAGAACTGTACCTCGAGGTCCCAGTGGTGGTTAGATCATGGGATCAGGATGTCTGAATCTGCTTCCTGACCCTTGACTCATCAGCCCAACATAGGTTTTGTTGCCTAATGGTGCGACTCCTCTGGTTATTCTGTATTGACTTCATTTTGGGGAATACAATTTTATTTTTCTCCTAAAACTGTGGCCAAGAGAAGCTTCTGAGACTTAGTTTGCTTTTTGTTGCTCTGATAAAACACTAACAAGAAGGGACTCGGCGGTGGTATTTCATCTTACAGGTTACAGAACCCCAGGGCAAGAAACTCAAAGGCAGGGACCTAGAGGTAGGACCTGAAGCAGAGACTATGAAGGAGTATTTGGAATAGTTGCTCATTCAACTTTATTATATAGGCCAGGCCCACTTGCCCAGGAATGGCACCGCCCATGGTGGGCTTCATCAATTAGCAATCAAGAAAATATGCCACAGACATGTGTATAGGCCAATCTAAAGGGAAGAAATTCCTCAATTGGGATTCCCTCTTCCCAGGTATGTTTAGGTTTGTGTCAGATTGATGAGAGCCAACCAGCACAAAGATAAGTCCTCTAGTCACCACACTGTCAAGAAGTGATGTGAGAGAGGGAGAATCAGTCTTCTCCAGGGGTGAGCCCCCTGAGAGGTTGTCCAATTTCAAGTGGTCAGTCCTAAACACACTTACATATGAGCAACATTAAATAGATGAAACAGGTTTTATATGTGTGGTGGTTTGAATAAAATGGACCCAATAGGCTCATACATTTGAATGCTTAGTCATCAGGGAGTGGCACCACTTGAGGATTAGGTGTGGCCTTGTTGGATGAAGTGTGTCTCACAGGGTAGGATTTGTGGTTTCAAAAGCTCAAGCCAGGCACTGTGTCTCACTCTTCCTGCTGCCTGTGGATCCAGATATAGAACTCTCAGCTCCTTCTCCAGCATCATATCTTCTGGCATGCGGCCAGGCTTCCTGCCATGCTGATAATGCATGAAACCTCTGAAACTGTAAGCAAGCCCCAATTAAATGTTTTCCTTTATAAGGGTTGCCATGGTCATGGTGTCTCTTCACAGCAATAGAGCACTGACTAAGACAACATGTATATTTAAAAAAATGAAGAAGTCATGGATCTGAGAAGGAATGGGGTACACACAGGAGGAGGTGGAAATGATGTAAATACAGTACTCATGCATGAAATTCTAAAAAAATATAAAATAAAAGAGGATGGATTAGTGGCTCAGTGGTTAAGAGCACTGGCAGCTCTTCCAGAGGACCCAGATTTAATTCCCAGCACCCACGTGGTGGCTCACAACCATCTGTAACTCTAGTCCCAGGAGATCAGAAACCATCTTCTGACCTCTTCAGGCACCAGCACACTCATGATGCACAGATACACATGCAGGCAAAACACTCACATACATAAAATAAAAAATAGTGATAATGATAATAATGCATAAAATAGAACTGATAGATCACATTCTAGTTGTAATCATTTGAGAAAATGCCATGCTGTTTTCCATAACGGCTTTAACTTTTCTCATTTCCACTACTATACACAAGGCACTGTAGACATTGCCTCTAAATCCTCACCAATAGTCATTATTTACTGTCATTTAAAAAATATATGGCAGCCATCATTATAGCTCTGATATGTCATCTCAGTACAGTTTTAATTTTCAGTTCCCTGGTGATCAGTGATATTGAGATTAAATCCTGTGCTTTATTTATTTGTTTATTTGTTTGTTTGTTTGTTTGTTTGTTTTCAAGACAGAGTTTCTCTGTGTATCCCTGGCTGTCCTAGAACTTGCTCTATAGACAGGTTGGCCTTGAACTCATAGAGATCCTCCTGCCTCTGCCTCCCAAGTGCTAGGATCAAAGGCATGCGCCACTATACCCAGCAGGAAATCCTGTGTTTTATGTATCAAATATTTACTTCTAAGACCAGAACTCTATTTCAAAACCTGGGAGGAAGTGAACATATAATTGATGTTCTAATTATAACAGAGTTCCTCCTCAGGGTTTTCAGCTCACTTGGTCTCTTATTACTATATATGAATCAGTAGAAATGAGCAGTGCTTGGTGGCTCTTATGAGTCACTGTACCTGCCACGATCATGTATTCCCTTATTTCTAAGTGAGATGAAAGCCTTGGGAGGAAATGACAGATCTGACGTAAAGCCTTCCTCTGGCTGTTGGGCTGGGAGGAGATGTCTTAGCTATTTTTCTAGTACCATGAGACGATACCATGACCAAGGCAACTTATAGAAGAAAACGTTGATTTGTAGCTTACTGTTTCAGAGGCTTAGATCCATGCCTGTCATGGCAGGGAGCATGGCAGCAGGCAGGAAGGAATGGTGCTGGAGCAGTAGTTTCGAGCTCACATCTCGAGATGTGACCACAAAGCAGAGATTGAGAGAGACACTGGGAATGCTCCAGTTTTTTGAAACTTCAAACCCTGCCCCCAGTGACACACATCCTCCAATAAGGTCACCCCCCCTAATCTTTCCCAAAACAGTTCTAACAACTGAGAACCAAGTATTCAAACGTAAGAGTCTAGGGAGGCCGTTCTCATTCAAACCACCACAGTACACTAAAGGGGAGCATCTTGGATTATGGGTATAGATGGACAATAGTGACGTCAGCTTGCTTGGACCTTAGGGGAACAGTGGGAGTAGCAAGTTGAAAGCTTCTTAACATAGTTCAAAGGCAGAGCCATCTTGCTTCATGTTGGATTGAAACTGTAATATGCGACAAGAGGACAGAGCATTTTAAAGACAGTCGTATTTTTGCTAAATTAAAGAAACAAACATGTATCTATCTATTTGTGTGTGAGGTAGGGGATCTTGCAGGAGTCAGTTTTCTCCTTCCACTAGGAATTGAAGCAGTTTGCCTGCCTTTGCCTGCTGAGCCATCTCACCAGCTTTCTAGCCTAGGTTGGTCGCAAACTGCTTATGTAGCCAAGGAAGACATTCAACTTCTGGTCCTCCAGCTCTCCACCTCTTAAGCGCTGAGTGTACCACCACGACAAGTTTATACAATTGGTTGTTTCAAATCAGTTCTTCCTTCATTTAATTTTTATTTTAATTAATTAATTAATTAATTAATTAATTTTGTTTTGTTTTTTGAGACAGGGTTTCTCTGCATAGCCCTGACTGTCTTGGAACTTGCTCGGTAGATCAGGATGGCCTCGAACTCAGAAAGATCTGCCTGCCTCTGCCTTCTGAGCACTGGGAGTAAAGGAATGCACCACCGTGCCTGGTCTATTTCTTGATATATAATCAAATGTGTTTAAAATAGAGACTTGAATAGATATTTATGTACCCATGCTCATAGTGGCTCAAATGTTCACCCACATGTAGATGTAACCAACCGTCTTATTAAATAAGAAACACAGAACCAATGCAAAGAAGAAAGCCAAGAGGTCAGAGCTAAGAGCTAAAACCTTACCCTTCCTCCTGCGGTGGTCCTACCTCTCCAAAAGAGAGCTACTTCCTGTGTTAAAGTCTTTATATAGACTTTCTGTTCTGCCTTCTCATTGGTTGTAAACCCAACCACATGACCGCCTCATCACTGCCTGTCTGTACAGACCTCCAGGTCTTCTATGGTTGGTATTGAGATTAAAGGCGTGTGTATCCAATGCTGGTTGTATCCCTGAACACACAGAGACTTACCTAGCTCTGCCTACCAAGTGTTGGGATTAACACACACACACACACACACACACACACACACACACACACACAGCTACTCACCCCAGAGAGGGACCCCACAGCAGACCAAAGTAACAATTGCACCAATGCCCAACTTGGTGAAACCAATTAATTTTTCTGGGGTTACTTATAGAAATATGGATGACAGAAGAGCAGAAATTAATCAAAGACTGCTGTATTACTGAAGCCCACCCAAGCATAGGTGACAGCTCATAAAACCTGGGAACCTGGAGCACATTGCACAAACAGGTTGGAGAGGGTCCTTTCCAAATGACTCAGCTGGCCTAAGCCCCTTCCAGGAAACTTGGCTGGTTTCTGTGTCTTCCAGACAGCTGGTCTGGTCTGAGTCTTCTTTGCAGCTTGATTTGTCTGAGAGTGACTTTCTGTAGTCTTTACTGTTTACTCTTGGGGAGGGAGGGGCCTAGTGAGTCTGGTCAGTTTCTGGGACTTCTGGAAACTATCGTGAGTGAATAAAAGCAAGTTGGGTAGGAAAGCATTTAATTCATTCTATACTTCCAGGTCACAATTCATCATTGAGAGAAGTCAAGTGTTGGCATGTCTCTGGAGCATTATTTTGATTAATAATTGATTTAGGAGGACCCAGCCCACTGTAGGTGGTACCATCTCTAAACTAGTGTCCTGGGCTGTATACAGCTAATCATGAGCTTGTGAATGAGCCAGTAAACAGCATTCAGCCATGGTTTCTGTTTTCAAATTGCTGACTTGAGTTCCTGTCCTAATTCCTGCCCTGACTTCTTTCAGTGATGAATTGTGACCTGGAAGTGTAGAATTCATTAAACCCTTTCCTTCCCAAGTTGCTCGTAGTCATGGTGTTTATCACAGCAACACAAAACAAAATAGGATGATTAGTACTCAAAAATAAAATGAAAACAAAGCTATGGTTCACAAGGATCCACACGTCCTTGAGGAGTTACAGATTAGTGGTTGCTGGGAGAAGGGAGTCATATTCGTCAGTGGCATAGGCACTGCTAAGTTGTCCTTGCTCAAGCAGACAACCCCCTACCCATGCTCATGAACATTAATTAAATGCAGTGGGACACAGTAAAAAAAAAAATGGTAAGAGGTGCCAAAGAGATGGTTTAGTGGTTAAAAGCACTTACTGTTCTTCCAGCGAACCTGAGTACAGTTCTCAGTACCAACGCCAGGTTGCTCAGTCTTAGAGTTCTTATTGCTGTGAATATATACCATGACCACAGCAACTCTTACAAAGGAAAACATTTAATTGAGGGGCTTACAGTTAAGAGGTTCAGTCCAAGCCAGGCGGTGGTGGTGCACGCCTTTAATCCCAGCACTTAGGGGGCAGAGGCAGGCAGATCTCTGTGAGTTCGAGGCCAGCCTGGGCTACAGAGTGAGTTCCAGGAAGGCGCCAAAGCTATACTGAGAAACCCAGTCTGCGGGGCGCGAATCAGTAAGAGGTTCCGTCCATTATTGTCATGGTGGTACACGGCAGCGCGCAGGCACACATGGTGCTGGAGAAGTAGCTGAGAGTCCTACGTCTTGGGCAGGAAACAGGAAGTGAACTGAGACACTGGGTGGTATCTTCAGTATAGGAGACCTTAAAGCCCACCTCCACAGTGATATATTATTTCTAACAAGGCCACACCTACTCCAACAAGGCCACACCTCCAAATAATGTCACAGGGCAATCTTCTTTCCAACCAACACACCCACAATCCCCTGTAACTCCACTCCAGGGAATCCAATGCTCTATTCTGCCCTCCTAGGACATCCACATATACATGCATAAACACAGGCATAGACATAGACACACACACTGAAACAAATCTCTAAAAAATAAGGTAGGAGAGGAACTTGTTTGGAAAAGAAGGTATGTGGTGGGAGGGGTAGCAGATAAGAGTGAATAACTTAGGAATATAACGAGAGAGAGAGAGAGAGAGAGAGAGAGAGAGAGAGAGAGAGAGAGAAATTTGTGAAAGAATAAAGTAAAAATAAGAGCAATGATACTATTTTTAATGAAACTGATGCATTTCTCTTTCTCAGAAACTATTAGCAGAATGCCTAGTCTGGAGTTTTGATGGAAAGACAAGAATAGGTTGGAGGTATGGAATAGGCCAGAGCCTTGGAAAAACATGACTATATTATTTTTTAAGCTCAAAATTCAAAGAAAATAATACTGATCCTCTTATATGTGAAGCTTCAATATTATGAAAACACACTTCAAAAAATTAGGAAAAATGGGGCAGGAGAGATGGCTGAGCAGTTAAGAGCATATACTGCTCTTCCAGAGGACCTGAGGTCAATTCTTAGCATTCATGTTACGTGGCTCACAACCTCCTGTGACTCCAGCTTCAAGGGGATCTGACATCTCTGGCCTCTATTGTGGTGGTATTGTGTTCCCCAAAATATTGTGTACCCTAATAAACTTATCTGGGGTCAGAGAACAGAAAAGCCACTAGATACTTAGGATAGGCAGTGGTAGCACACGCCTTTAATCCTAGGATTCCAGAGGCAGAAACCCATCTGTTCAAGGATACAGCCAAGCATGGTGACTCATGCCTTTAATCTCAGAAAGCAAGCCTTTAATCCCAGGGAGTGATGGCAGAAAGCAGAAAGGTATACAAGGTGTGAGGACCAGGAACTAGAAGCATTTGGCCTGGTTAAGCATTTGGCCTGGTTAAGCATTCAGGCTTTTGAGCAGCAGTTCAGCTGAGACCCATGCTGGATGAGGACTCAGAGGCCTCCAGTCTGAGGAAATAGGATCAGCTGAGGATCCGGCGAGGTGAGGTAGCTGTGGCTTGTTCTGTTTCTCTGATCTTCCTTCCAGTTCACCCAATACCTGGCTCAGGTTTGATTTTATTAATAAGACTCTCTACGATTCCTGCTACACTCTATGGGCACCTGCACATGTGTACACACATATACACAATTAAAAATAATAAAATAGAGCTGTATATGGTGTGTTCACCTTTAATCCCAGTACTTGGGAGGCAGAGGCAAGTGGATCTCTGAGTTTGAGACCAGCCTGGTCTACAGAGCAAGTTTCAGGACAGCCAGGGCTACACAAAGAAACCCTGTCTCAAAATACCAAAATAATAAAAACAATAATAATAATAATATATAATCATCATCATCATCATCTTAAAAAAACGTAGGGAAAAAACTTAGTATAATCTCTTAACCAAGGTGTGTAAAAAAGGGATACAATCCGCAAAGAATGTGAAGATTGGAAAGAATATTTACAAAAAAGAAAGTGAAGAATTAAGAACCTAAGATATAGAAGACAAAATAAAAAATGATTCTGAGGATAGCCTGATAAATTTGCTTCCACGTGTGATTCTGTCAAGTCAATGGGGGAAAATCTGAGAACGGAAAGTGGAGAGAAGCATGTAGCCTCCAGCAAATAAAAGAGAACCACACAGACGCACTCGTTTGTTACTGAAAACAAAACAAAATAACAAGGTGCTTTCCTCTGAAATGTGAGATACCAGGAAAAGGACATAGATGGCACACTGTTGTTTGTAACAGAAAAAAGAAAAAAGAGATGTGCCTCATTCCTATTTTGTTTCTGCTTTTTTCTGTCAAAATGAATGGATTTCTCGAGGAAACAGACGTGAAACTGCAGTAGTTTACAGCGAAAATGGGCTGCCCTGGCAATCAGAGGAGCAAAGTGGGAAATGTTGACTTGAAGCAGTTTCTGGCAAAATTCAGACTGGGTCATTTAAAAGAAAGACTTGAAGTGAGCAGCTTGTCAAGATGTCCTCATAGGGGTTCACTCTGGAAAGCCTCTGCTAGCTCCAGATCTTCACTCCCAGCTCTCCTGAGCAGCTTCTGGCAGTGCTGGGGGTGGTCCTTAAACAAGCCGGTGCCCCACCACTGAGCCACAGCCTCAGCCTCCAAAAGGACATTATTGTGAGTATGAAGACTCAAAACTTTGCCCATCCACTTTGCTTACATAACCCTGGAAAAATTGCACAGTTTAATCAGGGTAAATTTAAAGGAGTGAACCTCCTCATTCCATGAACTTCTATGTTCAGCTATGCCGGAGATCAACAGGAATTAGTCTCTGGCTTCCAAAGGTAGTAGAGCATAAATATTTGCTAAATGCTTTGACAAAAGTATGAGTGTGTTCACACTCAAGAGATTATTTCCCGACGTACAGTGGGAAGCCTGTTCACTAGTACCAACTGAAGAATACTTAGCAAGTTTAGATGAGCTATGCACTAGCAACGTTTCCCTCAAACTTTAACGTCAGTGGGCTCACTCAGTTTGGCAGTGGTAAGCCTGCAACAGTTGTTTTGTTTGTTTGTTTGTTTGTTTTTGGTTTTTCGAGACAGGGTTTCTTTGTGTGGTTTTAGTGCCTTTCCTGGAACTTGCTTTGGAGACCAAGCTGGCCTCAAACTCACAGAGATCCACCTGCCTCTGCCTCCCGATTGCTGGGATTAAAGGCGTGCACCACCACTGCCCCGCTTGCCTGCAACTGTTTTAAGGGCCTATTTCTTTCTTTCTTTTTTTTTTTTTGGGGGGGGGGGTTGGGTTTCGAGACAGGGTTTCTCTGTGTAGCTTTGCACCTTTCCTGGATCTCACTCTGTAGACCAGGCTGATTTCTTGGTGTTCTGAGATGGGGGTCTCTCTCCATAGACCAGGCTGGTTTAGAACTCACTTTTGTTTTTCTAATGCTGGAGATTGAACTGGGGTTTTTATACATGATAGACAAACATTCTACCACTGACTTATATATACATACATATATGCATACAGAGGGGCAAGGAAAGAGGAAGCGGGGAGAGAAGTACTGGGTATGAATTTAGGGTCTTGTACATATCAAACTAGCATCCCTTCCACCAAGATACATCCCCAGTGAGGACCACTGTTTTAGTATTCTATTTTTAATTTCTTTATATTTTTAATTTGCATGTGGCATGTGCACACATGGTTTCAAGTGTACCAGAGGAGGATGTTTGCTGTCCTGCTCTATCACTGTCTGTCTTGTCCCCTTGAGAATCTCTCACCTAGCTTGGAGCTAGGCTGGTGGCCCCAGCAATCCTCCTGTCTCTGCCTCCTCAGCCCTGGGGTTACAGACATGCATGGCCACACCCAGCTCTTTATGTAGGTGCTAAGGATTTGAACTCAGGTTCTCATGATTGTGCAGCAAGCACTCTTACCCACCGGGCTGTCCCCCCAGCTGCAGAACTACATTTTCAAGTGAGCTTTATCAAAGTTGGTTTTACATAAAGTCAGGATGTTAAGAGGATATGGCAGTCACATAACCTGAAGAGGGCCCCGGTGAATAGTGTGCCTTTTAAGAGATCTGGGAGCCAGGCAGTGGTGGTGCACACCTTTAATCCCAGAACTCGGGAGGCAGAGGCAGGCGGATCTCTGTGAGTTCGAGGCCAGCCCGGGCTACCAAGTGAGTTCCAGGAAAGGCGCAAAGCTACACAGAGAAACCCTGTCTCGAAAAAACAAAACAAAAACAAAAACAAAAACAAAAATTAAAAAAAATTAAGAGATCTGGGAAGTGGGGCAGACACAAAAAGTAGTTTCAAGTGAGTTGCCATGGGAGCGAATTGATTTTCCGCTCAGAGATTAGACTACTTAACAAAGTCAGAGATATAGGAATGAGGTGGAAGAAGATGAAAGTAACTTTAATCTTATCTTTAGCTGGGTCAGCCGATGGAAAAGAGCAAGCTCCACTAGTGTTTTCCATGATCTCAACCACACTTGGTTAGCAAAAATGACAATCAAATCATATATTAAGAGCCCAGAAGACTTCAGGTCTCTGTCATTTTCCCAGTACACTATATATATATATTTTCCCCAGTACATAATATGTATGCATATAATCACTATTTTATTTTTATTCATTTTTTTATTTATTCTTCTCTCATACAATACATCCCAACTGCAGTTTCCCCTCCCTCCACTCCTCCTAGTTCTGCACAACCAGATCCACTCTTCCTCCCTCTCCCTTCAGAAAAGAGCAGGCCTCCCAGTGATATCAACCAAACATGGCCTAACAAGACACAATAAGACTAGGCACAAACTCTCATATCAAGGCTGGATGAGGCAACCCAGTAGGAGTAACCCAGTACATCTGAATCCCCAGAGCAGGCAAAAGAATCAGATACACCCCCACTTCCACTGTTAGGAGTCCCACAAAAACCCCAAGCTATACAACCGTAGCATATATGCAGTGAACTAGTGCAGACTCATGCAGGCTCCCTGGTTGTCACTTCAGTCTCTGTGAGCCCCTGTGAGCCCAGGTTAGTTGATTCTGTGGGCCATGTTCTCCTGGTGTCTTCAACCCCTCTGGCTTCTACAATCCCCTCCCCCACCTCTTCTGCTGGCTTCCCAAGCTCCACCTAATGTTTGGCTGTGGATCTCTGTATCTGCTCCCATCATCTGCCAGAGGAAGCCTCTCTGATGACAATCCTTAATATATATTTTATTATTCTGCCATGTCAAAGGATAAGATTGTGAGTTCCTCATTTCTCAGCTCACTTCCCTGTTCCCTGGCTATTCTCAAGGTTAAAAGTCCGTATCGAATGGTGAGAAGCAGACCCTGATGGGCAGGCACTTGGACTGGCCAGAAGAAGGGAGCTTCTAAAGGTCACTTTCACACAGCCTCTGCAGATGGTGACCTTAGAGCAACAAGCAGGAAGGCCAATACATCCAAGAGCAGCCTGCTGCAAAAGCATCCATCTGCTGATAAGCAAGTATAGTGGAGATGACAGGTTAAGCCTGTAGCTGGAGCAAATATGACTTTCTTCCCACGAAGCTTTGACAGGAAGTTCTGTGACTCATGGTATACTCATCTCAACCACGTCTCCTGCACATCCCCAAAGCACAGATAAAGGATATTGATTCTGAATCTGCACCTCTACAACTTGCTGGCTGCCTGGTTTGTTTCCTTCAGAAGAGTTGGCTTGTACCTAAAAGCATTGTTCCTTTTCAAATATTTTTGTGGACAGAGTTGGGTTTTTATAGTGCTGGGGATCAAACTGTAGGCCTTATCATATTAAGTGTGTGCTCTTCCTTAGCTACATTCCCCACCCCCAATTGTGCTACTTTCCTAAAGCAAAAGCTGCAGCTAACCATGCCAATGCCTTTCAAGGAGGGCGATGATCTGTGGGTGAGAATTGTCTCTGGAGTGAAAAAAATTAGTGGCTGCTAAATTTCACTACCTCAGTCACTCAGCCACAGGGAAAAAGCACTTCTGCTGAGCTTTGGTTGTGTGTAAAAGAAAAACCTCAAAGGACACTATCTTAGTTAGGGTTTCGATTGCTGTGAAGAGATACCATGATCTCGGCAACTTGGATAAAGGAAAACATTTAACTGAGGCTGGCTTACAGTTTAGATGTATAGTCCATTTTTTGTCATGGCAGGAAGCATGGCAACACGCAAGTAGATACGGTGCTGGAGAGGAAGCTGAGAGTTCTACATCTGAATCCACAGGCAGCAGGAAGAGACTGCCATACTAGGTCTGTGTTGGTTTAAGTTCGGCACAGTGCTCTTGCCTTAATCTACTGCTGTCTCAGCCAGCGATTGCAAGTCCGAAGTTACCAGCCTGGTTCTCTAGCAGTGGCCTCACTGCTTAGGCTGCAGTTGGGTGAGAATTCTGCTCCTGCAGGCATCAGCCCTTTTGCTGTTGCTAAAGGTAGCTTTAACTAAATCTATATCGTTCTAATTATGAATAAGATTCAAGAGTCAAAGGCTGGGGTGAAAACCTGCGAGCTCAGAGAGGCTGAGTAGCAACTAACTAACCTTCTCTCCTTGCTGGCATCCACAGAAGACACGTGCTTCTGCTCTGCCAAACCAGAAAAGGCTGTGCCACTCTAACCCTACCCTACTACTTCCTGTGTCTCTGTCTCTCCTGGATGTCCTCTGAGGCTCTATGATTACTTTCTCTCAACTAGTTGCTAATGCACCCTCCTGACCCAAGGTTAATTTTATTTAACACAAATGCAAACTTGGGTTTCACGGTGTGCTCAAATATCTCCCAATGGGCCTGGCTTGAGCACCTGACACCTCAAAGTCCACCCCCTCGTGACTCACTTCCTCCAACAAATCCACACCTACTCCAACAAGGCCACACCTCATAATAGTGCCACTCCCTATGAGCCTATGGGGATCATTTCCTTTCAAACCACCACAGGCACCTACCAAACATTACCATAAGTTGTCCCTAAGTGAATAATTGTAGATTTCTGTAGTTGAAGTTATTTTGTTCCTGTCTGGCTCCTGCAGCCCTTAGACCCAAGCAAACACATAGAGACTTATATTATTTACAAACTGTATGGCCTAATGGCTCAGGCTTTTTGTTAGCTGTTTTTATATCTTAAATTAACTTATTTTTATTAATCTATAAGTAGCCACGTGCCTTGTGGCTTACCAGTATCTTAACATGTTGTTTTTCATCACAGAGGCTGGCAGCGTCTCTCTGTCTCAGCCTTTTTTTTTTACCCAGCATTCTCCTCTCTCCTTGTCTCACCTACACTATCCTTCCTGCCTGACTACTGGCCAATCAGTGTTTTATTTATCAATCATTCACAGCAACATGTATTCACAGCATACAGGACATCCCACAGCAGATTTCATTTAGGAAAAGAAAAACAACAACAAAAAAGCATCATTTATTTAAATGCCACATTGAAATATGAAAATCTTCCAATGGAAGCATTTTTTCTCCTCCATTTTGTCTCTCTTGAGATTGGTTTTCTTTCCTTCACAGAAATGTGTGTGCTTAAGCTGCTCTGAGGCCAGGGTGCTAAGGAGGAATGTGACAGGCACTGTCTCTCCAGCTGCTGTGGGTGGCTGAGGGAGAAGGGAAGGTGGCACCTTCATCACAGGTCTGCATTTGCACATGATCTGGCCTTAACACAGTCTGTTAGAGGGGCTTTAGCAGTGGCTGATGAGCTGTGGGCCCAGTGTCACCTACACCAAGGTGAGCCAGGGGTCAGCAACAACGTGTGAAATCCAACTTGGTGCTCCAGGCAAGTTACTGACTTTCCCAAAATATATATATATATATATATATATATATATATATATATATATATATAGAGAGAGAGAGAGAGAGAGAGAGAGAGAAATCACTGTGGAGATGTTGCTTCACTTCTGCTTTTCAAATCTCTTGCAAAATGAGTTTTGTGGCTAATCCTGACATACAATGGGACACAATTCTATGAACTATAGCTCCTGTTTACCAAAGCTGGTGCAGTAAAAAGTCATCACAAGTGTGAACTGAGAACCTTGGTTTCCTTTAGTTATAAACTGCACATTCCTCAGATTATGCAGGGGAGGGGGACAGAAGTATTATGGCAGCCAAGCCCGATGGCTCATGCCTCTAATTGAAGCTGCTCGGAATTCAGTGATACACAAATCACCTGGGATTCTGTTAACTGGAACAGGAGGATCTCAAGTTTGGGTGATCCTCAGAACAAAAATGATGAAGGGTCAGCGACGTAGCTCAGTGGCCCTGGAGTCAATCCTCAGCACCACAAAGCAAAGTATTAAAGGTAAATAAATCTCATCCATTTAAATTGGGGAAAACTTTAAGGTTTTTTTTTAAGTGTGTACAGGTGTTTTGTCTGCATGATGTCTGTATACCATATATAAGCATGCCTGGTCCTCTGCAAGAGTAACAGGTGCTCTTAACGGGAGAGTCAACTCTCCAGCCCCACTCCAAATGTATTTTTGGAATACCCACTGTGGTGGCTCGAAATGTCTCCATAGGCTCACATACTGAATTTGCATTCTATATATCTCACAATTTGAATTGTATATTTACAATTGCTTATTTGACATCTCCTCTGGGATACCTATGGATGGATCACAAGTATAGTCAAAAGTGGACATTTCCCCCTTTCTTTCTTTCTCTTCTGTCCCCAAACCCAAACCATTCGACCTACAGTCTTCCCCATTTTAGTAAATGGTAGCCCAGCCTTGTTTGACAAGGTCTCACTATATGCCTCTGCCTCCCGAACGCTGGGATTAAAGGCAAGAGCCACCATGCCTGGCCACAGTCTTCTTAATACACCAAAAACCACGGAGTTGTCCTTGACTCTTCTCTCTCCTACTTTGTAATCCAATCAGGGACCAGAACCACCTCTAGTGTTGCCGCCCCATTTGAGCTGCCTCCAGGGCATGATTATTGCTGTGGCCTCCGGAGTAGGCCTGACAGGTAAAGTAACAAGCCTAGTTCAATTTGTATTTCTGATAAACAGCAGAAATCTTTTAAAGTATGTGCCCCATATAGTATCATCCTCCTCTAGTGGTCCTCTCCTATGTCTCCTCACGGCAAACTCCCACTTACTTCAAGGATTTTCTCAAATGCCAGATTTTCAGTGGGTTCCATAGGTTCAGTCTGTGAACATCTTAAATAGCAACTCCAGTATTCCGTGTCCCCCTCTCTGTTCATTTTTCTCCATGGTGGTTGCTATAGTTTGTACCTAAAATGTTCTCCAAGGCAGAGCTTTCTGCCCAAGCACTACCAGGCTGGACCAAGAGCAGCTGGGGGCTTACAAAGACCACCAGAATAACCGGAATTGTGGGGACTTTGTGACAGCTATTCCCCGATTGGCAGGGCGCAGTAAGATAATCAGCCAATCAGTGTTCCTCAAAAACTGGACAGTCCTGGGGCTTCAGAGCACCCTGCAGGCAGAAGGGACTCCTCAGCCCTGCCTCAGCCTCCGAAACTCCATGTCTCGGATTCAGACAAGAATTCTGAGGTAGTCTGCAGGCTCCAGATGTGGCAGCCACCCACCACTTCAGATCAGCGGCTGTGGAAGTCTGCGGCCTGCGGACTTGCTATGCAAAGGATAGCTCTCGATTGGCATCTCAGTGCCTTCAGAGCTTTGAAGGGCCACACTTCTCTGAGCTGTAACAGCTCTCACCCAGCATCCCTTGCCTTACTGAGTTCAGACTTGCTTCATTTAACCCCACATGACAATCAATTTGAACTTGTGTTACCTGTTTAATGGTTGTGATCCTATACGGACAGTAAGTTAGCTCCCATTGGTTCTGTACGCTGTCCGTCCACTACGTTCTGGGAGCAGGGTGGGAAAGAGCCCAGATGAACATAAAAGATGGTTTCCACTCACCACAGCGGGACCTCTGTCTCTTTCTGTCTACTCCCCCTCCAGAAGATGAATAGATTCCCCTCCACATATTTTATCACAGTGACAGAAAACTAATACAAATTATTATCATCTATCATAGTAAATATTTTGTTTATCATTTGTCTTACTACACCAGAATCTAAGTCCCCTGGGGGCAATGCTTTGGTTTTTGTTTTTAATGTTTTGAGCTCTAATGTATGATTAACATTTGGAACAGTGCCTCTTACACAATGACATCCAATATTTATTGAATGAATGAAAGAATAAAGAACCTTCATTTTAACAAATATCTGAGCAAATTTTAAATGTAAGTTCTACCCAGAACTCATAGGAGAGCGGGAGAAAGACAGATAGCTGCTACTGAAGGTGGGTCCCTGACAGACTTATAAGTATTGCCAGTTCACCCCAACACACAGAGTCGGTGTTATCATGGACTAACTGCTTTCTGTGGGTGTCTTCTTTTGGAGAAAGGAAGAGGGTCTTAAGCAGCTTAAGATCTGGTCCTCCTGTTTTGACCTCCTGGCTGCTAAAATTCATGCTTACACAAGTCATCTGGGACTCTGTCAACAGGCAGGTTCTGGTTTATTCAGTCTGGGCTGGGGCTTGAGAACTTGAATTTCTCACAAGCCCCCAGGTGATGCTAGCACCTGGGTCCGCCCTGGGAGTAGCAAAACTTAACGGATTTCTTAAAATTATTCTTGTGTGTGTGTTCTGCATACATGCTACAGCATTCACATAGAGGTCAGGGGACAAAATGGGAGTAGGTTTCTCTTTCCACCTGTATGTGGGCTCCAAGAATAAAAACTCAGGTCACGAGGCTTGGGCAGCAAGTGCCTTTACCCATTGAGCTACCTGACATGCCGAGGAGGAGGAGCCCAAATGTAACCAGTGCTGTTAGATCACACATCTCTAGTTGCCTTTATTTCTCCCTGAAGTCAGGCCATGCCCCTTGCAAATCTCTCCAGGGAGTTGACATGCAGGTGTGCTAGAACTCCTAAGTTCTCACGGAGTTGACTTTTCTCAGATTTGCTCATGGCTACAAGGCCTGGCCAACTTTCCCTACTGCTCAGACAGACCCAAGACAGACTTGAATTGTAGCTAGATTTTAATCCATGATTTCCTGACTTCTAGCATGAAGTCAGAGTTATCTAGCATGTAAATGAACTGCTCGCTGACCATGAAAACCGCTAAGAGCACGAAATGCCCCTTTGCTCTCTGGAATCAGAACTGCTTTCTCTCTTCAAGACCCCATGGTGCTGCCGCCCATGGTGGTAGCACACGCCTTCAATCCCAGCACTCAGGAGGCAGAGCCAGGCGGATCTCTGTGAGTTCGAGGCCAGCCTGGACTACCAAGTGAGTTCCAGGAAAGGCGCAAAGCTACACAGAGAAACCCTGTATTGAAAAAAACAAAAGAAAAGTTAGGATCTTAAATATAGAAATGTACTCTGCTACAGTTCAATGTGGCAGTGTTATTTTAGTGCAACTGGCACATACATGAAGAGCAAAAATTATGGAGGAAAAGGGAAGGCTGACAATGTTAAATTTAAGCACCCAAAAGTGTATGACTGCTGTTGGGAGTATGTGGGGCAAGGAGGCTGGTATTTTGGTGCCCCTTAAATCACACCATAGGAAGGTTTCTTAAAGGCAAGGGAAGCTCTTTGTGATGTACAGAATTAACAACTCTAATAGCTCCATACCAACAAAGGGCCTACATGCCCAAGTGGCATGGCCAGTTTCTCTTTCCTTGTGCTCAGGCCAAGGAAGTAACAGAAGCCACTGTGTTTTTGCAATACCCCTTCCAGTGAGTCTCTCTTCGAGAAGTCCACACCCACACTCTAGGGTGTGCTTTACCTTCTTCTGGAGTGCCTCTCTTTCTCATAACTCTTAGGCTTAAAATCTATTTTAAATTATCTTTAATAAACACCAACTCCTCCTCATAAAAAAGGAACATCACTTCCATTCTCGGTAAGCCTCACAACTCCACAAGGTAGACAGTATTGTTCTCATTTTGTACTTGAGGGAACTGACTTTCAGGCCACGTCAAGGAACTTGACCATGGTTACCATGGTAGGCCAAGCTACAGACCCCAAAGAGGTCCTAATCCCCAGCAGCTATGACTCTGGTACCTTTGGTAGAAAAGGGATTTTGCAGCTATGATTAAGTTGAAGATCCGGGCCTGAGGGAATCACCTTGGATAATCTGTGTGGACCCAAAGCAATCTCACAAGTCATTGGAAGAGGAGCCAGAAAGTTAGATAACAGTATAAAATATGGCTGTGGGAATAGAAGATGGATCAGTACAGTGATGGAGCCACGGACCAAGGAGTGCAGGCAGCTTTTGGAAGCCAAAATCCCTCAAGACACTTTCAGAGCCTCTCAAGGGAACACAACTTTACTAACTGGTTTTATCCCTGTCACCCTTTTTGGACTTTGGATCTCCTAGATTGTAAGATAGCAACTTTAACGAGACAAGATCTCATGCTGTAGCCCAAGCTGGCTTATAACTTAATATGTAACTCCAGCTACTCAAACATGACAGTTCTCCTGCCTCTGCCTCTTGAGTGCTGTAATAACAGGTGTGAGCCACCATGCCATGCCCAGCTAGATCATCGGACATACCAGCCCCAAATAATTTCTTCTATATGCATGGCCTGCTTGTCATTTCAGTAGTTACAGTCATCTGGATTGAAGAACATGCTTTTTAAATGAATTGCAAACACCTTTGGCAAGCTCTAAAAGTCACTGGTCCTTTAGAATGGATTGAGTTACACTCGGCTTTTCTGTTATACTTGATTATACTTGGCAATGAAGAAATTCAGAGTTTTGATTGGGTGAGGATAGCACTTCAGTTTACAGATCAGAAGTTTACAGATTCAGTTTACAGAAATCAGCCTTGGATTTCTGAGGGGCACAGAGGGTGGTGACAATTAAAACTGTGAAGCCACTTGAGGGCAACAGGTCCAAAATGCCAAAGGCTGCTCAGTTGATTTCAAACTTCTCCCAGGAGATACCGACTGCACAGAAATGGTCATTTTTTCAGCTGCTTGTGACTACTGCTGCTGTTATCTAGCTCTTTGATCCTGGCCAAGAGCCTTCCTTCCCTTTCAGACAGTACATGCCTTTACATGCAGAGGCAGGTGGATCTCTGTGGGTTCAAAGCCAAGCATGGAGAGTTCCGGGCCAGCCAAGGCTACATAATCGAGAGGCCTGTCTACAAACAAACAAACAAACAAACAAAGACACTTTCCTTTCTGTAACTCCCTTGCAATCCACGATCCATGTCCACAAACGGAGAGAAAAACACACAGCAAGGCTGGTAGGTCCTCGTCCAAGTGGAGAGCCAACTCTTCTTCTCAGTCTCTATCCTCGTTCTATGAGGACCTTTGAGTCCTAACCTAGCATTTCCAGCACAAAGGCTCCTTCACTTCGGGAAATCTAGAAGGTTTTGCAACCTCCTTGAGCTGCTCTCACAGCACAGCCTTCTCAATCAGGTAGAAAAGGGATGGGAAACTGGAACTTAAGAGAAAATCCCACTGGCGGTGACACACGCCTTTAATCCCAGCACTTGGGAGGCAGAGGCAGGCGGATCTCCAAGTTTGAGGCCATCCTGATCTAAAGTGAGTTCTAGGCAGCCAGGGCTGTTACACAGAGAAACCCTGTCTTGAAAAAAAAAAAAAAAGAGTAAAATCCTGAGATGTCCATGCTGCTGGCCAGCTTCCCTTTTCTGACTTAATTATTTCATGTATTTGATGTGGATGGCAGAAATCAGAAACAAGTGAGTTTTTAAAAAAACCTTTTAAATTCAAGGGCATGAAGGGTATGGGAATGGATGTTAGGTGGTGTTGAATACCATCCTCCAAGCATGGCAGCTGTGACTACTCCAAAGAATCTCAAGATCTGGCCAGCCATTCCATCAAGAAGGGTGGGGCGTGTTCTTACACCCTCAGTTTATATTTCAGCCATTGGCTCCTGCACCTCCCTCCAAGCTGTACGTGATTCTGCCCAGCTGCACAGTGTCAGGAGGTGATAGAGCAGCTGTCCTCTGAGACTTTAATTAGTGAAGCTGTTTTGGGGTCACCTATATGCCTGTAAGTAAGCCCAGTAAACTCACTGGTTCAGCAAGCTTTGGTGCACTTGTTACTTTGGTCTGTTCTCAGTGCCCTACGGGGATGAGTAGACATTTACTCCTATCTCCCCAGGAAAAGTCCATGTAGTAAACTGGATCTTCACGCCACTCAGGACTCCCCCAATGAAGAAAAGCTCACTTAGGATAGACATCATATCCAGAATTTCTTAGACATCACAAAGAATAGGCCATGCATATTCATGTTTCTCACTAAGTGACAGTGGCAGATGAGTGGGATCTGAAGGACACTAGACTTTGTCCTCCTAGTGAATGTGCGCTACCACCTCTGATCTTCGCACAGCATGGATTTACAGTTCAAACACTATCCAAAGAACCGCAGAGAACACGAGGGTGGTGTGGAACTGCTGGGAGAGAGAGCCGGACGATTTAACATAGTGACACTTGACACCATTGTTTTTCTACAACACTATAATTATAAAGTTGAAGGCACATCTTCGGCAGAATATCAATTACATGCGCATGAGAAAAAACAAACTAGACTACAGCAAAGAAATATTGCACAAAGTTGTCCGCTCCTGTTTTGGATACTAACCAAAGTTTTACAATACGTGGTTAAACATTTCTTCAAAAACACAAGGTTGAGACACCTGGTTCTGGCTACAAAAGGCATTTATTATCAATGTCATTAAAAAGCTCATGTGATTGAGAAATAAGACTTCATGCTTTCTATTTTATCTGGTTACTCATACCAGACCAAGGGACTTAAGAAAGTCAGTTTAAAAATTGGCAATGATTTGGTATAGATCTGTATTTTTATATTTGGTAAATAAATTGTTTTTTAAATACAGAAAACAAAATAATCCAAAGGAGTGATGTCAGGAATGTATGTTTTTTAAAAAGGAATAACCTGTAACCAGATGCCTCATCCAAAGAAAATAACATAGAGTAAAATAAATATTAAGAAAAATAATTTTAAAACAGAATCTACAAGTAATGGAAAAATCCTCTACTACATCTTTTTGATTTTAAGCTGTGTACAGAAAAGATATGCACACTCACATTTTTGGAAACATCTTGTCTATAGTGCTATTTCAAACATTCTGTATATCTGAATGAAGAATAATTTTTTAAAAAATTAAAGCATAATATAAAATTATTTGTTCATAAGGCATCAAATTTAACTTGCTAAAAGGTCGATACTAAAATAGGAAAAGCAACATTTCTACTTCACACCAACAACTATACTTTTAAAACTACAATAGTAAATTCTCTAGTTGTGTTTTAATCTTTAAATTCAAAAGGCATCTTTGGATAGTGAAGTTAAAGGTGCCCCCTAGCTGAGTCTGCATCAGCACTGGACAACAAAATGTCCACAATGCCTTCTGACAGAGAGAATGGTTGCTGGGTGAGTACAGAAGAGCGGCAAAGAAAGGGTTAAGAGCCTCCCAACAGATGCAAATAGAAACCCACTTTCTGTCTGTCTGCTCTCTCTGTATATGATGTGTGTATACACACATGTGAACACTCACTTACAAAACCTGTTCTCAACAGTAACTCATTACCCAAAGTGGGTGGCCAACTGAAGGCAGTGTGCTTGATCCCCTCTCTAAATGAACCCGCTCTCCTAGGAATAGAGCTTCTCTCAAACACATTTTTTTCTGGTAGTGAGAACTGAAATGCTATTCTCACTGTCCTATAACATTATGTGGAGGCAAGAGGAGGACTCAATAACACATGCATAAAAGAAGGAGTAACTGGCTGAGAGCCGGGGGACTTCTATTCTCAATTTGGGTCCAGAGCAAGAAAAATCTATTGTACATCTCTAGTATTAGCTGTTTCTTCTAGGAGTCAATGAGTTATGTTATGATGGGCCTCTAGAATTAAGAAACAAATATTCAAACTCAAACTTTCAAGATGGCAGAGGGATTGGTCTACAATAGAGTTTAAACATAATAAAACAGGTTTGCCTTTCTAGATTACTAGCACCTTCATCAAAAGTCTCTCCGACAGCTGGATAGAAGTTAGGTCTTTTCCAAATCTGGAAAGATAGCACTGAAGAGTGTAAACATGTAGGTGTGTAAAGGAAGAAGAGAGAAGAGAGGTGGAGTGGGGAAACTGTTCTCCATTTCACTTTAAACTCTGCTCCATAAAAATGACTTTTTATTCAATAGTGACCTAAAAAGGAGAAATGAACACTCTTGGGGCAGAAATCATGTATCATAGGCATTGTGCTATTGGCTTAAAGTATGGCATGCAAATAAAAGAGTAGGAGTTTGTTTATAAGCACAAATGTTCTGAACAAGAAAAAAATACAATTGACTATAACATATCATCAATCAGGGATTTTCTTATTTCTATATTACAGTTTGCTGTGTACTTTGATAAAAGCAGCTTTGTACGATAGTATTCTAAAATCATTTTGATAAATTATCTAAAACATAAGAGGTAACTAAATTTTTATTAAATTATAATATACCAGCCAAGTGATTGTGTCCTAAAAGAAGAATTTAGTGAACTCAAGTACTTTGATATGGCCCATATGTGTTAAAATACTAGTGTTAATCTTTGACGGGTTTTCAGTGAAAGAGGCTCACATGTGAAGTTTCTAGATGGGGACTGACGGATAGGCTCCACTCTGAACAAAGCTGGACTCAGCAGAGGAGAACTGAAAGCCAGCACAGAGCTAGGGAAACTGAGGGAAGAATGTGAGATTTCTGACAACAGCAGAGAAACAGAAGGGTGGGGAACTCTGCACACCTTGTCTTCTGAGTGACACAATGAAATAAGAGAAGATTTCAGAAAAACTGTCAGTTACAAAAATGGTTTGAGACAGAGTCTTAGTGTATATAGCCCAGGATGGCTTTGAACTTGCAGTCCTCCTGCCTCACTCCAAGTGACTACGGTCAGTTATTTTTAGTCAAGGAAAAACCACCGAAACCTGGCTCACTCGAAAGCTGACAAAAGCCACCCTGGAGGCTCTCAGGAACTACAGGACAAGGATGCAAGTGTTATGAGGTGAAAGCAAACCCACAAGAAATAAGGCACATCCATTTTGAAACAGTCGCAACTGTTTTCCTTCTAAACTAGATGCTTTGTACAGTGCTTTGAAAGCCATTGCTCCCCAGTGGGGCAAGGATACAGGCTCAAGAATATCCTCAGGTTCACGCTCTCAAATCTTCACATTTTTAGCCATCCTGTCTTTGGGCACTTCTTTTGGTCAAATAATGATTTGCCATATTAGCAGCAGGTCAGCAATCTAACTGTAGAGTTTGTTCTAAACTTGCTGCTCTACCCTCTGTCCCTAGTAAAACAAAAACTGCTGGGAATTTGTTTTGGATAATGCCAGGTTCAGAGCTCCTGCCCTGAGAAGATACTTTTGCCATCGACACAACTCAGGTAGAATCCTGCACATAAGAGCATGAGACTGACATGAGATCCTTCCATGACAACGTAAGTGCTGTGTCAGTGCACATGAACTTCAGCTAGCAGCACCCCGAGGCCTTTTACAGCGTGGTGTCATCATCTTCCCGGAAGTCTCCCACCAGAAGCGAGTGCTTGTCAGGTTCGCTAGTAACAACACTGTTCAGGGAGCGTTTGTCAGACAGCAGTGAGTTTATGGATGCTCTGCTGTAATTGACAATCCGGTCCAGCAAGCCCAGTCTCGGAGAACTTCTGGAGGCATCATCTATTCCAACGTGAACACTGATTTCTGAGGGACTCCTCTGTCCTGTGTGGCTTCGGGTACGCAACTCATAGTTGTCATAAGTCGGTTTCCTGTAACTGGACATAAGTTTAAAGCAACCGAATGTTAACTAGATGCTTGTTGTGTGCACAAAGAAAAGGAGATTTGCCCAGTATGAGATATGCAAAGGTGTCTACCGCTGAGAAAGTTGCTTGAAACTGACTTCATGGTGTCACAGAAACCAAACTCCCACTTCTCAAAGCTAGTATACGATACTTCACCCTTCTGGGCTGATGTCTGTAATACATCCACTACATAAAATGACAACTGCTTAGCTTTTCCTTTTTGTTTTGAGATAGCGTCTTTACTATGTAGCTTAGCCTGGAAAATGTGAGTCTCTCGCCCCTTCTTCTGAGTGCTGAGAATACAAGTGTGTACCACCACACACACAATATTTATTAATTATTACCTAGTAATTCTTAAGAACTGTTTAAGAGTCTGGGAAGATGACTCAGCAGATAAAATGATTGCTGTACAAGAATGAGAACCCGAGTTAGGATCCCCAGCACCCACATAAAAGTTGGGTGTGATGGCCTGCACCTGTGATCCTAGTGCTCGGGAGGTGAAGCAGGAAGAAAATGGGGACTTGTTTTCAGTCTAGCTGAACTGCTGAACCCTAGGTTCAGTCAGAGACTGCCTCAAAATATAATGTAAAGAAAAACAGAAGACACCCCGTGTCAACCTCTGACCTCCTCCACACACATGTCACACATGTACATTCTTACATGCACACACACACACACACACACACACACACACACTTACTTGGGTATACCCCATCAATACAAGAATCAAACATACTAAGAAACACTGGATGTTAGAATATGAGCAGTCATCATACTCACAGTTTGAGGAAAAGGGAAGAAAGTACTACAGAAACAGATGAAGCAGCCATTGCTGCAGATCCCATCCATGGTTGCAAGACCAAACCAATGGGCAGAAAAACTCCTGCAAACAAGTTGGGATCAGAGTAGGCAGTACTAAACACATTTCTCACACATGCACAATTTGTTTTCTTATTTCTTCAGCATTTGACCCTCTTGATTGTGGAGATTTGTGTTGTTGTCAATTTTTCCTTAGTAGAGTGCTGTTGTGAATATTCTTGTCCATATTTACTCACGTTTAAGAATTTCCCTAGGGTGCATCCCGGGGAGAAACAGCTGCATCCTGATAGTTGTAGGTGGATATTCTTTGGTTCTCTAGTGTACCAGAGCTCATACTCTACTAATTCACACACACATGCTTTTTCCTTTCTTTTTTTCTGCATATTTTCTTTTTTTGAGATAGGGTCTCACTATGAAGCCCTAGCTGGCCTCAAACTCACAGAGAACTGTTTAAGTGCTGTCTCCCAAATGTTGGGATTAAATTAGGCATGCAGCATCATACCTGGCCCACGTTTTTGTTTTAAGTTAAAAATTTAGATCTATTTGTCTGTCAGTCTATCTGCCCATCTATCAATTTATGTTTTTTGAAACAATGTCTTGCTATGGTAGCTCTGACAACTGGAACATGCTATGTAGCCCAGGCTAGCCTTAAACTTGCTGCTATCCTCCTGCCTTTGCCTCCCAAATGCTGGGATTACAGATGTGAGCTACCATATCAAAACACATTTGGTTTCAATAGATTTGTTTGTTTATTTATTGTTTTTTGAGACAGGGTTTCTCTGTGTAGCCTTAGATGTGTTGGAACTTACTCTGTAGACCAGGTTGGCCTCAAACTCACAGAGATCCATCTGCCTCTATTTCCTGAGTGCTGGGATTAAAGGCATGTACCACCACTGCTCGGTCCTTTTATTTTTAGTTTTGTATCAAAGCCTCCCCCCCAACCCCCCTGAGACAAGGTTTCTCTGTGTAGTTTTGTGCCTTTCCTGAAACTCACTCTGTAGCCCAGGCTGGCCTTGAACTCACAGAGATCCACCTGCCTCTGCCTCCCAAATGCTGGGATTAAAGGCATGAGCCACCACCGCCCTGCTTATGTTTAATTTTAATTGTGTGTGTGTGTGTGTGTGTGTGTGTGTGTGTGTGTGTGTGTGTAGGCACAGATTTTCTGTACCATTTTTTCAATGTTTACCTATGTGTGAAAATTTTCAAATTATAACATTGCAGGGAATTTTTTTTTTTTTTTTTTTTGTATTTCGAGACAGGGTTTCTCTGTGTAGCTTTGCACCTTTCCTGGAACTCACTCTATAGCCCAGGCTGGCCTCAAACTCACAGAGATCTGCCTGGCTCTGCCTCCTGAGTGCTGGGATTAAAAGCGTGCACCACCATGGCCCAGCTGAATTTTTTTTTAAATATCAAAACATTTATAAACTCTTAAGCTGTAATGAACTTTGTTGAACATTACCGGTTTTAACATCACCTCTCACCAAATTAACAGAGTATATGCAAAAACTAAGGTCAAAACTAAATCTAATTCTTCTAATATGATAGGTGTCTAATGACTTTAACCACAAAAATGAACTGTTTAAAAGTCACATACCAGCAGCAATGGGAATTCCAACCAGATTATAAATTAGAGCAAAGACAAAATTGATTCGAATCCTCTTGACTGTCTTCCTTGACAAGTCAATACTTGCCACAACATCCAGAAGGTCATTCTGAGAAGAGAGAGATCAGTGATATTAGTGAGACTCTAACTTCACTAGGAACTTCTCTACTTGTCACTGTGTACAGTGGGGATTACATATGCCTTGGGATACAATGTGAAGTCAGTACGAACTTCAGATAGTGCTAAGCCTTGAGGCAAGTTTGGAAGAGGATTGTGTGCTAGTATAAGGACTGAATACTACATAACATGCAGGATCACTACACAGTGTGCCTTACAGCACTACCACTAACCATGTCAGCAATGTCCCACTCCTCAGATTGCAGACACAGGACCTACTCTAGTGTGTAAGGACTGCCCGCTCCAGGACTTACCCTTATCAAAACCACGTCAGCTGCTTCAATGGCTACATCTGTGCCTGTGCCAATGGCAATTCCAACATTTGCCATAGCCAGAGCTGGAGAATCGTTGATTCCATCTCCTACCATTGCTACCCGTTTTCCCTCCTCTTGAAGCTGTTTTACCTTAGCAACTTTATGGGAAGGCAGAACTTCAGCAAACACCTTAGTAATGCCAACCTATGCAAAGAAAAGCAACTCATTTCAGGAAGTAATGCTGAGCACTATACACAAAGCTGAGCTTAGAATAATGCGCCATCATTTTTAACCTGCCAGATGTTTACATTTAAAAGACTGAAAATATCCAGTGATAATGTGGAGAAGTGAGCATTCTTTTTTAATACTTATATATTTTTAATGTTTTGCCTGCGTGTTTGCAAGCACACCAGACATGTGCCTGGTGTTCACAGAGGTCAAAAGAGGGTACTGGATGCCCTGAATTTGGAGTTAAAGATGGTTGTGAGGAAAAAAAGATGGTTGTGAACCACCAATAGGTATTGGGAACCAAACCTAGGTCCTCTGCAAGAGCAGCTAGTTCTCTTAATGGCTGAGCCATATCTACAGCCAATAAGCAATCTTGTGTACTGTCTGTATGTACAGAATGATACTGTCTTCAGGGGGAGAGCATTCATCAAAGTGTGCACATCATCTGCTCTGGAAAATCAACTTTTAACTATATCTGGACAGACTCTTTCATGTCCAAAGATGTCAAGGATATTCATTACTGTCTGTTTACAAAAACAGAAAATTCAAAACCACCTAAATGTCCACCACTAGGGGAATGGTAACATAAATTATAATTCATCCATACTATAGAATTCCATGCAGCAGTCTAGAAGGAATGAAATAATTTTATATGCTAAGACATGAACAAAGAGCTGGGAAATATTGTTATATATAAAAACTACTGAATAAACTATAAAATGAACCAATTAGTGCTGAAAAAGCAGAACTATGTATTTGTATACAGGTATATATGCATACATAAAAGCAAGGGAGGAGAACTTGACAGAGAATGTGGAAATGGTACCAATTCTTTTTTTTCTTTACTGAGAAATTATTTATTCATTTTCCATACCAACCACAGATCCCCGTCTCATCCCTGCTCCTGCTCCGCCCCCTCCCCCGTACAAATTCTTTACAACCTTCATATTCTTACAGAAGAATGTACGCACATATTCCTTCTGTTATTTACTAGAAGAGGACCATCAAGATGGCTCAGTGGGTAAAGGTATTTACCATCAAGCCTGATAAAACCTGAATTTAGTCCCCAGAATCCATACAGTGAAGAAAAGAACAAGCGCCCACAAGTTTGCCCTCTGACCTACGCATTCTGTGGCACATGCATGGACACACACCCCCTATACACATACACACTAGAAGAGGAGAGAAGGCATTCTAATTGAAAAATTCTGGAGGTGAAACACATGTACGGTTAAGAATAATGGTAGGTCAAAGGAAAGAGTCCCGCTGGTGGCATCCAGAATGGATCAGAGAGGAACGTGCATGCAGCTGCTGTCATTTTCACCACAGGTGATGTTGAAGGACTGGCAGCATGGCTGAAACCTCGGTGTATCATTTCAAAGGAAGCATCACCAGAAACCAGTGTGCAGTGTCACTCAAACAGCCCTCAAGCTAAGCGAATACCTTTTCACTTACGTCTGTAACAGACAAGCTCCTTCTACCATACCATGATGATGGTTTTGAAGCAGTTAGGGATAGCTACTTGAAGATAATGCAAACAATAGGTCAGGTGACTTTCTCAGCAATTAAACGGAAGAAAGAAAACGTGTACTTAGAATGAGATGTTGGCACATGTGGCCATCTCAATAACTAAGTAAACCAATTCATTACCTGAGAAGCAATAGAACGGGCTGTTTTACTGTTGTCTCCAGTCATCAGAACTACTTCCAAGCCCATAGATTTCAGAATGTGGACAGCCAGCTCTGCCTCAGGTTTCACAGTATCAGCAATGGCTATCAAGCCACACAGCTCATCTAATACAGGAACAGCAGAAAAACAGATTATGGTGAAAGAAGAATAACACGGCAGAATAAAAGTGCAGAAAGAAATGAATTTTGTTAAGCCATAGAGGGCTTGGTTTAACTCAAAACATTCTGATTCTCCTATCTCAGGCTCCCAAGTACATGTGCCACAACAGCTGGTAAGGAAATCCTTCGTTAATAATAGTCATATTTTGCTAATTTTCAACTTTGTATTCAAGCCTCTTTGGAATAAAACTCATAGTTGAAGTCCTACAGACACATAAAGTAATGACTGAGATCACAATTGTGTCATAGAGTATTTCAGGGAAACTTTACCATCAATTGTCACCAATACAGCAGTTCGACCTTTTCTTTCATGTTCAATCATGGAATCGTCTACATCATTACTTATGACAAGACCATTTCTAATCATCCATTCTCGGTTACCAATGAGGACTTTGTACTGATGAGTATCAACAGCATCTAGAAGTACAGAAAAACCATTTAGTGAGCTTATTTAACCTTTAAATCCATCTTAGGAGGCAAGTTCTTCCTGCCTAACCTTGTAGTCACTATAGTGCATTTTTGGTAGAATATAACCTGTAACAGTGATTTTTCAAGTTTTCTAGGAATACATTCTGCTCTTCCATATACCTCTGAACCCATGTTGCTATCATCACTCAAAGGTCCTTAAGCTTTCTTTCCAAATAGCAAATTCCATCATACTGTTCAAGGGCTAAGGATATAACTCAGTGGCTGAGTACTTGCCTAGCATGAGTAAAGGAAGGCCTAAGTTCAATCTCTAGCAAGATGGGGAGTGGGGATGAGAATGTATTAGTTCAGAGGTTCCCTTTTTACTGAGGTTTTCCCTGTGACTCTAACACAATTCAAACACTTAACTGTGCACCAGTAGATAATGTGGCTACATGTAAATATGCAAATATGTTGATGTCTCATTTTAAACTGGTAACCACTAATTTTAAGTGAGCCTTTTAGTTCTGTTGGGATAGATGTTTGACTGCATGTCCCTAGTTCACTCATTATTTCTTCAAGATGACTATTTGAAATCTCCTCTCCTTTCAAATCCCTTTTCTTCCCTGTTTCCCATCTGAGATGCAAATGCTCCCCCCAATCATAAAAGGACTTCTCATGGCCATACCTCCCCAGCTCCTGTGCCTCCTAGGTGCACATAGATGTTTTCCCTCTGTACCTACTTTTAGAAGGCAATCTCTTTCTCTACCTGTATGCTAGGTCACCCTCCTTTGCCTATTCCAGATCTTCTCTCCTTCATGAATAGTTTTCTATAATCTCTGCTGCATATTGTCCTATCTTTAAAAACGGAAAAAGACTCTCTTGAGCTCACTGCTCTAGCTGTCACATTTCTCTGCTTCTGTGCACAAGACAAGTATTTTCCTTACTAGCTGTCTCTAATTCACCACTTCCCATTTTTTTGTGAACCCACTCAAATAAAGCAGTCTCTACTATTCCAATAAACTATTCCCACAATGCACCAGTGACCTTGACTTCAGTAACCCAGCGAGGTTTGAACAGTTGTTCCAGCAATGATGGAAATGCTCTATACCTGCTGTTTGATTCGATGGCCACTAGCCAACACATGTGGCTATTGAGGGCCAAAATGATCAAAGACCTGGACTTTACATGAAAGTAAATTTTAATTAACTCAAAATTAAATAATCACATGTAACTAGTGACTATAGTACTCAATACCACAGATCTACAAAGCAAATGACTCCAAACTCTGTTTCTTTAATTCAGACTTTTCCCCAGGATCTTCAGGCCCCTGTAGAAAACTGCCTACCTAATAGTCCATTGATATGATATTTCCACTTAGAGAGTTAACAGACATCCAAATGTAACTTTATAAAGCTGGACTCCTGCTCTTGTCTCCAGTATCATTCCTCTTGTCTTCTTTATACTATTTAAATGTTAACTCCATCTATCTAAATGGGCAGATGACTAACTTTGGCATGACTTTGGCTCTTGTGTTTTAATTTTTAAAAATTAATTAGTTTTTATGTGTTATGTGTTTTGTCTGCATATATGTGTGTGCATCATGTGCATGCAGTGCCCATGTCGGTCAGAAAAAGGCATGAGATCCCCAGGGACAGCCGGTTATGAGCTACCATGTGGGTGCTCGGAATTGAACCTGTGTCCTATGGAAGAGTGGCCAATGTTCTTAACTGGTGAGCCATCTCTCCAGTCCATTGACTCTTGTTTTACTTACATTGTAGATATCTAATCTGGTAATTAAATCTTTCAGCTTGCCCTTCAAGGCACATCTGGAATTTGATCATGTTTTACAAACTCTACTGTTATCACACAGGTCTGAGCCATTTGATATGTTTTGCCTGGGTTATGGAAACAGCCCACTAACTCATCTGCCAGCTTCTTTTCTTGTTCCTAACTCCCATCTCCTCCCTCAGTTGTACTGGAGATCAAACCCAGGGCCTCACACACACTAAGCTCAAGGGGAGAAAAGAACTGTTGGAGAGGTATACTATTGAGTTACACCTCTGCCCTCATTGACGATCATTTAAAGTGCTGTCAACAGTCCATAACACACAGTAGATACTCAACAAAAAAGCTATTGAGTGATTTCCTACATGTCAGTTACTTGATATTACATCCATAGACAAATAAAAAGAAGTCATAGAAAAGTAGAAATGGCCAGGAAATAATTATTTTGTAGTGTGTCTCTAATATAATAGAAATGAAGTACAGCTATAATTTAAGAAGAGCAAGTATTTCTATCAGTGTATATATCAGCAAAGGTGTCACTGAAAAAGAGATGGAAATCAGGTCTAGAAAGATAAGCATAAGTCAACAGGGTAGATGTATTTGTGGGTGAGGCCACTGCATGGAGAAAACAGTAAATGAAATGATATAACAAGTAGGAAATGGCAGGCCATAAGCAGTCCCATGGCACACACCCCAAAATACCACAGGCTGCTACCAAGATTATTTGTTGCTCTCTACTGGTAAGGCCCTGTTGCTGAAGACAACACTTACTTATGTCATAGAAGAAGGAAAAGTTCAGCTGGTGCCTAACTAGAAGCTTCACTCCTACTGACTAGTGTTCAGGGTACTAGAAGGTACGTACTAACTATGCGTGCCACTGGAGAAGTAAGGTAGGCCGTCAATATCACCACTCAACAACAAACCTTGCAATCAATCTGCAGCAGTGACCTGCTTGTAAGACATACTAGTGCAACAGTAGTACAAGTGTTACGGGAGGGACTTGACCACTTTTTGATCAGATCTAAGGCTTACCCCATGAGATGGAACCAATACCTGGCACTACTAAAGTGGCCAAGACCCTGAGACTAGATAGATCATGGATGAGGGAAAGGCTAAGGTTATTATTTTGCTAAAGAATCAGGAATAAAATGACTCTTAATGACATACTGCAATACCCACAGATCAATCAGCACCTTACTCGATCCACATCAGAGAAGCTTCTTGCAGAAGATGGAAATTAACACAGAGACCCACAACTGGACAATATGCAGAGAGTGAGAGACTTTGGACTACCCAGTCTTAAATGGAACGTCTTTATCAACACCCTCCCCTCAAGGCTCAGGGATCTATGCAGAAGACGAAGCAGAAATATTTAAGAGTCAAAGGTGATGGATGACTCCAAGGAAACAGTGCCTTCCAGACATAACAGGACCTTTGCACATATGAACTCAGACTGTGGCAGGATACACAAGACCTGCACAGGTTCAAGCGAGATGGGGTCCTACTCCTAACCAAGAAGCTAACTGCAATTGCTACCCATTGTCAAAGGAAAAGTCAGTTTTCTCCAAACAAGTGTCATCAGTATATACATCAACCACACTCTAGGGCAGACCCTGTTCCCAACACAAAATTAACTCAATAGTATTTATGTGGACTTTTTGTTTCATTTTGCTTTGTTTGGGCATTTTTTGTCTTATTGCTTTGATGTTTCTTTTTCGTGTTTTTGTTTTTTGAAAGAGAGAAAGAATATAGTTGAGTAGGTAGGGAGGTAGGGAAGGTCTAGGAGGAGTTGTGGGGGGGAATACGATAAAAATACATGAAAAATTTTCAAGACAAAAGTAATAAAAGATTAAATGGGAGGAGGAACTACAGGTAGATAACTAATAGCACTAGAACATAGAGCACAAGTGGAGCATCAGGGAGAGACAGATGAGTAATGAGGAAGGCAAGAGACCAACTAGAGCAGAGCAGACACCAAAGTCCTGAACGAGTGAGAACACTGAAAACAAGGACTCTGAGCGGCTCACAGTGTGCAAGCCTTGCAACAACACTCAGGAAGCAGAGGTAACTGGATCTCTGTGAGTTTGAGGCTAGCCTGGTGGACATAGTGAACTATTTCAGAGCAGCCAAGGGTACATAGTGAGAACTTATCTCAAAACAAACAAATAAAAATCACAGATCCTTAATTAAGATCCATGGAAGGGCTCTAGGAAATAACGGAACCTTTTAAACCAGACATAATAATAACTTATTATGGGGGTGATCCACAACTTCCAGCACATTCATTCAAAAAAACATAAGTCAAAAACAGGCAGCCAGGCAGGTTGGTGTACACCTTCAATCCCAGCACTCTGGAGGTGGAGGCAGGCAGAACTCTATGAGTTCAAGGCCAGCCTGGTCTACAAATTGAGTTCCAGGACAGCCAGGGCTGTTACACAGAGAAACCTTGTCTCAAAACCAGCCCTGCAAAACCCCACAAACAATAAAAAAAAAATCAGACAATAAACCACTAAAATAAAGTCATAGGTCAAAAAGGTAGTATGATCAGATTTGCATTTCAGCAAAATCACTTGGGCACAAATGGCTGGGGAGGTTTGGGAACACTTAGGTAAGTAGATCATGGTTGATTGACCAACATGACACCCAAGAAATACATCTCCACCAGAGATACAGAATTTGGAGTGGTAATGAAAACCTGTAGGTGATGAAATAAAGTGATAGGAAGCCAGGAGGCACATAGCTTTAATCCCAGCACTCAAAACAAAAGAAATAAGAGATAGGTATGAATGACATTGTATAGAGGAAAGAATGGAAAATGAGAAGAAAGTCAAAGACCAAGTAAATCATTGAGGCTATCTAATACTCAAATCAAAGAAAAATTAGAAGGAATGCCCAAGGAGGGGAAAGAAGAATCCAGAGATAACTGACATGCATTCAGAGGATAAAGGAGTTTTTGGAGGAATGCATAACCAATATCCTCAGCTGCCTTGTGAGGTCATGCGGAATGCAGAGTGGGGAGCAAGTACTGGAGTGGGCTTTGGGGTCCCCAATCCTAAGAGACTGTTTTATAGTGTGAACGGAGCAGGAGTGGTTTTGTAATGAACTGATACATGCCTCTGGAGTAAGTGAGTGAATTCAACAAGTCTAGACTACTCTGTCTTGAAGTTTCAGGGAAATAGAGTGGGTTTTGATGGAAGAAGTGTTTATATGTTTTAGAGACACTACACCAGGAAGAGACATGGAATATAAAGAAGCAAGGGGCCATAACAGAGGGAAGCCCCTGAGGAATTCAGAGAAAGTAGGATCTAGAGAAGAGACAAAGATACTTGTTAGCAAGATGAGGAATATCTCCTCTCATGAAAAAGTAATGACCATCTGGGAAAAAAGACAAACAAAAATAAAGAACACTGCCTGAGAACTCTAATTTTCTATGGGATAAATAAGGTAATCTGCAGAGAAGAGAAAGAGGAGGACCACAAGATTTTGTGAAAGATGTACAATTTCAACCAGCTATAGAAAGAAATAAGAGAAAGATCATAGAAGATCAGCTCAGACTTATCTTCATCACCCTAGAGTCATTAGTTGTTGTAGTAGTTTGAATGTAATTAGTCCCCATAATCTCATAGGAAGTAGCACTATTAAGAGGTATGGCTTCGTTGGAGTTGGTATGGCCTTGTTGGAGGGAGTATTTCACTGTGGGGGGTGGGCTTTGAGGTTTCATATGTTCAAGATACTGCCCAAGGTCTCAGTCGACTTCCTGTTGCCTGTATGATGTAGGACTTTCAGCTACTCCTCCAGTACCATGTCTGCCTGCATGCTGCTATGCTCCCTGCCATGATGATAACAGATTGAACCTCTGAAACTGTAAGTGAGCCCCCTCAAATAAATGTTTGCTTTATGAGTTGCCATGTTCACAGTGTCTCTTCACAGCAATAAAAACCCTAACTAAGCCATGCAGTGGTGGTGCACGCCTTTAATCCCAGCACTCAGGAGGCAGAGCCAGGCAGATATCTGTGAGTTCGAGGCCAGCCTGGTCTACAGAGCAAGATCCAGGACTGGCACCAAAACTACACAGAGAAACCGTGTCTTGAAAAACCAAAACCAAAAAAAAAAAAAAAAAGACCCTAACTAAGACAAGTCAGTAAGCACAGTTAGCAAATGTTTCTGAGTAACAGTGATGTCCTAAGAAGGCCTGTGGTAAAATTGGATTGGATGAAATGCAATTATGCTGTCCATTTTTTTCTTATACAATAGCTTGAGGTTATATACAATTAGCCATCTGAAACCCAGGATAGCTAAAGGAATCCTGAGGATGAAGGAAGCACCATCCCTGATTTCAAGCAGTACTACAAAGCAATAGTAATAAAAACTTCATGGTATTAGAAAAAAACAGATATGTTGATCAATGGAATCAAATTGAAGACCCAGACATAAATCCACATTCCTATGGACACCTGATTTTTTTTTTATAAATAAGCCAGAAATATACAATGGAAAAAAGAAAGCATCTTCACCAAATGGTGCTGGTCAAAATGGATGTTGGCATGTAGAAGAATGCAAATAGATCCATATCTATCACCCAGAACAAAACTCAAGTCCAAGTGGATCAAACACCTCAACATAAAACCAGACACACCGAACCTGGTAGAAGAGAAAGTGGGGAATAGCTTTGAACACATTGGCACAGGAAACAACTTCCTGAACAGAAGACTAATAGCACAGGCACTGACATCAACAATTAATAAATGGGACCTCATGAAACTGAAAAACTTCTGTAAGGCTAAGGACACCATCACAAGTGGCAGCCTACATAACAGGAAAAGATTTTCATCAACTCCACATCTGACAGAGAACTAATACCTAAAATATATATATAAAAAAACTCAAGAAAATGGGTATCAAAAAATAATAATCCAATTAAAATGGGGAACAGATCTAAATAGAGAATTTCAATAGATGAATCTCAAATGGCTAAGAATCACTTAAAGAAATGTTCAACATCCTTACCCATCAGGCAGGGAAATGCAAATCAAAACTACTTTGAGATTCCATCTTATACCTGTCAGAATGGCTAAGATCAATAACACAAGTGACAGCTCATGCTGGCAAGGATGTGGAGCAAGGGAACACTCCTCCATTGCTGGTAGGAGTGCAAATGTGTACAGCCACTATGGAAATCAATATGGCGGTTTCTCAGAAAATTGAGAATCAATCTACCTCAAGGCCCAGCTATACCTGATTCTTGGGCACATACCCAAAGGACTCTCTATCCTGCGACAAGGACATTTGCTCTACTATGTTCATTATGGCTATCTTTATTCATAATAGCCAGAAACTGGAAACAACCTCTATGTCCATCACCAGAAGAATGGATAAACAAAATGTACAATATTTACACAATGGAGCATTATTACCTAGCTGTTAAAAAATGGCACGAAATTTGCAGGCAAATGTGTGGAACTAGAAAAAAATCATCCCGAGTGAGGTAACAAACTCAGAAAGACAAATATTGTGTGTATTCACTTATAAGTGGATATTAGCTGTTAAATAAATGATAGCCAAGCTATAATTCGTAGTCTCAGAGAGGTTAGGTATAGAGGAGGGGTCCAGGAAGACTGCATGGATCTCCTCGGGAAGGGGAAATAGAATAGATTTTGCAGGTGGGGAAGGGAGTGGGAGGGATCAGGTGCTGGTTGGAGATGGGATGGAAGGAGAGAGTGTGGGGAAAGATGGCTAGAATTTGGGAGCAGCTGGAGTGTGGTGTGGAAACCTAGTGCAGTGGAAGCTTCCTAAAATCTGAGGGTGATCCTACTGAGGACTCTTGGCAATGGGGGATATAGAGTCTAAACTGGCCATCTCTTTTAGCCAGGCAAGGCTTCCAGTGGTGGGACTGGGTTCCATTTGGTTGAGTTGTTGGCTAAAGGGGTGCCATGGAGATCCCTAAACAACACAGGCTGATGCTAGGACAGAGAGTTGCTCTCCAAAAACTGACAGCAGGGCCCCATTGCCAAGGGCAGCATCCACACAGCTCATTGAACACGGAGAAGCTGAGCTGGTGCCTCCATGGAGCCCTCACCCCTACATCCTAGTTTCTTTGGTACAGGAAGGTACTCTGCAGGCTACTGAAAGAGAAATGTGGACAGCAACCCAGCCACAAAACCTTTGACCTACAATCTATCCTGTCTGCATAATGTCTTATTTAACTTGAAGCCTACTCTAGGAGAGAGAACCCATGCCCAACACTGCTTGATGGCCAGGAACAGGAAATTGGATAGCCCAGAGACCTAGGGTAGAACCAAACATGACTAGTCTAAAAGAATCAATAAAATAATTCCTAAAGATATTCTGCTATACTCATTCATCAGTGCCTTGTTCAGTCGTCATCAGAGAGGCTTCCTCCAGCAGCATATGGGAGCAGATGCAGAGACCTGTAGCCAGACATTACGTAGAGCAAGAGTCTAAATTGGAGGGCTTCATTGGGTTCCTCCCCTCAGAGCTTAGGGAATCCCACAGGGTGGGGGCAGAAAGACTGTAGGAGTCAGAGGGGATGGAGGATACCAGGGGAATACCGCCCACTAAATCAACTAAGCAGGGCTCATATGGGCTCACAGAGACTGAAGCAGCAAGCAAAGGGCCAGTACCAAGTCGTCTGTCTGTTATGGCTGTTAGCTTGGTGTTTTTGTGGGACTCCTACTGCAGGAGCAGATATGTCTGACTCTTTTGCCTGCTCTTGGGACTCTTCCTCCCATTGGGTTGCCTTGTCGAGCTTTGGTGTGGGGCTTTTGCCTTGTCTTATTGTATTTTGTTTTGTTGTGTTTGGTTGCTGCTCCTGGAGGCCTCCTCTTTTCTGATGGGAATTGGAGAGGGTGTTGATCCAGGGTAGAAGGGAGGTAGGGGCAGATGGAAGGAGTGGAGGTGGAGGGTACTGTGGTCAGGATGTATTGTATGAAAGAAGAATTTATTTTCATTAAAAAAAAGAATAAGAAAATTTCAAACCAAACAAAAGATATCAACAAAAATCTAAAAACTACTACAAAGAAATCAGCTTACTTGAGAGATGAGCATCAATAATCATAGAAGATGAAGTTGACGACTGTTCATTAATTGCATCAATTTGAACCAGGGATGCATTTTTAATGTTATTTTCTTCTACTTTCAAGTTACTCTTATGTAGCAAACCTTCAATATTGGTGACTTTACAGCTAATACCACAGCCTGGTACAACCTGGAAATCTGTGCAGGTACCCAAGGTTTCAGTGTCCAGCTCCTAACAAATGGAAACACAACACAATAAATAAGCAAATAAACAGATAAACAAATAAATAAATAAATGGTGTAATAATTTTTAATTAAAAGAACAGTGTTGGTAAGTATATAAGAAGACAGGAACTCAAAACTTTGGGTGAAGGTACAAACTGATACAATCGTTTGTATGGATGTTAGTAATAGTCATGAAAAATGAAAATTTAAGCATCCTTTGACCTAGCAATTGCATTGATAGATTTTTTTTTTTTTTGCGGGGGTAGTTTGGGACAGGATTTTTTTTTTTTTTTTTGCTTTTTCGAGACAGGGTTTCTCTGTGTAGCTTTGCGCCTTTCCTGGGACTCACTTGGTAGCCCAGGCTGGCCTTGAACTCACAGAGATCCGCCTGCCTCTGCCTCCCGAGTGCTGGGATTAAAGGCGTGCGCCACCACCGCCCGGCTTGGGACAGGATTTTTTTGTATAGCTCTTGCTGTCCTGAAACTAGATCTGTAGACCAGACTGGCCTGGAACTCACAGAGCTCCACCTGTCTCTGCCTCCCGGGTGCTGGGATTAAAGGCATGTGCCACCACTGTCTGACTAATACATATTACTTCTATTTTAATGTTTTATGTCAAACAGGGTTACTGTGTGATAAGATCAGAGTGCATTTTTTTTTTCGAGACAAGGTTTCTCTGTGCAGCTTTGGAGCCTTTCCTGGAACTTACTCTGTAGCTCCAGCTGGCCTCAAACTCACAGAGATCCACCTGCCTCTGCCTCCCAAGTGGGATTATTAAAGGCGTGCGCCACTGCCGCTGGCCTCAAACTTACTATGTAATGAAGATGACCTTGAACTTCTGACCTCCTGTCTCTACCTCCTAAATTCTCAGATTAAAGTCATGGGATAACATGCTCACTTTATTAGTGCTGGGTATCAAACCCTGGGCCTCAAGCATCTAAGCAAGCACTATACCAACTGAGCTACATTCCCGGCCCCAACATATTCAATTAAATAATAAAATACAATTCTCTTTATCCTCATACTCATTATATACAAAAATTATAGTCAAAAGCCAGTCCAGATTTGGTCTGGATCATTCCCATATGAAATGGCAACATGAATATGAAATATAAAATTGTACCTGCTTGCAGTATTTGGTTACAGCTGCTCCTAAAGGGTGTTCGCTGTTACTTTCGGCAGTTCCCACAATGGCCAGGATCTTATTGCGTGGTATCCTGTTACTTTCCACTAAAACCTTTACTTGATTCACTACTGGGGTTCCATGGGTAATTGTTCCAGTCTTATCAAATACTACTACCTTTACCTGGAGAAAAGATTAAAAAGACAATGTACCCACATGACATCATCTTCCCAGAAATGAGAGACAGATTTATTTGTAAAAGACTGCTATTTCATTTTTTAATAAACTGGCCTTTGGCTTCACAACTTCGTCAACTGATCATCTTTGGGTGAACAAAAGACATATTAAGAAATATTCGGGGGCTGGAGAGATGGCTCAGAGGTTAAGAGCACTGGCTGCTCTTGCAGAGGTCCTGAGTTCAATTCCCAGCAACCACATGGTGGCTCACAACCATCTATAATGAGATCTGGTGCCCTCTTCTGACCTGCGGTCATACATGCTGTATACACAATAAATAAATAAATCTTTAAAAAAAAAAAAAAGAAAGAAATATTCTTGTAGCAACCAATTTCCCTACCCAACAGTTAAGTTTTAATCCTGTTAAATGTATGTGAATTTATGTTAAACAACTAGAGCCGTTAGTTATGGGTTGGCTGTTAATAGGTAATTAATAGATGCCACTGGTGCATCTAGGGAAAACACAAAGGCTTTCAATACTAATAATTATAGATCTATTGGAGAAATCTGGGTAGAGAGCCGATGACTAAGAGAAAATGTAATTATTAGGCTGAAGGGAACCCAGCTGGATTGCTTGCCTTGAATAGGTCTTGGTTAATAACTTGGGCTGGTAAGAGGAAGCTCAGGAAAGCAGTTTGAGAAAGTTATGCCACATAGGAAAAGGAAAAAATTTGGAAAGACCATGCTTACTTCACCATAAACTAAGAATGAGTACCTTGCAGACTTAACAGCCCAATGAACCAATATAAAGAAGATAAGAATAAGCTGGGCAGTGGTGGCACTCAGGAGGCAGAGCCAGGCGGATCTCTGTAAGTTCGAGGTCAGCCTAAGCTACAGAGTGAGGTCCAGGAAAGGTTCCAAAGCTACACAGAGAAACTCTGTCTCAAAAAACAAAACAAGCCGGGTGGTGGTGGTGGTGGTGGCGGCGGCGGTGCATGCCTTTAATCCCAGCACTCGGGAGGCAGAGCCAGGCTAGCCTGGTCTACAGAGTTAGTCCAGGACAGGCTCCAAAGCTACAGAGAAACCCTGTCTCGAAAAACCAAACAAAAACAAAAACAAAAACAAAACAAAACAAAAGGTAAGAATAACATTCAGAGAATGTTGTAGAGTATTATTTTAAGGTGTGTTACATTTGTTTATGCTCTGGAACATTTGTTTAATGATGCAAAAATGTGTTGTATTTGTTTATGTTGCATCAGTTTAACTCTGTGAAGTTGTGTTGCAGTGCCTGTCTAAAATACCTGCTTGGTTGGATAAAGAGCTGAATGGACAATAGCAAGGGAGGAAAAAGGATAGGTGGGGCTGGCAGGCAATGAGAATAAATAGAAGGAGAAATCTAGGAGAAAGAGAAGAAAGAGAACAAGGGGAGATGGACTATAGGGGAGAGCTACTCAGTCACACAGTCAGCCAAGGAATAAGAAAGAAAGAAAAGACATACAGAGACTGAGAAAGATAAAAGCCCAGAGGCAAAAGGTGGATGGGATAATTTAAAGTTAAGTAAAGCTGGCAAGAAACAAGCCAAGCTAAGGCTGGGCATTTATAATTAAGAATAAGCCTCCATGTGTGATTTATTTGGGAGTTGGGTGGCGGGGTTCCAAAGAGCCAAAAGAATAAAAAACAACCAACTACATTTTGGCATACCAACGTGGGACTCTTGAATTTCCATAGGGCCTGAGAAAGCTAGAAAAAGAAAAAGAAAAAAAAAAACACGGCTCCTTTAAGAGGCGCTGCTGTTCAGCTGGCAGCACTAAATTGAAACAGTAAGCTAAGTAAAAACTGCTTGTGGCAGCACAGGTACCAGCTTCCTACAACTAGGAAGGTTGAATGCAGTTTCTGGTCATGCACCTCTGACAGGACCTTGAGCTTTAGGCTTGACAGAGCCAGCCAATAGAACAGTGCAGAGGACTCAGCTGTAGCTTAGCAGTTTAAAGTTTGCTCACATGGTCAAAAAAGGCTAAAAGATACACAGTAAAAGAGGTCCAGATGGAAAAACCTCTAAAAAGGTTCCAGTGTGTTTTGCAATGTGCGTAGGTTTAAGAAAGAAATAAAAAGAGTACGGATAAGTCATAGAAAGAAAGAAATAGTTTTAAAATAATAAAGTCTTTAAAGAGAAGTAAAGTAATATTAAAAAGAGTAAGCCATGTAATGATGAAAAATACACAGGGAGTCTGGATCCTGAATGTTATTGTGTTAATTTTGAATTTTTTTTGAAAGCTGATGAGCAAAATACAGCTGCTAGCAGACATGGGTGTGTGAACTGGACTGAAAAACTGAACCAATCTAGAAACTTTAGGGCTATTTTAACTTTAAAAAAGTAAAAATATATATTTGTCAAATGGAAGTAAAAAATGCTTTGGAGTTTTGTTCCCATAGGAGATGAGAGGCTATGGATTTCTTCAGGAACAATATTGATCAGGTGTGATCAAGGAAGACCTCCTAAAATGTGACAGGTGGTATCTATCAACAAAGGTTTTTGCTGGTCTTTCCAGGACTTGATCATTATCTCAAATTTTCTCTGGGACCCTAAAAATACTTCATCCACAGACAGCAGGGAGCAGTTTGGAGAACACAACGTCCACATTCCCAACAGGGGTGTGGGAGGTTTTTGGTTATTTGGTGGGTTATGGATGTTTGTTATACTTAGGGGAATATAGGAATATAGGATAAAAAAGACAACTATTAATCTCAGATATTTTGCATTGGCATGGATTCTGTATATTGATACAAATTTAAAGTTATTTTTGTTATACTGAATGTATGTTTTTACTCTTGTTTGGGGTATTGTGCTTATGCAGTTCATTTGAAAATGCAATGTATAATTGAGAAATGAGGTTGGTGATTAATCTATAATAATCAAATTGGTAGTCATATTAGGTATGTTTTCAAGGTTAAACAGGTATACTTTATTTATTTATTTTGGTTTTTTGAGACAGGGTTTCTCTGTGTAGCTTTGTGCCTTTCCTGGAACTCACTCTGTAGACCAGGCTGGCCTCAAACTCACAGAGATCTGCCTGGCTGGGATTAAAGGCATACACCACCACCGCCCGGCCCAAACAGGTATACTTTAAACAGATAGATGGTCTTCATATAATTGAAAGACCTATAGAATATGGCATTTAAAATGTTTTGTTAACTTGAGGTTTTTCATGACAATGAGACACATCTGCTCCTGGCAGCACAATTTACTACAGAGATGATGGGCATTGAAGAAACTCCTTATGGAGTTTGCTTTCATTGTGGCAAGGTTAGCCACTGGGTAAAGAAACTGCTCTTGCCTTTGACTGCTGAAAATGTGCTGTGCAGACTAGACATACAGAACACACAAGAAAAAGACTGTTAATTGCTGTGGGATGGTCTGTATGTCAAATTGCTCTGATTGGTCAATAAATAAAACACTGATTGGTCAGCAGCTAGGCAGGAAGTATAGGCGGGACTAACAGAGAGGAGAAAAGAAAGAACAGGAAGGCAGAAGGAGTCACTGCCAGCCGCTGCCAGGACAAGCAGCATGTGAAGATGCCAGTAAGCCACGAGCCACGTGGCAAGGTATAGATTTATGGAAATGGATTAATTTAAGATGTAAGAACTAGATAGCTAGAAGCCTGTCAGTTTGTAAGCAACGTAAGTCTTTGTGTTTACTTGGTTGGGTCTGAGCGGCTGTGGGACTGGCAGGTGACAAAGATTTGTCCTGACTGTGGGCAAGGCAGGAAAACTCTAGCTACAGTTGATCATTGCCAAAACAAGGCAGGACAGTCCTTCAAAATTCCTGCTTCACAGAAGAGTCTGCCAGATATTCTGCAGGAAACAGAGGAAAGTGACTGATGAAATTTGCCAACACAAGGCAGGGCAGTCCTTCAAATTTCCTGCTTCACTGAAAAGTCTGCCAGATATTCCGGGCCTGTAGGTTAAAGATGGATGCCCCAATGTAGCAGAGGAACTTTGAGTGACTGTCCAGGCAACCAAATGTCTCCATTGTTAGGTAATACTACACCCTTCTGGGTCTTTGATGGAGTAGAAGAGTAGATAGTTAAGAGTTGTAGTTTTCCTTAGTCATGATAGAAAGTAAATTAGGTATAAAACATTGGAATCACTAAGTTATGATAGATAATGCATTATTTTCTCTGAATATGCTAACTACAAATGGACAGAATATTGTGAACGTAATTCTTACTTGATGACTATTTTTGTTGTGTATAGTTTTACTATGTTAAAGTTAAAACCTTCCTTTTCATTTAGACAAAAAGGGGGAAATGTAGAATATTAGTTTAAGGTGTGTTACATTTGTTTATGCTCTGGAACATTTGTTTAATGATGCAAAGACGTGTTGCATTCCTTATGTTGCATTTGTTTAACTCTGTGAAGCCGTGTTACTTGGCCTGTCTAAAACACCTGATTGGTCTAATAAAGAGCTGAATGGCCAATAGCAAGGTAGGAGAAAGGATAGGTAGGGCTTCCAGGCAGAGAGAATATATAGAAGGAGAAATCTGGGAGGAAAAGAAGGAGTGAGAAAAGGAGGAGGATGCAAGTGGCCAGCCACCCAGCTACACAGCAAGCAATGGAGTAAGAAAGAAAGATATACAGAAATAGAAAAAGGGGAAAGCCCATGGGCAAAAGGTTGATGGGAAAATTTAAGTTAAAAAAGCTGGCAAGAAACAAGCCAAACTACAGTCAGGCATTCATAAGTAAAAATAAGTCTCTATGTGTGATTATTTGGGAGCTGGGTGGCGGGCCCCTCAAAGAATAAAAAAAGCAAAAATAGCCAACAACAAAAGCATCATTTTAGACAAGAGAAAAACTGCTGTAAAGGGTATCATGGAAAGAACAGAGGAAAACAGAACATGAAATTACAGATAAGACAACAGCGTTGTCAATATTAATTTCTTGGCTTTGATAAATGTACTGTGGTCACATAAGGAAGCGTCCTTGTTCTTTGGATAGGTGCTCAACAGCTTCAAAAAAAGGGAACCCTTATCTTTGGGCTTGAAATTATGTCATTTTTTTCTATAAAAATTACTAGCCTGGGAACTGGAGAGATGACTCGGTGGTTAAAAGCACTTGTGCTCTTGCAGAGGACCCCAGTTCAGTTCCTAGCACCCATGTGGAGCAGCTCACAACAACCTGTAACTCTAGTTCTAAGGGATCTGACACATCCTTCTGGCCCCACAGGTACTCATACATATGGATAAAAATAAAAACTAATCTTTAAAAAAATTCCTTAGGGCTGGAGAGATGGATTAGTGGTTAAGAACACTAGCTGCTCTTCCAGAGGGCCCAAGTTTGGTTCCAAACACCCACATGGCACCTCACAACTGTTTATTACTTCAGTACCATGGGGATCCAACACTGTCTTCTAGCCTCTGCAGGCATGTGGTACATGGACATACATGCAGGCAATATACCCATACACGTTTTAAAAAGTCCTAGCCTGTATGTGTGTGTGTGTGTGTGTGTGTGTGTGTGTGTGTAATGCTAGCTATTCAAGGTTGCAGACTCGTTCTAAGCCATGTGTTCTGTATCCTCCATGCATCTATATATGTTTTATATCACTGTAATAAGATTGTATTAGTGGGAGCATGGCTTCAGTTGAAGTCCTAACTGCAAACTGCCAGCTGGTGGCAGTAAAGGCACTGCCACAGCAGGTGCAGCTCCCATAGAGTCAGAACCCTGGGAAGCCCTGGCAGATTTTCCAAGGCAAGTACTGGAGACTTGGGTTTGAACTACAGGTTCTCCATTCAGGGTCTGCTGTGAGAGAATGGCTGAAGGAGTATGATTAGAGATCTTACATAACTAAGGCAAATCTGAAGGAGAACCAACATCACAGCTTTCCTACTTCAATCCTCAGGGTAGTCCCAGAATTGCTCAGCCTAGGAACCACGTGCAAAGAACTAAGAACCCTATTTCTCAATAGCGGTGCGAGTGTAAGTTTGGATAGTGCAATTTTCAGTTCTGGAGACTCTTACCTTATGAGCCATCTCCAGTGGCTCCCCACCTTTGATAAGTATCCCATTCTGAGCACCAACTCCTGTGCCCACCATCACAGCAGTTGGAGTTGCTAGTCCCAGGGAACAGGGACATGCAATACACAGAACTGTAATAGAGGCTTGGAAAGCAAAGCGTATTATGGTTTCTGTTCGTGAGATGCTTCTATTGTAGCCCTTTAGAAGAAAGACATGCGCTTTGGTTATTCATTTACAGTTAGAGCGTGCAAAACAAAATAAAGCTCACCCCTGTTTAAAGAACTCCAGTGTCAAAATCACACATTCTACCTAGCTACTGACATACATTTCCTTACTAATAATCAACATGAACACTGGTTAACAAGTGATAGTCTTAAAGTAAAAACTTCATTTTTGATGATTCCAGAGTTACTAACTATGGAGAAAAATAAGGAACACAGAATTCCACAATTCTTCTATATCTAGAAGAACTATTAGCAACACAATTCTCAATAAATTTGGCCTTGAACAAATTCTGATTCTCTGATACTGAGGCCATAGGTTAGACACCATACAAAATTTTAAAGACAATAACTTAAATATTCATTTTCGAGAACCAAATGGCTAGCTGACAAAAGTACTTGCTATGCAAGCCTCCCAACCAACCTCAGTTCAGTTCCAAGAAATTACAGAGGAAACAAAACCAACTTTTCAAAGCTGTTCTCTGTCCTCCACATACATACATGTGGGGGCATGTTCCAACATTCACATATAGACGTCCCACACACAGAGTAAGTGAAATAAAGATTAAAAGTTTTAAAGAGGCTTATGATATGGCTTAGTGGTTAGGATCACTTACTACTCTTGAAGAAGACCCAAATTCAGTCCCCAGAACCTATATGTGGTAACTCACAAGTACCTCTAACTTCAGCTTCAAGGGCTCTGACCACTCTTCTGGTCTCCACGGCCACTTGCACTCACATGCATATTTCCATACAAAGATACACACATTTATGCATAATTAAAGATAAGTCTTTAAAATATTTAAAATAGAAAGTTAGAAGGGATTTTCATAAATATCTAGGCTTAGACTTTCGTATACATCATATATGAATGTTTTCACATAATGTTGTGTGCTCTCATGTATATGAATTCAAATCTTTTAACTTAGGCATTATTATCCCTACTTTGCAACTGACAAAAAGAGAAGGTGAGTATAAGTTTATATATCTAAAGTGAGGGATCACTGGATCTACATCCACCAAAATGAATTTCACTCCCTTTGTGACTTCTGACTGAAGAATGGCAAATGGCATTTCAATGCATCTTTTCTCACATTTGGAGGAAGATCATGTTTTTCCCCTTTCCAAAGAGCTGAGACAGAAGTATAATGTTCTGTCTATACCCATTCAAAAGGATGATGAAGTTTGTACTCCGAGGACACTACAAATCCCAGCAGCTTGGCCAAGTGGTCCAGGTGCACAGGAAGCGATATGTCATCTACACTGAATGAGTGCAGCCAGAAAAAGCTTATGGCACAACTGTCATCCATGTGGGCATCCACCTCAGCAAAGTGGTTAGCACCAGGCTAAAGCCGGACAAAGACTACAAAAAAATCCTGGAAAGGAAAGCCAAGTCTCAACAAGTTAGAAATGATTGAGAAGATACAGGAGTAGAGGAATCTCTTGTACAACTTTCATTAAAGACTGCCTAAGTAAAATAAATAAAGTGAGGCACATCACAACAAGTTATGCAAAATGAACATTATAAAATGTCACTACCAGCTAGGCATGTTGGCTTACACCTTTAGTCTCAGCACTCAGGACACAGAAACAGGCAGAAGTTCAAGGCTAGCCCTGTCTCCATAGAGAAATCCAGGGCAGTCAAGGGCTACAAGGTGAGAGCCTGTCTCAAAAATACTATTGAGCACACTGAAATATTATTCTGTCCTACCTGAACAGTACACCCATGTTACATATATAGCATCTGCCCTTAGCAACCTACTAGCTGTCTCCTGGTTATTAAATAGTTACTGAAGTATTGCGCACTTGTGTAGAACACTTGTTTTATTCAATTGTGTTCCCAAAGTGTAAAAGGATCATGATGACAATTTAGATATGACAGAGAGATGCCGAATATGCTTCTTCTAAGGGAAAAGATTAAAGTTTTTGATTATAACGACAGAAAAAAATCATATGCTAAGCTTAACTAGGATCTACAATAACAAATCTTCTATTCACAAAAATGTGAAGGACAAAACAGAAAATTGTGCTGGTTTTGCTGTCATATCTCAGAACTACACAGGCCATAAGCACAGGGCATGACAGTGCTTAGTTAAGATGGAAAAGGCAGTCAATCTGTGTACAGGGGTCTGTATAGGGGCCTGAGGTGGCACATACAACATTAGGTAATATCTGTGGTTTCTGACATCCACTGGGGCTCTTAAAATATATTCCCAAAATGAAGGAGGGAGTGTTATACTGGGAATTTCTTCTTTAGGTTTGTCTTTTCTTTTCCATTCTCGTCTTCATTTCCTTTTCTTTCTTTTCTTCCCTTCTTTTTCCTTCTCCTTCTTTTTGATACTGAGGATACACACTCAGGGCCTAACAAATGCTGGGTAGCATTCTACCACCTACACTCTCAGACAATACTGCTCATTTCCAAAGTCTGTTTATTTGGTTCACCCCTGGCTGGTCTGGTAGTCACAAAGGTTGGCCCTAAACTCACAGAGATCTGCCTCACTCTGCCTCCTGACTGCTAAGATTAAAGGCACGCATCTCAAGATCATGTATTTATTTTTCTTATGTGTCTGTATTTGTGGGTGGGTATGTGAAGATGAGCACAGGTACACTCAGAAGCCAGAGGCACCAAATTCTGCTGCAGCTGGAGTTACAGATGGCTATGATTTGCCCAATGTAGGTGCTGGGAATCTAACTCAGGCCTCTGCAAGAGCAGTATGTACTGCTGAGCCATTTTTTCCAGCTCCTCAAAATTATTTTTACGTAATTAGCTCTATAAAGACTCACAAAGTGTTTTGCACATAGTCAAGAGTTGTTGCAAGTCACTTACAGGAAAGTAGGTTTCCACAATTTCAAAATTTTGAAATCCAATTATAATCCACACCAAGAGGGTAGCAATGGAAACCAAGACGATAAAAGGAACAAAGTAGCCACTGAGTTGGTCTGCAAACTGCTGGATAGGAGCCTAGAATTTAGAATAATAGGAATAATAATAATGAGTGTCTTGAAGTCTCTTTTCTCATACTGAATACAGAATATATTTGGTAGTTATCATAGACAGAAATGTTTTAATAAACTCCACATGAATGCAAGTAGATCAAAAGAAAATGCACATCAAGCTCCATACTAGAAAGCTTTAAGGAAAAGACCTTCTGCTGCTTTTCCTAGGGGACTAGGTTACCTTGGATGTTTGTGCTTCCTCCACCAGTTTGACAATCTGAGAAAGGGTGGTGTCTGCTCCCACATGGGTTGCTCGGATAAGGAGGGAGCCATTCTGGTTAATGGAACCCGCGATCACTGTGCTGCCAGGTTTCTTAGCCACAGGCATCGCCTCCCCTGAAGGAAGAGGAAAACAAATCAGAGAACAAAAGGGATTACTATCCTCTTGAAACATAGGGTTATGCATTCACTATCAACAAATACCTAGAAAAGACATTCTTCTCGAACTAGAATCTGGACACTTGCAAAGGTAAAATTGCCCTTCCTTTTTCGCACCTGTTTTAGGCCAAACACAGGGATCTAGACTTTGAACTGGAAAAGCTGACGATGTTAGCTCTTGTTTGACAGATACTTTAGGAGCTTCCCTCTACTCCTAGAGCAGAAGTTCTCAAAGGGCATTTGGAAATATGGGAGCGTGTTTTTCTTTGTAACAGTGTGGGGGAGGAGTAGGGTGCTGCTGCTACTGCTTAGGAGACCAGGGTCAGTATCACTACATTATACTCTATAGCCCAGGACATAGAACTAAAAACTTCTCATCCAAACTGGCCATAGCAGACCACTGTGAAACAGAGTCCAGAACTAATAAATAAACTGAGCCTCTCTTAGGACTACCAGAGGTGGGAGAGCTGTTATTTTGATTCTGATCCACTCTGCTAGCCAAGATTTCTAAACATCTTCCAGTTCTGCTTTCTTCAAGCTGCCCTGATGTGGAAAACTTGGTGCTCTGGTCTAGCTTTGACTACATCAACTGCTAAGGCAGGAAAAGAGAATATTTATCTGCCCTGGGAAATTTGCCAATCAACCTGGTTCTACAAGGCACTGAATAACTTTGTTTTTGTGCATTCTAGTAATTAAGAATCTTCAGCGGGGGTGCTTGGGCAATGGTTCAACAGTTAGCAGCACTGGCAGGCCAAACACTCATATGCATAAATAAAAATCAATAAATCTTTAAAAAAAGAATCTTCAATGCTTAGTCTTCAACAAGATACCTAAAAACATAGTAAACCCTAGGAAACTGAAGGTAGTCTTTAAAGAGCTGATATTCTTTGCTCATGATTTATATATTTATTGGTTCTCCTTTAGTGTCTGCTTACTTTCATGTCACGATCGTCTGACAGAACATACCTGTGATGAGGGACTCATCTACCATAGAATGTCCTTCAATAACACGGCCATCCACTGGAAACTTGCCTCCTGGAACCACCTTAATTATATCTCCACGCTGTACAAGTTCCACATCCACTTGTTCTTCACTGTACATGAGTTAATATAAAAAGTGTCATGGCATCTGCTTCTTAGTCTAACCTACACACATACATCTAGAGATCATTCCAAGCTTATAGCTCCATAATTCCTACCACCAGAACCTAGGACCAACATTTATGCTTGCAACAACTATCTATTAGTTTTACTCACTATTAGTAATGAACAAACTCTTGGCCCTAAGCAGATACTCTAAATATTTATTCAATAATCACTGAATAATGGAAAGCTTAAAAAAATAATGCCATAGTCAAGCATGGTAGCATACATCAGTAATCTCAGCACTTGGGAAGTGGAGGCAGGAGGATCATGAGTTCAAAGTTATCCTGGGCTATATACAGTGAATTCAAGATCAGCCTGTGTTACATGAGACCCTTAGTAGTTATACATAATTTCCATCAGGTATCTTATGTTTCTTTTTAAATAGACAGCTCCTTCATTCCTTTCTTCCTTCCTCCCTCCTTTAGTCAAAGGAGGAATCACTAAGGGAAAAAAATAAAGTAAGTACACAGTGGCAGAGTACTTGCTTGGCATACTTAAGGACCTCAAGTCGTTTCCTAACACCAGAAAAATCCTGGAGCCACAAAGCAAGACCTTATATTAAAAGATGAGGATGGTAAGAGATTGGCCCACGTACTCTCAAAGCCATGATCTGGGCTGGAGAGATGGCTCAGGGGTTGAGAGAACTGAATGTTCTTCAAGAGGACCCAGGTTCAATTCCCAGCACCCACATGGCAGCTCACAACTATCTGTAACTCCAGTTCCAGGGACCCTGACACCCTCACACAGACATACACGCAGACAAAACACCAATACACATAAAAATAAATAAATCAATAAATAAATGAATTGTTTACTTCTGGAAGTTTCCATGTAATATTTTTGAAGTGTGTTTGATCTCAGGTAACTGAAACTGTGAAAAGGGAAATCCCAGATAAGAAGAGGTGGGGAGATGCTGTATTTAAGAGAGTGGAAATGGGGAAAACTGAGACCCTTCACCCCAAAGGTAAGCGCATAAGGCTTGGGGGCCTACAGGCTCCCATTGGGGCGTCTGAGACAAGGGCTAGCAAGAACTAGGAAAGTCTGGGCAGCAGACACAGCTCAATGGTGGAGCTCTGCCCAGCCTGTGGGAACCCTCAGGTCTTGCTCCTCCAATAAACCTAGAAAGCGCCGGGCGGTGGTGGCGCACGCCTTTAATCCCAGCACTCGGGAGGCAGAGCCAGGTGGATCTCTGTGAGTTCGAGGCCAGCCTGGGCTACCAAGTGAGTTCCAGGAAAGGCACAAAGCTACAAAGAGAAACCCTGTCTGGAAAAAACCAAAAAAAAAAAACAAAAAAAAAAACTAGAAAGCTTAAAGATGGTGGTGGTGGCACATGCCTTTAATCCCAGCATTCAGGAGGCAGAGGCAGGTGGACCTCTGTGAGTTTGAAGCCAGCCTGGTCTACCAGGACAGCCAGGACTGTTTCACAGAGAAACCCTGTGGTATTTACTTCCTGTTTCAACAACAGAAAGATGAAAGAGCTGGATGAAATAAAGTATGATAGGAGAGGGATAATTGCTAAATCTGAGTGGCAGGTTATGTGGGTTATGATATTCCTTCCTTCTGGATACAGCTCATAAGAAGTTACAAAAGAGAGTCCGTAAGCTGGCTCAGCAGCTAAGAGTGCTTGCTGCCAAGCCTAACAGCCGGAGTGCTATCCCTAGGACCCACGTGGGACGAGGAAACTCCCACAGGCTGTCTGTCCTCTGACCTCCACACATGTGCCATTGCATGTGTGTACTCACCACAATAAAATTAAGGTAATAAAATGTTTAAAACAAGTTACAAAAGGAAATGAAGATAAATACCTAAGGAGGAGATTTTCAGAGTTAAGAGTTACAACAGTTGCTTCTGTTGCTTGGAGTGAAATTAGCTTTGCAAGAGCTTCTGAGGTTTTACCCTATAAATTAAAACACAATAATGATGCTAAGAAAGAAAATATTTAAACCTTAAAGATATAATCTTAAACATTCACTCAAACATCAGCTTAACATATGATCAGAAAAACATTTACATTGAAATACTAGTATCTTATAAAGAGCATTTTAAAAGTACCAAGCATAATTTATGAAGAAATATGATTATTAGAAAAATATCAGGAATCTAATTCATACATGAGCAAAGCACATGAGTAGGTAGATCATTCAAGAAGGAATATAAATACTCAACATATAGGAAAATGTTTATCCAGAAACTCAAACTAAAGCCACCTTGTAATTCTATTCAACATCTACTAACTTAGCAAGGATTTAGTTAGGATGCAATGCTGTAGTAAAAACTACTTTGCTGACAGACCCTCACTGGCAAAATTTCCCACAGTTTATAGCATGACACCATGAAAAGATACATGCCATTTAAGACAGCCATCATATCCTTTCTAATTGCTCCTAAGGCACTCAGCTCAGAGGAGATGACTATTAGACATGAATATGTTCAGTGGAGGATTATCTAAAACAAAAATTTGGAAAAGAAATTGAGAAGAAAACTAGAATGGGTTAGTAAATGAGAGCACAGTGACTTGACAGAAATAGCAAGTGATTGTCTAGACTGTAGTCAGGAAAAAACCTGTACAGTGAGTGCTTTCTACTCTGCTAACATAAAGTTACATGGAACAGGATTAGAAACTGACTTTCATCACAGCATGGGAGCATGGATGGCTTTTGACAACAGTTTCAAGCCACATGGCCAAGTCAGTTCTTAATTAATAATCTGATATGATAAATAAGTACTTCTCAAATGTCTCTTATAAAGTACCATGGGTATACTATCCTCGGCAGTAATTTAAATTTGATATGTTTCCTGAAGATACTGTTAAAACTAAAATGGTTAACTACATAAATCAATACATATTTCTAATAAATGGTCTAGAAAATATTAAGGTCTTTGATCCAATATTTTAATAAATGTAACCTTTCTTACTTTACCTTTGCTATATGTTCCAGCCATCGACCTAGGGCAATAAACACAAACAGCATAGGAGGTGTATCAAAGAAGGTAATAGGGTTCACTCTGGCTCTCTCATACATTGCGACCAGAAGAATAACCAGAGAGTAGGCAAATGCAATGGTGGTTGCCAGCACAATCAGCACATCCATATTTGCTGTCTTATGCTTCAGTGCTTTGTAAGCCTGAATGTAGAAGTACCAGCCTCCACAGAACTGTAAGAGAAGAGTGATAATTATGGATTTCTTTAGACACTGAAATGCATATGTATACCTAAATAAACTTAGCATAATAAGATATCAATGTTCGCATCCTTTGCCTTTTAACCAATCCATAAACACTAAGAGGATTTTGTTGTTATTGTTGTTATAGAGCCTCATAGGTATCCCAGGCTGGCCTTGAACTTGACAAGATCCTCCTGCCTCTGTTTCCCAACTCCTAGGATTACAGGCATGCACCACTACATCTGGCTGTAAGGGGGAGATTTTGAGCTAGAGCAGAGTTATGTGCAGAACAAGGGCTTCAAACTGCTGTGCAAGACAGCAAGGGACATCCTCTATGATCCAGAGGATACTTCATTCCATAAAGAAGGTCAGATGGCTCTGGCATTCTTCTTTGTGATGCTAGTCTAAACAAGTAAACTAGGAAGCCAATTTATACTTTTTTAAAGGGCATTTTTAAATATATAAAACTTAGCCCCTTTCCAAAAGTCAATCACAAGCCGTGGCTTCTGTTGAGAAGTATAACAGGAGAGCTTGTCTTTCATTAGTGCAATTGGCATTAATTAGTTGCTAGTACTATTTATTACCTTTTGTTTTATTTTTGTTTTTTTGGTGGTGCTGAGATTGAACCTGGAGCTCTTAGTATACTACACTATTAATCTACCAATGAACTACACCCTTAGCCCTCACTTTTAAACCATTAATGGAGATCAAATAAAGGGGAAAATCTTATTAAATAGAAGTGTAACTTTTTACAGCAAAAAAATTATCTCAAAATAAGGGTAGAAAAGTGTAGAGAGTAAATAACTAAAGAATAAAAAGGAAATGTAAAATTATATATGACAGCAGACAGGAATACCCGGTTTAAAAAAAAAATCAAACTTTTTTTTTTTTTTTTTTTTTTGGTTTTTCAAGACAGTGTTTCTCTGTGTAGCTTTGCGCCTTTCCTGGATCTCGCTTTGTAGACCAGGCTGGCCTCGAACTCACAGAGATCTACCTGCCTCTGCCTCCTGAGTGCTGGGATTAAAGGCGTGCGCCACCACTACCCGGCAAAAATCAAACTCTTTTTCTCTACTTTATGAAATAATATTCTCAGGGATTAAATGGAATATATTAGCTACTTTAATTATTCATAAAGTAACCAGTATAAAATGATCAGACTTCTAGCTGTTATCTATTTAACAATGGAAAATAACAGTGCCTACCACAATTTGGTTATTTTTTCTTTATTAACAAATATACTTGCTAATATGTTACTTGCCTGTACAGGTAGACATAGTAAAAGGGACAGCAAATTCATAATGGACAATCCTGGCAGGATCTGACGCTCCAGGAACATAGAAGAATGGATCTTGATCATTTCTTCATTACTCATACTCTGATTATGGTGAAGAGTTGCAAGGTGGTGATCCATAACCATCATATATATCATCAGCCCCATTACAGGGATACAGAAAAACAGGCTCACAAGGAAAGACCTTCTCCATCTTATATGGGAAACATTAAAAAAAAAAAAACACATTTTAGTGAGTACCTAAAAGTTAAATATTCTATGCACTATAGAGAAACCCAGATTGTAACCATCTCACCCAGTGTAAGTATGGTATCATGGGGCTGCAGCAACGGCTCAGCAGTTAAGAGCTCCTACTGCTCTGGCAGAGGACACAAGTTCAGTTCCCAGCACCCATGTCAACTCACAAGCACCTATAACTCCCATACCAGCAGATCCAATGCCCTCTTCTGTCCTCCGCAGGCTCCTGCATATATGTGGCATACATTCACACATACACATATCCATAATTTTTTTTAAAGTAAATCTTAAAAAATGCTATAGTAAAAATTGACATGCTAACAGGTTGTTAAATTTCTAAAAGGAACTGAAATGCTTTTTATTGACAATATCAAAGTACTTACTGTGTTATTTCTCGTTTATGATCTAAGTGACTGGCTGACCGATCTTTCTTGACCAAAGCAGCTTCAAAACCTAAGCTCTAAGAAAATTTATAAGAAAAATGTCATTTCACTCAATGCAGAGATACTCTAAACCATGCTGTTATCACATAGAACAATTCAGTTCAATTCCTGAGTGAAAGTCATTCTGGGGACTAGAAACATGAAGCTGTCCAGAGCTTTCTGCCCTTGACTGCTTTGGTCTCTAATTCTGCAAGGACATTAATAGCTCATTGATTTCAGCAGCTGTCTCTTCTGCTGCTCTCAAACTAGCAATTTCACTCACGTACTGTAGAGGTTTTCACTGACAGTGCACAAAAGCTAGCACTATATTACATACATTGACCAAGGCCTTCCTGCCGAGTTTTCATTCTTGTTCCACCATAAAAAGAACAGGGAAAAATCCTTTTCCCCAGTACGACTAAGTATAAACAGATAACTACAGCAAAGTAAGACGCACACATACACAGACAGTTACAGACACCGTGTTTTCAACTGCTAGAGAAACAGCTGCCATCTTCTAGCTGTTTAGCAGTGGAACATGGTGAAAAGAGCATGTGAGCTCTGGAGGCAGAGTGATCAGGACTTCTCAAGTTGCTTCACCTCTGAAATAAGATGGCAGCCAGCCCTGCTGCGAGAATTCAGAACTGAGTACCTGCTGAGGGTGGCTATGGTAGGTACTCAGTAACGGCAGCTTCACAGATGTCAATGGTAATGCAGCCTAAATGGACCGGGTATTCACTCAACTCTAATATGCTTTCACTCATCAGAACACCAATTTCACAGCACACTGAAACTTTGCACCTATATGTATTACTGCTTAAGACACACTGAAGAACACAAGATGAACTTAGCACAAAGAAGAGGTTTGGCATTTTAACTTTTACTTTAACTTGAAAGTGGTTTTGTTTTATTTTGTTCTGCTTTGCTTTAACAAGCCATAACACATCTAGCATGATGCTTTAATTTCATAGTGATTAGCTTGGACTTTCCTTATAAATTACACTTTATATCCTTTTACTAAATACTTTGATTGTTCATTTCAGCTTAAGTCTGCTCATGATTTAATAGTGCAAATGTACCTTTGCCTAAATTTCCCTGACGAAGGTCATTGGTCGGGGGAAACAAAAGCAGACACACTTACACTAACGTTCTTATGTGGAATAGTCAAAGTGGTTAGAGACTTTTTATTGTCTCTAATGTAAACCAGATGTGATTCCAGGAAGTAGTTGACAGGAAAGGTAAGACAGAAAAGCAAAGTCATGGTACTTACTTCAATGGTATGGATAATATCTCTGGGACCAATAATTTCTGGATCATATTTAATATGTGCTTTGTTGGTTGCCAAGGCCACAGAGCAGTAGAAGATTCCTTTGTGTTTTGTGAGAGTAGACTCAATTTTATGGACACAGGACGCGCATGTCATTCCTCTCACCTGTTTAAAAACAAAGCCTTTGTTACTGAAAATATCTCTTTTCTTCAATTAAATTAGAATTTAATAATTCTAACTAAAAGGACTATCATAACACAGGATCATCTTACAAGGTTTTATCTGTGTACGTAGTGTACTTTTGATATGATCATTAGAATTCTGTTTTTATGAGGGACTGTCAGCTCTGATGTATTCTCAGGGGTAATGAAAAAGATCCAGAATTGGTTCTAAAGATAACTGTACTATGCTACACATATACTAAGAACTATGGAGTTGTACATCTTTAATGAGTAGATTATACAGTATGAGAGTTATATCTTAGTTTGATAAAAATTTAATAAAGAATTCTATTTTTGGTTGTATACATATATGGTGTGCATGTATATGTGTTCATGTGTGGGAAGTTGTGTGTCTACATGTACACACATGTGTAGAGGCCAGAGGTTGAAGTTGAGTATCTTACTTAACTACTCTATTTTATTGACTGGGATTACTGAGGCAGTATCTCTAGCTGAACACAAAACTCACCTTTTCTGGCTTCCAAGGGCACCCTAATACATGTGACATATATTTAAGCATACACACACACACACACAAAAAAAAAAAACTTTTAAAAATTATGTTATGTGTATGGGTGTGTTTTGTCTACATATATGTCTTTGTAGCACATGTGTGTATAGTGCCCTTGCAAGCCAGAAGAGGGTGTGAAATACCCTGGGACTGGAGTTATAGATGGTTGTGAGCCTCTATGTAGGTGCTGAGGTTTGAACCTGTGTCCTCTAGAAGAGCAGCCAGTGTTCTTAACTGCTAAGCCATCTGACCAGACCAATTAAAAACTTTTAAGTGAATAAGGGCTAGAGAGATGGCTCAGTAGTTGAGAGCACTTGCTGGTGGTACAGAGGACCCAAGTGGGTTGACACAACTGCCTGTAATTCCAGCTCCAAGGAATCTGACATCCTCCTCTGGCCTCCTGCCGGTACCTGCACACATGTGAATATATACAGAAACACACACACATATGTACAAATAAAACTATTTTAAGTAAGTAAAAAGTTAAGTAAATACCTCTAAAATTCCTCCATAAAAGCAAGAAAAATTTTTAACTGTCTTAACCAATTTGTTTTTCATCTTGTAGATATCCAAGAAGCATTTATTCAAAACCAAATCTGAGGAATTTTGATAAAAACAGCAAGTTGTGAGGCATTACAATCTGTTGCATTCTCTTCTCTTCCTCTCCATCTGTGGGCCCACAACCATGAAGAAAAACAACAGTGTAGCCACTGGACATCCCAGAACAAAGAGTTCATTCAGAGCCTCCTTTCTAGAGAACTGTTATCATTTCACCTGTCAGGTGGTTCCTGGAAATCGCCCCTGCAAGAATGTCTGCCCTGACCAGATGACCGGAATGAGTGCAAAAAGCCTCCTTCTTGGGAACATTTCTTAGCGAGGAATGGTTTCATTATTTAGGGGAAGTAGATATGAGCTCCCATTCCCAACCAAGAAGTTATTTCCAATTAACAACTATCAGTAAAGGAGAAATTAGTTTTTTCAAGAGTCTCTGTGTAGCCAAACTCCCTTAAGTACAGGCCCTATGCCCCACAGTAGATGGCCAACACAAAACAAACAAAAGTACTTTTGGAGATTTGTTGTCTCATATTGCTTTGTTTATACTTTCTTTTTAACCTTCCTGATCTTTTTCTAGTATATTATGGCTTCTGATTTTGTGTTTTTATGGGTTTGTCTGTGTGTGTATCCACATGCATGCCTTTCTCGTGCTCTTTACTAGTTTCTTTTTTGCTAGTTCATCCATTTTGTCTGATTCTTGTTGGTCTTCTCTATCTGCCTGTCTCTTTTCTACTTGGAAGTTGGGGAGGATCTGGAGGAGATGTGGGGAGGGAAAACCATGATCAGAATATACTGTAGGAAAATAACTTTATTTTAAATAAAATAAATATACTTTGTTTGTTTGTGTTTTACAATTTTTATTTTTATTTAATTCATTAGTTCTTTGAGAATTTCATACAAGTATTTGGATCATATCACCCTCGCCACAACTCTTTCTACATCCACACCCCCTTCTCTACCCAACTTTTTGTGTCCTCTTGTTTTTTTTTTAAACCCATCAGGTTCAGTCTTTTCCTTTACACTAGAGTTACTTTGGTACAAAGCTAGTTTACCTTTTTCTTTCATTTCCCTTTCCTTAAGGCAGTGTTTCACTATGTAGTCCAGGCTGACCTCAAACTTCCAGGAATCCTCCTGTCTCTGCCTCCCAATACTGAGATTAGGAGTATACACAACCACACCCACTATTTTCAAGCATTTATTTACATGTGGTGTTCGAGGATGACTTTGCAGTCAGTTCTCTCCTTTCACCGTGTAGGTCACAAACACCAGCCTCTGCTCATCAGACTTATCGGCAAACACCTTTACTGGCTGAGCCATCTTGCCAGCCCCCACCCCCATTTTCGGTTTTTAAAAGATAATGATTCTATTCCATGCCTGAAGATTGCCATTAACTCATACCTTCTATCTTCTAGTTTCCTTCATTTTCATTATATGCCCTATTTTCCAAGTTTTTAGTTACTTAGACAATTTTTCTGTGAAAGCTGCTCCAAGTTCCAGTCAGAAGTCTATTACTCATGTAACAGTTCCTACTTACAACAAGCTCCAAAACGCCATCCCCTTCTTCAGCATCTTCTATCACCGTGGCTCCAAATCCAAGCTCTCGGATAAACTCTGCTATCACTGGGGGCTGGATGACAGCTGGATTATATCTTACTTCCGCTTTGCCAGCCATCAGGGCCACAAGTACAGAATATATTCCTGGGAAGATTGATAAGAAAAACAATGCAGGTACTAAGTTTTACAAAAAGAATGATATTATAGCTACTTCTCATATTTTTAGTTAACTGCAGAAGTATTAAAGGAAAATTTGCAGAAATTGACTACTCAACTTTTTATACAAGTCTTAAATCCAAACAATTTAAAACTGTTTTTAAAGGTAGCCTTAGTTCCTTAAACTTACTATACAAAGTTTTAATTATATATGTGTAAAGGGGAGAGCAATATGATACACCTTCACTGAGCTTAAACAATTATCAATAACACTTGGCTCACTTGTTTTTGTTCAAGGAAGGGTCTCACTATGCAGCCCTAACTGGCCTGGAACCTGCTCTGTAGACCAGGCTGGCCTTGATTAGAACTCACAGACACCTACCTGCCTCTGTGTCCCGAGTGCTAGGATTAAAGACATGCACCACCACACCTGGCTCATCCTTTTATTTTATTTTATCTTTTTTAGAGACAGAATCTTGCTGTTGCTCAGACTAACATAAAATTCCTAGACACAAGCCGTCTTCCTGCCCCAGCCTCCCAGATGGCCAGGAGCACAGGGGCTACAACAACTGGGTCTTGTTTATCTATACTATTATTGATTCTACTCCCAGACCTCTATCCAGATAATGTGGAAGCAAATCCCAAACACCCTAGTACTTTGTGTGCAAATATTTAGATATGAATCTCCAAAATCTCCTTAGAAACAGTATGTATTTAGCTTTCACGAGGCCCTGAGCAGACAATTATAACTGGCATTGACATTGTCTCATGAAAAGATTTCTGTAATGGTTCTCAAATAGGAACTGTCCAAACTTCCTCTGCATTCATTTGCTTGTCAACATTCATTTATCCCCCCCTCTCCCTCCCTCCCTCCCTCCCTCCCTCCTTTCCTTTTCTTTTTGAAATAGGATCTCACATGTCGTCTAGCTGTCCTGGAACTGGCTATGCAGACCAGGCTGACCTCAAATTCACAGAGAGCTATCTGCCTCTGCCACTCTTTTCCTTTTTAATAAATCAAACAAAGCCTTGACTGTATATCCAGTCAGGAAAAGTGGGGGCTGAAATGAATAATGCACAATGAACCAAAGATGTATGTCTTACATCTCCCAAAAAAATAATCTTCTGGTCTTATTATAAAAGATGAAATTATTTCCTCAATTGTCAGGATAATTGCTTGCCACACTAATCCTCACTTCCTTATCCAGCCCTTGTGAGTAACATCTATCAGGACACCTAGGATTAGGGCAGCCGAAGTACTAAACATAAGACTTTGGTCTCATTAAACATAATCACATATCTATATGGTTAACTAAGCTACTATGCTATACTGAAATGTCTATAAATATGAATATAAATTTGAGCTAAAACATCTGAGTGACTGAAGAAAAACTGTGGTGTTGATTTTCAAAGATTCTGTAACCTGAAGTTAAAATACATGATACTAAGCAACTTGGATTTCTTACCACAAGAGAGATCAGAGATCAATCTGTTAGAAGAGACAATATAATTCTACACAAATACAGTTTGGCTCTGGTGCTTTATATGTGTAAGACAATATCTAACTCTTATTCATTATCACTTTTAAGGAGAAAGCTTTAACAAAAAAATGTAGTTTCTCATAGTCCATTATAGCCATGGTTCATAATAGTAATGCTATGTACTTCTTTTAGCTATAAAGTTTTCAGTAAATTTCACTGGCACTAAAACATGACCATAAGATAAATGAAATAACATTAACAAAAACTACCAGAAATTCAGGGTTGTTCTGTGCATTGAGGATTTTTTTTTATGAAGTCTTGGGAAGAATTATAAGCATGACCACAAAATACAAATGGGAAAGAATCTGGAAATAAGTACATAAAATAACAACATTCAAAAGCATCTTACCTTCTTCTCGCCTTAAATTCCGTTCAATGTTTGCTACACAAGAAGCACAAGTCATTCCGGAGACCTGTATGTAACACTTGCTATGAACTGGTGTCATCACATTATCTGGCTCATTAGTTGAGGGCAAAAGTGGTGTTTCCAAAGAGGGCTGAGCTATCACTACCAATGGCTCGTTCGTGTCTGTTGGAAAAGGAAAGTTTCTTTTCATTTGGGGTATTAATTATTCTCTGGCTGCCACCTTGTCATATATCACAATTCACATTTCCAGGCCTGCCAACCCATATCTTTAAGAGCAGTAAAGTCCTAAGCCCTCAACAAATACATTGACTTTGAATTTTGTTACTGCCCACCCAGGTCCCAAGAAAATCTGACCCAAGTGAATATATAAAACTTTAGTTACATCAGATTCTTCTAGCCATTATCTCCAACCCCAACCCCAAGTAGAGAATAATTGGTTAGTGGACAGTTCTTAAGCTTGTATTTAGCTGGCATTATCATGCTGACAACTTGCACAGTGACATTAAAGGAATCCTCCTTTATCTGTGGGAGATACTTTTCAGTGGGTGCATGAAACTATCAATAATACTGTCGCTATGATGTGTGTGTATACACATATATATGTGATAAAGATTAATTTACAAATGAGGCACAGTAAGGGTTTAAAAACTGATAATAAACCAGAAAATTGTAACAATACACTGTTATTGAGCAATCTCTCCAACCTCCTCACATGGTTTTTTTGTACAGTCTATCAAATACAGATAGAAACTACCATGTTTGGTTTGCCTTTAAGTTTTTAGGCTCATGATATCCTTAGGCATTTTTGTACACACTGGTGACTAATGCCATAGGACTCATTTATAAAAAGTGGAATTTCAGCTTGGTGTGGTGGTGCATGCCCTTCATGCCAGCATTAAGGAGGTAGAGACAGGTGCATCTCTTTGAGTTCAAGAGCAGTCAGGTCGATATAGTGAGCTTCACACCAGCAAGGGCTACATAGTAAAACCCTATCTCAAAAAAATTTCAGTGACTGTGAATAATGTCTTGTCGCTAAAAGCCAAATGAAGAAACAAAATAGGAATAAAAAAACATTAGGGATATCAAAGAAAAATGATGATTACCTGGCAAGAGAGCCTCAAATCCCATGTCTTCAATTGCTTCTCGCAAGGTTTGTGGAGAGGTTAGTAGAGGATCATATTCAACAGTCCCGGTACTATTTGCGAGGGAAACATGGATGGATTTTACACCTGGCTTTTTTGATATGACACCCTCTATAGACTGCACACAAGAATTACAAGTCATGCCATTGATGTTAATCACAGTTTCTTGGGTCAGAGGCTGGCTAACTATGTTCAAAGGCATCTTTTGAAGAGATGAGCTGGAGGGAGAGCTGGCGGTACTTTCAACTTCATTTGCAATACTAACTCTGTATTGCCCTGGTGAAACGGCCTCTATTGCTTTTCTCAGCATTTTTGGAGTGACTGAGCTTGCATTGTACTTTACAATGGCTGACCTATTCTCTAAAGAAACGACTATACTGCTTACATACTGGAGTGTAGATAAAGCACTTTCGATATTTGACACACATGATTTACAATGCATGCCCTCTATGATGAATGTGGCTGTTGAATCACTGGGATATGATGGGCTCTTTTGCTGGGATCCTTCTGGGGATTTGACCGTTGTGTTCTTCAGGCGCTCAACATCAATGGCTCCTAATTTGAGGTACTTGGGCTGCTTTTTTATGAAGGCTGGGAAGCCCACAGCTTCAATCTGCTTCTTTATTTCCTCTGCTGTGATCAGATGAGGTTGATAAACAATAGTAGCTTCTTGGTTGTCTAGGGACACTAAGTAATAAACAGAAACATATTTAACTTAGTTATTCCTGGGCCACTTCAGAGTCAATCGCTGTTTCTCTCTCATTCTTCTCAATGCTTTCTCTTATGATACTTTAGTGCTTTTCAGAAAATGGGATTGGCATACACTGGAAACAAGAAAAAGACATGACCACTGCTCCTATGGTCTCCACGTTTCTGCATCACTCCAGTAGAAATACATTGGAGGTAAAGAACACCCCAGGCAGGCTGTTCAGGAAGCGGAACTCCACAAATCGTTACTGCAGCTGCCTTTTCTACTAAACTAAAGTTCAAGACTCTCATAACCTTTCATTATAATCATTAACTTCACTAACATTAATCCTGGGAATATGCTATGCCTCCAACTTCCATCAAGTAGGAAGCAATTGCAGGCCCACGGATTTGAAACTCATACTTGGGAAGAAAGCAAAAAGTTTAAGGATCAAAACACAAAATAGCTTTACAAAACAAGCAAAAAGATGACACCAGATCAATTACCTTTAATTCGCTGAACACCTTGCAGCTTGCCCACTTTGCCTTCAATGGTGCTAGTGCACGAATGGCAGGTCATGCCTTCCACTTTCATCTTCAGCATGACTTCCCCTGCCTGAGGCACGCTGTGCTCTTCACAAGCTCCTGACTTCTTCTCCTGAGTTCCCATGTCTAAACTGAGGTCTGGGACCAGCTCCACGATCTGACTGGCACTCACTACAGAAGGGATTATGGTTACGACTGCAGTTCTTTGCTGAGGGGAAATCTTAACGCCAGTCACACCCTTGGTCTTGAGCAATGTGCTTTGGATATGATCCCATGGTAGAGCCAGTGGAGCAGTAACAGTCAGAAACACAGTATTGGTTAAAACTGGGAGAGGGTTAGCATTGTGGAGAAGAGCATCAAAGCCCATGTCATCGATAGCTTCTTGGAGGGTCTTTGGAGTCTGAAGTTTAGGATCAAAAATAATAGTTGCACTTTTTTCTTCTAGTGAAACCTAGAAGAAATTGGAAAGGAATTTCAGAAGTTAGTTTAGCTCAACTATTTGACATAGGAATTAAGAATATCATAGGAATTAAGAATGGGCAGTGGTGGCACTGGCCTTTAATCCCAGCACTTGGGAGGCAGAGGCAGGAGGATCTCTGTGAGTTCAAGGCCAGCCTGGTCTACAAAATGAGTTCCAAGACAGTCAAGGTTTCATAGTGAGACACTGTCTTGAAAAAAACAGAAGGAGGAGGAGAAGAAAAAGAAGAAGGAAGAAGAAGGAGGAAGAAGAAAGAAGATGATCAATGATCAAGAACCAAGCCCTCCTGAGCCATCTTACATTCCAATGCCTATCTCCAGAACACTTAGTTCACATACTGGCCTTCCCTGATAAATGTAGCTCTCACTTCTCATCAAAGAAGTTTCATTTCTGCAGCAGATCAAGACTATTATGGAACATCCACAACTGGTCAAAATGCAGAGTACCATGAGGTACACATCCCCAATTGATACATCAGCAACACAAATCCCACACCTAAGGCTCAGGGAATATTGCAGAAGAGAGGGCAGAAAAATTGTAAGAGCCCAAAGACCAGGATATCTGGTAAGAAAAGATAGTGTCTTCTATGCATGACAAGGAAGATGAATCCATGAAACTACAACAATATGGTTGTCTAAACAAGACCTGCACAGTGACAATACCAATTGACATGCCAGTGTAGATGGAAGAAATAGCACAAGGTCCCACCTCTAGATGCAGAGATACAGCCAACTAATGGTTGCTGAGAGAGATGGAGACTCAGTCTTCTCCAAGGATGGTGGTCATCCCTAAACGTATGAGCAATACTAAATGGACTCATCAGTGTGTGTGTGTGTAGCAATAATAATTAAAGAAGAAAGAGGTCATAAATTTGAGAGGGAGTGTAGAGGCACATGGGAGGAATTGGAGGGGAAGGAAGGGGTAGAAATGAGTTAAATATCCATACTCATGTACAAAATTTTCAACAAAATAAATACAAATAAATTTTAAGAAGAGACTATCAATCATACCATATTCAAGAAGAATGAAATAAATAACGGCACTAGAAACTAGTGGTTTCTCAATTAAGTTTTCACCTTTACTATTCTTGTTGGAAAGAAACACAAACTGTCTTCTCTACCTAAAAGAGCAATGTGTAGGCCTTCATAACTGCGGTGCCAATCAGGTATGCAAAGAGTGTGCACTGACATAGACTAGAGTTTCAGCACAGAACATAGACTACACTTTCCTAACATATCCTTTCATAAATTACTGCAACACGTAATATTATATTGATTTAAAAGATTATAGAGGAAATAGGACTACTATAGAAAATAAAAAGTAGGGCTAGAGAGATGGCTCAGTAGTTAAGAATATCTGCTGTGCAGTCATGAGGACCGGAGTTCATATTCTAGCACCTAAATCACAATCCAGGCATCTAACACACAGCTTTTAGCTTAGCTCAGTGTGGGGCAGAGACAGGAGGATTGTTGGGCTTGCTGGCTTCCAAAGCTGAGAAAATGTAAAAAGAAACTTGCCTCAAAAGGAAAAGGGAGAATGTTCTTTTGAGTACCCACGAGCCCTCACATCTGTGTATATAAGTAAAAAACCTTTTAAATATAAAATATAAGGTAATATAAAGTATAATCCCTTAAAAATATTAATTAAAGGATGGAGGTATAGCTCAGTGGTAGAGTGGATGCTTTGCATTCACAAGACCCTGGATGTAATGCCCTAGATGTAATTCCCAGTACACACACACACACACACACACACACACACACACACACACACACACGGGAGACATTATCTTTCAGGGTCTTTATAAGTAGGAAAATTCTTTGTAGCAGTAGTAAGTTATAAAATAAATGTAAACAAGGAATAGCTACCATTATTAAGCACTTATGGGGTCTTATGTCAATAAGTTTGTAATTTACCTTAATGGTAATAGAGTGCCATGAAAAAGTTACACAGGGGGATGACATGAGATCTGTATCTTAAAGAATCATTGCAAAGGCAGTATAGAAGATGACGGGGTGAGCCGGGTAGTGGCGGCACATGCCTTTAATCTCAGCACTCAGGAGGCAGAGGCAGGAGGATCTCTGTGAGTTTGAGGCCAGCCTAGTCTACAGAATAAGTTCTAGGATAGGCTACACTGAGAAACCTTGTCTTAATAAAAAGATGATGATGATGATGATGATGAGGTGGTAGGAGAGGTATCAATTAGGAGGCTACTCCAATTGCAACAACAGCATAACACAGGCTCTGAATTAAGACACGTGCATGAAGAAAAAGGAAACAGAGTCAGTTCTAAGGCATACTTAGCAGAGTGAGACCCAGCAACAAATACAGATGGTAAGATGACTTGTTTTCTAGCATGGGCCAGTAGGCAGACGGTAGTGATGTTAAATGATATGAGACAGGAGGGAAACAAGAGGTACTTAGCAGATTAGAATAGAAGGAAGGAGTAAATGATTAATTTAATGCTACAACTATTCATTTTGAGATAGCAGTAGAATAATGTTTAAATGACAGTTAAAAGACAGGTACCATTATTATTAATTCTTAGTACAAAGCTTTGTTCCATACAACAAAATAATGCAAAAATTTAAAGTAATTTAGAGTAGGAAATCTTGTTTTAAATCTTCTGTGATAATTGTATAGTTAAATATTTTGTTTACTTTAAAATTATTTCTTTTAGATTTTTAAAAATGTGTATTGGTATTTTGCCTGCACATATATCTGTACAAAATATGTGTGTAGTGCTAACAGAAACCAGAAAGGGTCATAGTTTCCCTTGAAACTGGAGCTACAGGTAGTTGTTAGCTACCATTTGGGTTCTGGGAATCAAACCCAGATCTTCTGAGAGAGCAGACAGTGTGCTCTTGACCACTAAAACAGCCCTCTTTTGCTTATTTTAATGACTTCATTTTTTTATTTCTTCCTTTAGCTTTGTAACTGATAACAATGCATTTGATGAAAATTTGCAATATGATAATGGCATAGAGGTTCCTAAGGCTGAGATAACTCTAGTTATTAGGTAGTTTTTTCTTAATTATGGAAGAGAGCACTAGCATAATGATCCAAAACAGAAACAGGAAAATAATTGGTATTGGTTTTAGATTATACCATATAATATTTTCCTTGAAAAGGGGAAAAATTAAAAGCCATGCATGGTGATGCACTCTAATAATCCCTGCATTCAGAGGATAAGGTGGGAAGATGGTGAGTTCAAGGTCAGCCTCAGCTATAGCACAAATTACAGTCCAGCCTGGACCACATAGTTCTCTTTCGGGGAACTGGGGTTCAATTCCCTGTGACTATACTGCAGCTAACAGTCATCTATAATTCCAGTTCCAGGGGACCCAACATTATCTTCTGGCCTCCATGGGCACTAAGCATGCATATGGTGCACAGACATACATGTAGGCAAAATACCCATATACACAAAATAAAAATAAATAAAGCTTGGAGCTGGAAAGACGGCTCAGTGAGAGTATCTGCTGCTCTTGCAGAGGACCCTGGTTCAATTCCCAGCACCCACATGGTGGCTCACAACCTTATTTGTAACCCCAGTTCCAGGGGGTCCAATGCCCTCTAAAGGTACAGACCTACATGCAGGCAAAACACCCATACACATAAAATAAAATAATAAAAATTAAAACAAATACATGGTTTTTCAAAGTATAGTTTATAGACATTCACATTTTTAAGAGATACAATACAATGGTAGCCACTATCAAATGCAGATCTTTGTGTTATTAAATAGCTCTCTTTTAATCTCACTCACCTGAGGTCCAACATTCTGATTAAGGAAACAGATGCAGGTGCAGCTTAGTAGTAACATATTTGCTTAGTCTGCAAGGACCTAGGCTAATCCTGAGTGTTGCCAAGAAAAGGCTTTAAGTAATTTAGACAGTCTTGCTAAAGGAGAAGAGGGAAAATAGATCACTGGTTGTCAGAGCCTATGCATAAGCCTTAGGCAGGTTTCAGGAGTGTTGGCACTGCGCTGCACAGTGGTGGCAGTGGTGGTGGTGGTGGTGGTGGTGGTGGTGGTGATGGTGTTTAATGAATCTGCACATGCATTACAGATAGCTGCTACATGGGGCAGGAACCTTCAGGGGTAAACTGATATATTCACATACCTTCAAACAGTTCTTTACCTTTCTTTTCAGTTAAAACTTTATGATACAAACTGAACATACCCAGAAGCATCCTTGTCTTAACTTTTTAAACATGTGCTCCACTATCTTAGGCTAATTAGGCCCCAAACTTTGTCTATTACCTTTCCTTCTTAAATTATGACCTTAAACTCATCATATTCAGGATTGTACTGCTTAACTGAGCATGCTCAACAATGGGCCAGCCCTGCATGAAAATATGTAGGCTTCCTGAATAAAAACCCTCATGCTTCCTTGGTAAGAGGCAAGCACTGCTTTGGAAATAATTACTCCATCACCTTCCTTACTGTAGGTAATAAATCTTGCTTCAATTCTTTATATTTGGCTGTGCTGATTTTAGCTTTTGTACTCACCAAGACGGGAATCTATTCTATTTGGTTACATTCACAAAATGAAAATGTACATTTACAAAAATAAAATTTTTTTAACATTCACAATCAATAACACTCACAAAATAAAAATGCCTAGCAAGTATAGAGCTCTAATTTTAATGCAAAAATAAGAAAAGATTAAAGGAAAAATTCTAACTATTATACACCTAAAAAGGGTCAATGTTGTTAAATGGCAATTTTTTTAGACAGGGTGTATCCATGGCTCACGCTTGCTTCAAGCTCATAATCCTCCCTCCTCAGGTAAGTGCCTCCACATCTGGTTCTACATGACATTTTTTTAAAAATAAGAAATTCAAGTAAGGTTAAAAACTCAGTAACTCAGCTTCTCTACCTACAACTGAAGTGCTCACCACGGCTAGTGCCTGTGATATCATATATAAAATACTTCCATCACTGCTGAAGATTGTTGCACAGCCCTATTGTGGGGACTACTGCATATTTAAAAGTACTAACTTAAAGGATTCTTTTCTTTTTAAGTTTCAATACATCATAGCTGATAGGTCTTTTTAAATGTTTTGTTACATTTTTTTCTTATGGGGCAGGGGGTCCACATAGGAGTTTGATGCCAGCCTGGGCTTGATAAAACCCTGTGTCAAACAACAATAATAAATAAATAAATAGTATTTCCCCATGTTATTCATTCTGCAGATGAGGAAGACACATTCTACTTAGTTACTTGTATTTCTATGTTTTAAAGCTAGAGGACCATGCTCAGCACAAATCACTTTGGGGTATTAGCACTCAACTTATAAGGAAGAGACTTTAGAGACCTAAAGTTTCAAAGGAAGCAAAATTTCACAGCCCCTTCTTTTCCTCTGAGAAGAAAGTCACACAGTAGCTCAGAACCATCAAGGGCAGTTGTGAGTGCCAAAACCTTGGGTAGGAAGCTAAGTTGGCATTTATTTACCTAACAAATATTTACTGAGTGTCTATTATGAGCCTGGCATTGTACTGGCTGTTAGAGACACAATGGTGAGGAAAACCAGGCAAGGCTGTGCAGAGCTGGAAATTGCTGGTAGCAGTGTGATTCTCTGCCTGAGCAGCTCTCCTTTCACATGCTCCTCTCATTCCTAAATCACCACCTCCAAATCCCTACACTGTTCCAAAGTTTCTACAGACTTTTTCAGTAGGAATCAATGCTGTCATTTGATTTTTAGAGAAACAATTTTCCATTATATCAAGAGTCCCTCTGACTGTAATCAGAACAGCCTACAGATTATGAGCACAGGAAGCAGTGAAGACGGAGGACTATAAACCAGTTAGCAGAAGGCAGTAGTGGGAGAGAAGAAAGGGAAGTGAACTAATGGTACTCTGTGATCTTAGCAACAACAGGTGCAGTGGGCAGCACCCACCTACAGTCTTAGCACTCAGGAAGTGCTGCCAACAGGAAGATCAGAACTCCAAGGTCATCCTATACTACATGCTGAGCTTGAGGCTATACACCCACCACCACCACCACCACCACCACCACCACCACCGCCGCCACCGCCGCCACCGCCGCCACCGCCGCCACCGCCGCCACCGCCGCCACCGCCGCCACCGCCGCCACCGCCGCCACCGCCGCCGCCATAATGTAGAGAGGTTGCTAATTGTCCACATAATTTATATTAGTACTTATTATTTTCTGTGTCTCTTGAAATGTTAAACTTTAAATTCAGACACAAAACGAGGCATGGCAGCTCATACCTATAATTCTAACACTTGAGAGGGTAAAGCAGAAGAATGAGTGCAGGTTTGAGGCTAACCTGAAATACAAAATGAGTTCAAGGTCAACTTGGCTACATGGTGAAACTCTATTTTAAAAAGGTATATTTCTTTACATACAATTTCTATGTAAACTGTATAAACTGTTTGTATCTTCTACATACAATTTCTATGTAAACTGTGTAAACTGTTTGTATCTTCTATTCTCACACAATATAAAAAGTGAAAACCTTGAAAAAATCATCCTACCTCTTCAGTTTCCTGAGAAGACCAGAGAAAATATTCCTTTTTAGCTCTACTGTTCTATAAAAGTTTAAAATTATGCCAGCAAGATGGCTTATCACCAAATCTAACAACCTGCATTTGAGTCACAGAACCCATATATGAAAGAGAGAACCAAATTCAATCTCCATGAATGTGTATCTCACACACACACACACACACACACACACACACACACACACACACACATACACACACACACAAGATGGAAGGAAGGAAGGCAGCCAGGCTGCCTGGCTATCTGGCTGGTTTTAAAAAGCTAAAAATTGGGCTGGAGAGATGGCTTAGTAGTTAAAAGCACTGACTGCTCTTTCAGAGACCCGGTTCAGTTCCCAGCACCCACATGACAGCTAACAATTGTCTATAACTCCAAAGTCTTGACACCCTCACACAGACATACATGCAGGCAAAACACCAAAGCAAACAAAATAAAAATAAATAAATGTTTTAAAAAGTTTTAAAACTAGGACCGGAGAGACAGCTGAGCAGTTGAGAGCACTGTCTGCTCTTGCAGAGGACTCAAGTTCAATTTCCAGTACTCATGTGGTGGCTTACAACTATCTGTAACTCCAGTTCCAAGTGATCTGATGCTCTCTTCTGGCTTCAGTGGGTACCAGACATGCATGTGGCGCATATGCACACATAGGCAAATCACCTAACCACATAAAAATAAATAAATGTGTTCTCACAAAATCCCAATGTGGAAACCTAACAAGAACGGTGTAGTTGGACTTTCCTCTGGGCCCAAAGGAGGTCCGTTGTACGTGACCTCTTAAAAGGAGAGGGAGAAGGGTCACATGCCCCCTCTCCCTACTCCTGCCTCAAAGGTGGATTGGCTCCCGGTGAGGTCATAGGACAACTTCAGCTGTCTACTCTGTTCTGTATTCGTGAATGTATTGCCTCAATTTACCTTAATAAATTTCTCTAATACTTCTTTTTTTTTAAAGATTTTATTTATTTATCATGTATACAGTGAGTGTTCAGCCTGCAGGCCAGAAGAGGGCACCATATCTCATTGTAGATGGTTGTGAGCCACCATGTGGTTGCTGGGAATTGAACTCAGGACCTCTGGAAGAACAGCCAGTGCTCTTAACCTCTGAGCCATCTCTCCAGCCCAAATTTCTCTAATACTTCTTATGCAGACTCCTGTGGATTTATCGCTTACTCCGCCTTTATGAAAAACTAAAATTCTATGCCTGTAATTTGAGCAATGTGTGATTATAAATATAAACAACTAAAAAGCATGAAATATTTCTAGTGTTCAAACCAAAGTTTAGTTTTATGTCTGTTTTTCCTCTTTACATTTCACATCATCATGTTTTTGAGACAGTGTCTCATGTAGCCCAGGTTGGTTCTTAAACTCACTTTGGAGTAAGAATGACCTTGAACTCCTGATCCTCCTACCTCCACTTCGTTGTGTTGGAGATTAGAGGCTTGAACCACCAGGCACAGTCTAAACAATTTAGAGAACCTATTTCTTGAGATTTTAGTAGAACTGAAAATTCTGACTTTCTAGTGTCTTCCCATTTTAAAAGTCATCTCGACAAAGATCCTTGGCTAAATATATATTACTGGAGACTGATCCTAGGGCCTAATGCATGCTAGGCAAGTGATCTACCACTGAGCGACATCCACAGGCCCTTTGGCTGAAGTTTTAGAACACTGAAATTCCCTTTTTCTCCCAGAAACCAACTTACATGTCATCACAATAAATTCAGGTCAGTATGGAATGTTCAGAATGGTTAAAGCCTACTTTCTTAAATTTTCCATGTACTGATTCAGCATAAAAGTAATCAGAGGTTTTGCAGAACTGAAAGGACTCTGACATTTTATAAACAGAGACTGAAGTCAGAAAGCAAAGTGATTTACTAATTATCCTAAATTTCTTCTTCTTCTTCTTCTTTTTTTCAAGACAGAGTTTCTCTGTGTAACAGTCCTGGCTGTCCTAGAACTAGCTCTGTAGACCAGGCTGGCTTCGAACTCAGAAAGTGCTGAGATTGAAGGCATGCATCACCACCACCAGCAATTATCCTAAATTTCCTAATGTTTCTTATCTACCATTCATAACATATTTTTAAATCAACTAAAAACTATTTCTAATGCATAGTAAAAATGCCATTGATCAATATAATCTATATTATGACTTGTTGAAAAGCATGTATATTAATAGAGTAATGCTGGATGCTTGTCCTTTAATATACGACACTGAAAACTGAAATATAACAAGATGCCATAAAGCTCTATTAATATTTATCCAGGAGACAGAGCTGTAGTTCTGTGATAGAGCATATATTTAGTATGTGAAAGTCCCCAAATTCAGTCCTCAGCTTACACGTATGCATGCACGCACACATTCATACAGCAAGTATTTATCCTATTAGACCAATCAAAATAAAGGTTACCACTTACAACTATTAAGTCAACTATGCCCTGGATATTGCTCTATATAAATAAAACACTGATTGGCCAGTAGCCGGACAGGAAGTATAGGCGGGACTAACAGAGAGGAGAATTGAGGAAACAGGAAGGCAGAGAGAGAGACTGGCTGGAGCTGCTGCCAGGACAAGGAAGATGTAAGGTACCAGTAAGCCACGAGCCACGTGGCAAAGTAGAGATTAATAAAAACGAGCTAAATATAAGAGTAAGAGCTAGACAATGATAGGCCTGAACTAATGTCCAAACAGTTTAAATAATGTAAGAGTCGGTGTGTTTATTTTATAGGTGGGCTCTGGGACTGGCGGGACTTGGTGGGAGCTGGAGAGAAATTCTCCAGCTAAACAACTATGAGACTGAGGAAGAACTCTTAGAACTACTACAGTAATCCAAAAGCAGTATAAATATTCAAATATTTTAAGATGAAAGAGACAGATATTTTATAGATTTATAAAAAAAAATCAACAGTGCTTTTCACAAACTAAGCTACTTGTAAATTGAGTGCTTTGTCAAATCCCATTCTAATAGATTTCAATTGCTTCAAAAATATACAACAAATGTATAATTATTCATATAAAATTTAAATGCAGCAGTATAAAAGGGAAATACTGAAATATCCTCTCTATACTATTTCTCCACTGCTAGGTTTTTATCTTGGATTTGACCTTTCTTTGATCCTTGGAACAGAATTCAGAAACCTAAGCTTCTCTGAATAACCAACAATGTCTTCATGGATATATGCTTGCTCATTAATATTTATTTTTTTAAGATTTATTTATTTTTATTTTATGTGTCTGTTGGCCTGCATTGAGTGTGTGCTCTATATGCATGCCTGATACCCACAGAGGCCAGAAGATGGTATCAGACCCCCTGAAACTGGAGTTACAGATGGTTGTGACCTGCCATATGGGTGCTGGGAACTGAATCCTGGTCTTCTACAAGAACAGCAAGCAAGTACTCTTAAGTCCCTATTCACTAATCTTTATAATAAAACACTGTTTTATCCTAATACAGTGTTGGTAAAAGAGCATCAGTTTGAAAGACAATCAGTGCATGTGTTCCCTTTAACGAAATCTTAAGTAAGCTTAAGAGGAGATAGGAATGTGCTCATTGAACCACAGGAATCCTTTAGTGACTGCTAGCACTTAGGAGATCATTTTCTGGTATGTGCATGGTATGTATGTATATGTATTTGTGTGTTTACATTTGTGAGAGCACACATTTGTAGGTACGTGTACTCTTAATGTATGAATGGCAGCGGCAGGCATTGCCTTCCTCGATCATTATTTTATGTCCACCTGGCATTTACATGGGTGCGAGGAATCCAAACTCTCTGGTCCTTGGTTCTCCTGATTGTGCAGCAAACACTTTATCCACTGAGCCATCTCCCCAGACCCCTGGGAGATCACTGTTAAAGGATACTCTATATAAAGAGAGTAAACTACAACACTTATATGTATGGTGTATTTTATTTGTGCTGAAATGTGATTTTATTTGTATGTTAATAAATAAAGTTGCCTGAGGATCAGAGCTAATAGCAAGCCATTTAGCAGAAGTCTGGCAGTAGTAGCACAAACCCTTAATCTCAATCACATGACAAGCAGAGTCTGTGTGTTCAAGGATACAGCCAGCATGAAGACATACATCTTTAATCTCAATACCAACCATAGAGACCTGGAGGTCTGTATAGACAGGCAGTGATGAGGAGGTCATGTGGTTGGGTTTACAACCAATGAGAAGGCAGAACAGAAAGTCAATAAAAAGACAGACACACAGGAAGTAAGTCTTTTTCTGAGGGGAAGGACGACAGTGACAGCAAAGGGTAAGAAAGCGGTCTTGGTATTAGCTCTTGGCTGCTGCTCTGACCTCTTGGGCTTTTAACTCTGCATTTGGCTCTGTGTTTCTTATTTAATAAAACTGTTCAGAATTACATCTACATATATGAGTAAAGGGGAAAGTACTCCAAAGTTAGCATTGTAAGTTTCAGGTTAATGAGGCATTAACATTTGCAGTCATTCAGTTGTTGTAGCTAATGAAATTTGATTTTACATCCTCACTTCAAAAGAGCCAAACAATTGCAGAGAAAGATCTTCACATTATCTTTCCATGTTATTTTTCCTTTGAACAGACCACTGGGGTGATTCAATTAAACTTCAGGTTAATTCCTTTAAAGTCTACAGTGATAGCCCTAGCAGGACAAATAAGAATATTACACTCAATAACAATACAATTTCAGACAAAATTCCCAAAATGTATTTAAATGCTAAAGCTAAAAAGGTAAATAATCACATTCCATTTATTTCAGATTTAGAGATTTCCTGACTTACCACTCTCTTTGAGGTAAAGCTCCACTCTCTTCTACCACTGCATTATTCAATAAAGTAGCCTCACTCATCCTAACATCACAATTTTATTATTTCATTCCAAACACTGTCAAGGGTTCCTTGACTTAGTCCAAATATTGTTCTTCCCAAACCTGTTTTTAAAATTGACTTCACAGAGGCTGTGGATATAGGTCAGTGGTAGAGTGTTTGTCTAGTACGTATTAGGCCCTGCATATCTCCCTCCCTCCCTCCCTCCCTCCCTCCCTCCCTCCCTCCCTCCCTCCCTCCCTCCCCCTCTCTCTCTTACACATACTGACAACATAGTATAACCTCAAAAATTATGGCCCAGAAAAATCTAAACTTTAAAATTCTTTGAAAAGTGATCAATATTTATACATTTCCATGTTGAACTACATCCTGACATAAATAATGTTTGAACAAAGGCAATTTTAAAATTGGTGCCTAGAAAGAGACAAATCCTTTTTTTTTTGAGCCTCTGAGACAAATAATTGGAGGAGCCTTATTTAAGGAAAAGAATATAAAACTACAAACAGCAAAATTCTATACAAAAGTAAGTATTCTGAATATAAAATGGAAAATAAAGTTCCATTTGGGCATTGTGGTACAAGCCTGTAATCCCAACACTCAGGAGGCAGGGGGATCAAAAGTTGAAGGTCAGTCTGGGCTAAACACCAAGACTGTCATACACATACATACACAAATAAATCACAAGTTACAAACTTCTTTTAAATCTTTTTTTTACTGTGTGTGTAAGTGTGTTGTGTGTGTGTGTGTGTGTGTGTGTGTGAGAGAGAGAGGGGGGGGGAGAGGAGAGAATGACAGAGAGAGAAGAAGAGAGTGCACAAGTTATAAACTTTTCAAAGATAAAGGTTTAAGGGTTGGGGATTTATTTAGGTCAGTAGGTCAGTGGTAGAGCGCTTGTCTAGCAAGCGCAAGGCCCTAGGTTCGATCCTCAGCTCCAAAAAAAAAAAAAAAAGAAAGAGAAAAAGATAAAGGTTTAGCCAGGCATGGTGGCACTAGAAAGGAAGAAGCAGGTGAATCTCTATGACTTGGAGGCCATTGAGACTCTGTCACACATACACGCACATAAAGATAAATTTAATAAAACTCCATAACTAATATTTGTATTAATGATATCTAAAACATTTCTATAAGTTTCTTTATATATTGTAGTGGTAATTGATACGCCCATGACCTTCGGTTATATGGAGGTGGTGCTTCTTGCTGTTGTATGTGACCTCTTAAAGGGAAAGGGAGAGGGGTCATGAGGTCCCTTTTCTCTGGTTCCTGCTTCCTGGCATGAGTGGACTGCCAGGTGGATTTGCTCCAGGTCAGAACAGAGGACAACTTCAGCTGTTTACTCGGTTCTGTATTTGTGAGTGTATTTACTCAATTTATACCCTAATAAATTCCCTAATACTTCTTAAGCAGACTCCTGTGGATTTCTCGCTTTACTTTGTGCCCCACATTGGGTGCCAAACATAGCTGGAAGTTTCTCCAGTTCTGCCTTGCCTAGCAGTCTGGATGAATCTTTCCCATCTGCAGTCCTGCAGCCACTTATAAAATAATCACTCAGAGGCTTATATTAATTATAAACTGTATGGCCTATGGCTTTAGCTTCTTGCTAGTTAGCTCTTTCATCTTAAATTAACCCATTTCTATAAATCCGTATGTTGCCACATGGCCATGGTGTTACCAGTGTGCTGACATCTAGTTGCTCCTTCGCTGGTGGGCTCATGTCTCTCCTGACTCCACCCTTCATCTCTATCTCTGCTTGGATTTCCCACCTAGCTGTAAGCTTTCTTGCCACAGGCCAAAAGAGCTTTATTTATTATCCAATGGGAGCCATACATATTCACAGCATACAGAAAGATATCCTACAGCAATATATACTTTCAAGCATAGTTATTTAGTGCTAATGATTTTATAAAATCATTTTTGTGCAGAAAGATAATTCAGTTTTTCCTACAGACTGAATGTTAGTTTCCTCTGTTTATCTGTTCTACAATGTTGGTGCTAGAATGCTGTATTCCCGAGCAGCAGCACCAGCCTTAAAGTATTTGTTCAGCCATAGTTTAGAAAGGTTCTTTCCAGCATTACAACTGAACATTGAGTTTTTATAGATGCTGGCAAATTTGAGGAAAGTCCTGAGTTTCATATATAAGCTATAAGATCTCAGGAAGTTTTGTAATTCCCCATGTGGTGACTAATCTTATATTAGTTACTTCGAGGTGATGCTATTCTTTTACCAGTTTTATATCAGGTCTTCATGTTAAGATCTAGAAGGAGATGGCACAAAAGATGGTAGGGACTTTGTGAGCCATTCTCATACCATAATTCCTAGCAAAAACTTCACTAAACAGATATAACCAAACGCCAACCATACAAAGCCAAATAAATCTTTTTTTTCTTTTTTTTTTTTTGTTTTGCCTGTAAGTCTATGTGAGGGTGTTGGATCCTGAAGTTACAGACAATTGTGAGCTGCCATATGGGTGCTGGGAATTGAACCCAGGTCTTCTGGAAGAGTAGTCAGTGCTCTTAACCACTGAGCCATCTCTCCAGCCCCAAATAAATCTTAAACTAAGCATATCTCCAATTTGACTCCCCAACTTAGATTGTCCAAATGCTCATATATATACTCCAACCATTCAATACAAAGGGAAAAAACCTCTGTTAAGAAGTAGAGGTGAAGTGAAAAGGACAGTAGTCCATTAAAAGACTGTTAAAAGTCTTGCTTTTGCAAACTGTACAAAATATGACAATGAGCACAGTAGAACATATTTGTAATCCCCACTCTTGGGAGAGGAGACTAAAGCAAGCTCAAATCCTGCCTTGGCTACACAATGAGACCCTATGTCACTTCTTAGCATTTTGGCTAAGTTCCAACATAAAAACAAAACAAGCCAGGCAAGTATACAGAGGGTCATGTGTTCAAAGCCAGCTTGGGCTATAGTAAGAGTCACTCAATCTCAAAGCAAGCAAACAAAACGCCTATCCGTGTGAGCACATTTGAGCCTCTTTTCAGAATCATAGAGGGAAGTTAATGCAGGAGAGGCTCTGAAACTTAAGTTTCATTAACTTCACAATAAATCTCTATCTGAGTCCAGGCTTAATAGTAAAATATTTTTAAGGGAAAGGTCACAATGTATCTTATATTATAAAAGCTTTGGATAGAGGAAAGGCAGAGATGGAAAAGGCTGACGTGTTTCATTTCAGGTTCAGCAATCAAATTACCTAGTGCCCTGGAAAGTTGCAGCCTTCAGTATCTGTCACTAGGATTCATATAAATCACTGTTGGTAACCCAAAGTGCTTTCTTTCATAGTACAGCCCTGCTCTTCTCCCTTTACTATTTAATCAGGATGCAATTGCATTTGTCTAACTTTAAACAGACCTTATTAGAAGTGGAAATAGCAGTTTTACATCTGAGTGGGGCACAAGTACACTGCTTTGAGAAATAGGAATGTATTTGAAAATATTGAAATAGAATCTAGCACAGGCTGTAGAGCTTTCGAGCATACACAAGGCCCTACTTTTAATCCCCAGCACCACAAAAAAAACCACTGCCTGACATGGTGGCCTGTAATTTCAGCGCTTCAGAGGGAAAGAGTAAGATCAAGAATCCAAGGACATCCTAAGCAACATTAGTGAGTTTGAGACTCACCTGGTACACCTGAGACCCTGCCTCTAAGAAAAAAGTGGCCGGGCAGTGGTGGCGCACGCCTTTAATCCCAGTACTCGGGAGGCAGAGCCAGGTGGATCTCTGTGAGTTCGAGGCCAGCCTGGTCTACAGAGTGAGTTCCAGGAAAGGCACAAAGCTACACAGAGAAACCCTGTCTCAAAAAAACCAAAAAAAAAAAAAAAAGTGGAGGGGACTGAAGAGCTAAGTTAAGAGCACTTGCTGCTCTTTCAGAGGACCCACATTCAGCTCCCCACATGGGCAGCTCACAACTGCCTATAACTCCAGTTCCAGGCAATCCAACATCCTCTTTCACTTTCTTCCAATACCTGCTCACATGTGGTGCACATACATATACTCAGCTCAGGCACATATACATAAAACAAAATAAATGCATAAATATTTTGTTAAGTGGAATCTAGCCCTATAGTTATATATAGATGTTTTAACAGAAACAAATACTCAATACACTTTACTAGACATAAGCTAAAGGTTTCAGAAAATACCCAAATTGTCAGTAGACAGCAATTAACTAACTTGAAGAAAAAGTGGTAAACTAGCATCTGTAGTTAGATGGCTTTACTGCAATTAGCAGAGATACAACTGTATAATTAGTAATATGTGGCTTGAGTTCTGGCCTCCAGCACCAGCCCTACCTTAACTCAAGTGGAGGTTTAATTGGATTCATTTATGAATAAACCAAGTAGAGGTGTCATACATATTACTTATTGAAATAAACTCATTTTAAAACTTTAAGCCTGAAGGATGTGGAGCTTCCTTGCCAATCATCTTCCCAAACTGACAAACTACAAAGTATTCATCAAATTTTATAAAGCTATGATTCATAAATATCATGTAAATATTTTCTACAAATTTGGCTATTTAGGGAGATATATATTTATTTAGGAAACTTGTAGCATAGTGATAAATAAGATAATTACCCATCACTTCTCAGCTTTTCCAACCTGACTCTCTTGCCAAAGAACATTAAAGCCAGCCATACAAATCCTTATTGGTTTGTTGGTAAGAAGTAAAGGAATCAGGCCAAGGTAGAAGATGAAATCTATTTTTGAAACATGTGAAGATGGAAAAATGTAGGCCTAGGTGTTCACATGGATGCCTCTGAGACCCAAAACTTCAGGTAACACAAATCACATGACAGAAATTAAGCTTCACTACAGCTGTCTACTTACCTTGGCTGAACAGAGTCAGCAAATACTGAACTGTACCCACCGTTTACTCCACCCTTTATAAGCAAGAGGAGTAGGAAAGAAATGGAGAAAAGTACCTACAGATTCATATTTGGAAAAGAGGAACCACATGCATATGAACACTCTCACATGATTCTTGAATTAAGGAAATTCAAAAGGAATCATGCCGTGGCACTTAGTAAATGTTTTGTAATAAAAGCAAAGTAAATATATATGTTCAAGACTCTGAGAAGAATCATGGACAAGAACATTATATAACCAATAAAGTATAAATCCTGTATTTCTCTGAAAATCCAAAACCATTAGAAATCTCTGGTGACTAAGTAGTTAAAAATTAACATTTAGATAAAGTAGAGTTAGGTGAGTGTCTTATCTAGAGATACATAAAACTTCTAGTTCCAATGTAATATAGATATACTTAAAATATAATGAGCTTCTCATAAAAAGAATCTGGTAAATCCTCAATTTTAAATTAGTTGCTAAATCTGGTGTATATTTGGACAAAACTCCCTTTAAAATGTTAACATCAGGAAGCTTACTCCTATGGTAATAACATTCAGGAGGGTGAAGCAAGAGGATGGGCACAAGTTTGAGGCCAGCCTCAGCTACCCAGTAGATTCTAAGACACCCTGGGCCACAGTGAGACCCCTTTTCTCAAAAACATCTGCTCTTAGCAGTATGTCTACGAATGCAATGTTTGCATGTGGATCAACTGCTCACAGAGAAAGCATTCCAGGATTGAAGCAAGCTGATCAAATTCCAAAGTGGCATTTACTTTCCACCAGCATCATAATGAGCATTGCGTAAAAGCAAAATTAAAGAAAATACAACTACCATCAATATAAGGTGATTTTAAAGATGGTGAAAACAAATATTATTAAGACACTAAGCACACTGTACAAATTAGAACAAAATTCAGAAAGAATACTACATGTTGGAATTAACTCATTAAGCTCCAGCAGTGAAAATAAACATGTTCAAGTTTAAACAATTTGTAGCCTAATATTTAAGAAAATGCTTCCACATATTATTGTTATTATAATAGGAATCTCCAAACAAATTCTCTTTGAGCCAGAGTCTTGCTATTAGCCCAGTCTGGACTGGAACTTGCTATACAACCCAACCAGCCTCATACTAACAATTGGTCTGCTTCCTTCCAAGCTACCATACCTAGGAATCGTCAACACTTTGATAAGAAAGGGGTTCGTTTCCTTGACCTCTATGTATAAGCTGCAGAGAAATGGGAGAATGGGTGCATGGGAAACTGGTGAAATGAGATGAATTAATATCAGTGCTGAGACTCTTAAAGAGCTACAAGAGACAGGGGTAAGTAAGGGTCCAAATTAAGGGAGCAACTGAACCATCTACACAGCTCCCTTAGTTTGGACACTGACTCCAATCAAACTCAGTTTGATTCCCAGCTCCTGTATAAATATTCAGGTGTGGTACTATACAGCAGTAATCCTAGTGCTGGGGAGGTAGACACAAGACGATTTCTGAGGCTGACTAGCTAGCAAATGTAGCCAACTGGTAAACTACAGGCCAGTAAGAGAACCTGCCTAAAAAATTAAGGTGGAGAGAAATTTAGGAAGACACTGGCATGGACCTCTAGCCTCCATATGCATACAGAGACAAACACATTCATATATCATACATACATAAATGTGTGTGTTTAATTTAAAAAGTATGTTTGAAGCCAGGTGGCACACACCTCTAATCCCAGCATTTGGGAAACCGAGGCAGGAGAATTACTACAAATTGTAGGTCAGCCTAGGCTACAGAGACCCTGTCTCAAAATACAGAGGCTGGAGGGATGGCTCAGTGGTTAAGAGCACTGGCTGGTCTTCCAGAAGATGCCAGTTCAATTCCCAGTAGTCACATAGCAGCTCACAACCATCTGTAACTCCAGTCCCAGAGGATCAGATGCCCTATTCTGGTCTGAAAGGCACTGCATACATATGGTACACATACATGAAGACAGAACACCCATACACAAAACATAATAAAACAAGAAAAATTAAGTAAAAGAACAAACAAAAGGCTTAGAAATGGCCATTTTGGTATGGAAACACACTAGTAATTACAATGCACTGCTCAGGGATCTCTGCCTTACCACATATAATAGGGAGGAAGGCGGAGGATCAGGAGTTCAAGGAGAACCATGCCTACATATCAAATTCATGGTCAGCCTGAGCTACATATCATGTTTCAAACAAACAAACAAAAGATTCCTAAGAAAATCCCAAGAAACTGGCAGGCAGGGTGGCTGCCATCTATATTCCTAGCACTCAGGAGGCTGAGACAGATGAATCATAAATTTGAGGCTAGCTCGAGCTATATGGTGAGTCCATGGCAAGCCTGGCTACACAAATAGATTCTGCCCCCCCCCCAACTACCCCCAAAAGAAATACCAAAAAGATAGCCACAGGTGTTCCCCATAGTGTTGGGGGGGGCTTTTTAACAGCATGAGCTTCAGCAGACACACAGCCCATGCCTATAATCCCAGCGTTCTGGAGATTGAGGAAAGAAGACTGATAGTTTGGGACAGGACTAGGCCACACAGTGCCAGGCCAGCCTAGCACAATTTTGTTTCAAAACCTCCAAAATAAATAAAAGTAAAATAACCTGCTAGGGATACAGCTTAGTGCTAGGTCTCTTGCCTAACTTAGGGCTCTTGCAAAGCCCTAAGTTCAAATTGCAGTACTGTCCCCCAAAAAGGCAAGTAACCTGAACTTCAGTCACAACCACAGAACACTGAGAAATCTGCTGAGGCTTAAAGAATGTATATAACATTAAATAACAATAAGGTATAATGCTTTAGATATTTCATATCAACTTGTAATTACAAAATAATCACCATGCTATAAAAGATAAACTCCTAGCTCATTCTCTGAGATCATATATTTTCTTCCAGCATGAAGTTAAAAGCAAATCTGGTCCTGATCCTATATACCTATAATTCTAGCACTTGGGAGTTTGAAGCAGGAGAATCCTGAGTTCAAGATCATTTTGGGTTACATGGCAAGACCCTATTCAAATAAAAAGATAGAAATTAGGAGTAATAAAAAGCACACATATACAACCACAATAGAGTCCATATTTGAAAACTGTTCTTTTTCTTTGCTGGTTTTTTTTTTTTGAGACTAGGACTGATTGTGTTACCCAGACTGGTCTTTGACTCCCGAACTCAAGCGAACCTCCTAACTCAATTATATCTTTAAAAGAGAAGTAAGTAGATAAATTATTGTTATTATATAGAATATTTAGTATCAGGTTAGCAGTGCAGTGTGATAGTCTTTCTTTGTCAAATGTGTCAGTGTGATGGCTTCAATCCCAGTGATAGAAGAAATGCTTAACAGAATTACTGTTGATGGTGTCTTAATAATTTACGAAGAGTAACTTACTTTAATGTGATGGACACCGTTTGCTTTCCCGATCTTCTGTTCAATGGTCCGGACACAGGAAATACATGTCATTCCCTCAACAGAGATAGTGACTGAATTCACATCCATACTTGGCTCCATTTTGATGTCTTTACATTCCTGTTAGAGAAAATAAAATCATTAATTTAGCCTTTTCTACACGGCTCCAATTGAAAATGTGCTAATAATAAAATATGATCAGCATTCTTTTATACGTGCTGAGGAGAAAGGTTTTTTTTTTCTTTTGGTTTTTTCGAGACAGGGTTTCTCTGTGTAGTTTTGGTATCTGTCCTGGGTCTTCCTCTGTAGACCAGGCTGGCCTCGAACTCAGAGATCCGCCTGGCTCTGCCTCCCAAGTGGTTAAAGGCGCGCGCCGCCGCCACCACCACCCAGTGAGGAGAAAGTTTTAACCAACCCTATGATGAAGTAAAGGAAAGTAGATTCCACAGCTAAGCTAATTAAAAAAACCATACAACACTCTAAGTAATAAATTTTGGGGACCAACAAGATGGCTTAGTCAATGACCTGAGTTCAAGCCCCCAGACCTACATGGTAGAATAAGACCATCGGAAAACACAGATATTTACATTAGGATTCATAACATTAGCAAAATTACAGTTATCAAGTAGCAACGAAAATAATGTTATGGTTGGGGGTCACCACAGCATGAGGAACTATATTAAAGGGTCACAGCATTAGGAAGGTTGAGAACTACTGCTATAGTGGGTTTACAAACACACTCACAGAATCTTTCTAACTCCTTTCAGGAAATGGAATTTAATTCTTTTTACCCTGAGTATGCCCTAGACTTGGTAATGCTTCCAATGAATAGATTATGATGGATATGACAACAGGTTAATTTCCAAGACTATCTCATAAAGGTCATTGTGGACTATGGGTGTGGTGGTGTCTGCCTGTAATCTCAGGACTTGAAAGGCTACAGCAGGAGGATATCAAGATGGAGACCAGCTGAGCTACATAAAATTCAAGGCCTGGCTGCTCTTCTTGAGGGCCTGGGTTTAATTCCCAGCATCCACATAGTGCTCCCAACCTTTTGTAATTCAAGTTTCAGGGGCTCCAACAGCCACTTCTGCCCTTCTTGAGCACCAGACACACATATGGTTACATGAACACGAAACACCCATACATATAAAATATTTTTTAAAATAGTTCAAGTTCAACTTACATAGTAACACTCACTGTCAAATAAGAGGGAGACGGGCTGGAGAGATGGCTTAGCAGTTAAGAGCACTGGCTGCTCTTCCAGAGGTCCTGAGTTCAATTCCCAGCACCCACATGGAGGCTCACAACCATCTATATTGGGATATAACGCCCCCTTCTGATATAGAGCTGTACCTGCAGTTAGAGCACTCATATACATAAAATAAATAAATAAATCTTTTAAAAAATAAGAGGGAGGGGAATGTGTATTTCTTTAACATACACATGGATACAAGAGAGTTCAGAGGACAACTTGTGGGAATTAGTTCTGTCCTCCCACCATGTGGGTTCCAGGGGATCAAACTCAGGACATAAGGCTTGGTGGCAAGCCTCTTTATTTGGCCATCTCACTGGCCCTATAGTTCATTTTGGAACTGGGATGTAATTCACATACTAAGAAACTCAGTCTTTCAAGTGTTTCAGTTCAGTGAGTTTTTGGTACATTAAAAAGATGTACAACCATAACAATCACAATGTTTGCAGAACATTTTCCTTTACCTCAAAAAGAAACCTCCAGCCTGGCAAGATGGCTGAGCAGGTAAAGGCACCTATCACCAAGCCTGACAACTTGAATTCAACCCGAGACTCACACAGTGGAAGGAGAAAATCATCTCCTCCAAGGTGATCTCTGATCTCCACTCACATACTCTAGCATATGCATATACATATGCAAAACAATAAATAAAAATGAAATGAAAAAATCCCCACTGTCATAATCAGTTGCACCCATTCCTTTCTACTCAGTCCCTGGAAAATATTGATTGACTTCCTATCTCTACAGATATGCCTATACTTGTCATTTAATGTAAATGGATTTATTCAATACGTGGCTTTTTATGTCTAGATTCTTATAGTTAGCATATTTTCAAGGTACATCAACAGAGTTGCACACTGACATTTCATTCTTTAATGTTCTTCATGGTTTAAACTAACACATAAAATCTCTTTAATTTTATGAAGTCTAATTTATCCATTGTTTTTGTTGTTTCTTTATTTGTGCTGAGGATCAAATCCAGGACTTGCACATGCTAAGCCAAGTACTCTACCATGCCTCACATATCCCAAGTGACATCTTATACATGCAGATAGACAATTCTCTCAGAACCATTTTAAAGCTTTATTGAGACATAGTTCACATTTATTTATTTATCTATTTGGTTGGTTGGTTGGTTGGTTGGTTGGTTGGTTGGTTGGTTTTTCCAGACAGGGTTTCTCTGTGTAACAGCCCTTGCTATCCTGGAACTGACTTCGTATACCAGGCTGGCCTCAACATCACGGAGATTCGCCTGCCTCTGCCTCCCAAGTGCTGGGATCAAAGGTGTGTGCCACCACCGCCTGGCCTATCTCACATATTTAAAGTATAAAATTCAATGGTTCTTAATATATGCATCCACATATGTAGCCATCACCACAGTTAATGTTAGAACATTTTTATCACCTCATAATGAAACCCCCTTACTATCCCTCACTAACTCCTAAACTCATCACCCTCAGGGCTAGGCAACCACTAATCTACTTTCAGTATATATAGAATTCTTCTTCTAGTTATTTCATATTACTGGAATCATATAATATGCTATCTCTTGTGACTTGGCCTTTCATTTTGCTTGTTTTCAACTTTAATCCACGTTGTAGCACATACTAATACACCATTCCTCTTACAGTTGAATAAATGTACATTTTGATTATCCACTTATTAGCTGATGGACATTTGAGTTATTTCCACCTTTAGTTCTTAGAAATACTGCTGTTATAACTATTGGTATAAATGTTGTGCTTTCGTTTCCTTTAGGTAATACCGAAGGGTGGACTTGCTGTGTCCTGTAACTCTGCTTAGCTGTCTGGGGAACTGCCAGGGTATACGCCAAAGCAGCTGTGCCACTGGGAATTTCCACCAATAGTATATGAGAACTTCACTTTCTTTACCTCCTCAGAGACACTCTGCTGCTATCTGCTTCTTATTGTGAGTGTGGAGCAGGCTTAGCATTGGGTTTTTGAGATAAGGTCTTTCTCTCCCTTTCTGGATGGCTTTGAACTTCATCATCCTAATAGCTGGGATTACAGATGGGGACTGCCAGGCTCTGGCTTTGCCTTTTCCCCTATCTAGTAAATAGGAAAAGCTATCTCATGGTGGCTTTGATCCAGACTTCCTAATTACCCATAACATTAAGCATCTTTCCATGGGCTCAAAGCATGAGTCACATCAATCTTTCTTCAAGTCACTTCTTGTCAAGGATTTTGTCACAAGCCCATTTAACAAAATCAAATTCTCTGGGATTCACATATTAGGGAGATCAGAAAAGAATGTCTGAACATAAATGAAAATTACATTAATGCAGCTGGATTTCCTACTATATTTTAAGTATGGAAAATAAACTATGAAAACATCCATTTTTTCATTTGCTTTCATTTTCAAAATTCTATTTCAATTAGGCCTCACACTCAAAACAGAGGATTTCATCTTCCTCTTACTGCTAACAAATGTATATGGACATACACACATATCTAACTAACTTTGTCATATACATAATATCCATCTTTAAAATTTCAAATGTCTTTAAAGTAAGTACAAAATCAGGACTATGTATTGTAATCTTGCACTGCATTCAGTAAAATGACTTAGGAAACAGCGCATAAGCAATTTCATATGGTATGAAAAAATGCAGGCTTTGGAAAATCACAATATCAAAGAGACAGATCTGGTATACAGCTATTAAAAAGGAGTGACTCTGAGACAAAAGCATTCAACAACACTGAGGGAAATAATTTCTAGTTATTAAAATAGTTTAGCCACTCCCTAAACACAGACAGCAATGCCATTTCTACAAGAAGAGCAGCATTGCAACTAGACCATCATCTCTGATACAAAAGCCAACATGTGCACAGCCCAGACCACTTCTTAAAGTTCATCACAGAAGCACAAACATTAGTTTTAAATTCCTGTAAGATAAGGCCTCATGGTTTGGAGGTTTCTGGATTTTTAATAAATAATCATATAGTAAAAATTCAATTCTCTTTTGGATACAGTTATATCCAGATAGGTTTTTTTAAAAGTCCTTGTGACAATCAAAGAAATAAACTAAAATCATAAGTGAATATCATTTATCTGACAAAAATTTCAAAATCTGACCATACAAGGTACTGATATAGAATGACAGTATCTTTCTTATTCATCTGACTAATATAAATGACTACAATTGCAGAAATTATGTGGCACTATCTGGTAGAGTTAAAAATATGAATATAATAGACATCAACCTCTTCCATCCTCCACTATTACCCTAGGGAGAGTCTTACAGCTGTGCTTGAGAAAGCTCACACCTGTAATCTCAACACTTGGGAGGCAGACACAGAAGGACTGCCCTAAGTTTGAGACCAATCTGGTCTACACAGTGAGTTTCAGAACAACTAGGTCTATTTAATGAGACCCTGTCAAAAAGAATAAAAGGGGGGCTTGAGAAAGAGAATGAGAATGAATGTGAACAAAAAGTCTCACTGAAGCAGTCTTCCTAATCATTAACATTTGGGAAATAACCTAAATGCCCATCAGTGGATAAATGAAATATAGGTTTGTTATAATGTCATGTCGGAGTATGATACAGCAGTTAAAATGAGTGAACTAGAGAGGTGACTCTCAGTGCAAGTGACTTCACCCCAATGGGACATTTTGCAATGTCTAGAGACACCGAGGTCAGGGGGAGGATTACTGCTCTCTAGTTAATATAGGCCAGGGACACCACCGAACAACCCGTGATGGCACCAAACAGCAGCAGCAGCACAGAGGCTGAAAACTCTGAACTAGAGCCATGAGCAACAAGATAAGCCCCCAGAAACCCCAGAATTGAGGGAGAAATGTTTCAGAAGGACACACAAATTTAAAAGTATATTCTGTTCTGTTTATATGCACACACATATAAGAAGAAACAGAGGTTGGAAAGGGAGCAGGAGTATAACTGTAGAGGAGAGCAAAAGAGCAACTCAACCCCTTAGGTGCTCACTTCTCAGGCTGGACAGTAGACACATAAGTATGTTATAGGATCTCCTCTTTCTATAGGCCTCTCATTACAGTTTTTTGTGTTTTCAGACAAGGTCTTGCTATGTATACCAGACTGACCTCAAATTCACTATGTAGCTCAGGCTGGCTTCAAACTCACAGGTGGTCTTTCTCAAGTACTAGGAGTATAAGCATGCAATAGTATGCCTGACTCCTTACTATATTTTTTCTTGAGACAGGGTCTTACTATTTAGCCTAGGCTGGCCTCAAACTCATGATCCTCCTGCCTCAGATTATCAATATAATAATTTTTTAAGATAGGGTCTCATATAGTCTCAGCTGCCTGGAACTCAGAGGTCCTCCTGCTTCTGCTTCCTAAGTACTGGGATTAAAGGGGTGAGCCACTATGCCTGGCCCTATAATAATTTTTATAGACAAATAAAAGACCATTTTAAGAAAAAACAGTGAAGGAGATGTAAGGAATGTATAGAAATCAGAAGTTACCAACACTGAAATAATTTAGTGAGATTAACAATCAGTGAGATAATTAATTCACAATTAACTCAAGCATATAAACAGTCCAAATCACCCATTTCTATAACACCAGAGCTACACAAACACACCTACTTTGTTAAATTAAAAAATTGTTTAGTTAAAACAGATGGATAAATTTCTAGCTATGCAAACAACACTGAACTAATTGCCTCCGGGGTAACTACACAATATTTCCAAATCGACTTCAATTTTCCTACCCATTTGCTTTCACTGGAAATCACTACCACTGCAATGTAAACAGACAGAAAAGGCACTGCCCTCTGTTATTATATATAACACATCCCTTTCTTTTAAATTGTGTAAGCTTCCAAAATGAAAATTAATCCTTCTACTTAATCTGCTTCCAAAATAATGAGTGCTAACTTTCTTTCGTCAGACAATTGTTATTACAGAAGGACTAGGATTCCAGATGAAACAGGTGTAAGGAGTGTGTTTTAAAACATAATTGCTCTTTTCATGTGGCTATTCCTAACAGATTAGGAGTCAATACTAAAAGAAATATTAGTAAGGTCTGAACAGCATAGAACATTTGCTTTACTGGTCATTTTTATGACTCCTACACTAGTCAGAGCATCTACAAATAATCAGTCATACGACAGCTATCCATGTATGTACCTCAGATTCCTACAGTATTGCATAGCTGAAAACCTTCACATACATCTCTCAACAATCCTGCTACATAATAAGCAAAGTGGTAAACGCCTTTAAAACAAAGGAGCTATAGCTCAGATGCAGCCACACACAGCCAAGTCAGGAAGGAATCCAGGGTTAATCACAGCATCAAAATGATTAACTTAATAGGGCAATGTTTGCAAAAGCCATAAAGCAAAACCAGACAAAGATGAAGCAATGTGGAAGAATGCTTGAAAAATATTAGTGCTCTGCAAAGAAAACAGATGAAGACAGGATCCCTAGAAATTGATAAATATTCCTCAGGTCTCTATGAACCTTTCTATCACAAGCTAAACAACTGCCATCCATGCCAGTAAGAGAGGGAGAGAGCCTGTTTCCAGTGAGCGTGAAACTTTCTTGCTTTAGACAGGGCAGCTATCATGACCTCAAGAAAGTAGGAGAAAATCAGATTGACCTATGTAACATCATGAAAGAATCAGCCACTTCCCATGACTTAAATATGAACATAATGCAGCAGTCTTAGATTCTAAGAAGACAGGCGGTTGGAATGTCTGACCCCTATCAAAACAATCACCTGGTTCAAGATTGTCAGATACAGCTTGTAGGCAAATTAAAGACTTCCTACAAGAATAGATTTTTTTCATTGTTTTTCAGTTCTAAGGACCTCACCATTAATTAACACAGCTCATCCCCAATACAGCTTTCTTCATAAAGGAACATTTAAAATTTTAGTTCTAAGACAAGGTAGTATCCCAAATCATTAAATACATATGAAAATTAACACTTTCAAAACTTAACTATTCATATAAAGTAGAAAAATGATGTTTCATATTTGTTGGTTGGTTGGGAAGAAGTAAAGTACAAAACCATAATAGAGCCAAGTATGGTGGCATAAACCTTTAATCCCAGCACTTGGAAGGCAGAGGCAGGCAGGATCTCTGAGTTCAAGGCTAGCCTGGTCTACAAGGCAAGTTCTAGGACAGCCAGGGCTGTTACACAGAGAAACTCTGTCTCAAAGAAACAAAGGGGGGGAAAAGGCTTTTTTGTTCCTAAGGCTCAGGGATGATTGCAGAAGATGGGGATGGAAAGGTTGTAAGGGCCAGAGGAACAGGAAGTTTGCTGTGAAATTGTGTGTCCTAGAAATGTCAAGGAAGCTACACCTTTTGAAGTCTCACCAACATGGCTGCCTAAACAAGACCGGAACAAGAATGACACATGCCAAAGTGGACAGGGGAAGGCCCATGACGCCTCAACATTACACAAAGAACTACAGACAACTAAGGAATGCTGAGAGTAGGCGAAATCGTCTTCCCCAGGGAAGAAAACACCAACTGGTTCTCCAATACCAAATGGTCAGTCCTGAAAACATACACACAAGTGACATTATACAGACTGAGCAGGTTGTATTCACATAACTAGTAACACAAAAAAAATTAAAGAAATCTGATGCTCTTTTCTGGCCTCCACAGGCACCAGACATGCAAGTGGTGTACATATAGACAGACAGACAGACAGACAGATAGATAGAACACATTTAATCCCAGCACTCAGGAGGCAGAAGAAGGTAGATCTCTGTGAGTTTGAGGATAGCCAGGGCTACATATTGAGACCCTGTCTCAAAACAACCAATCGGAATAGTCTTGTACTAAGAAAAACAACAAATTAAAAATAGGTAAATGGGGCTGGAGAGACGACGGTTCAGTAGGTAAAGTGCTTGTTGCACAAGCTTGAAGACCTGAGTTCAATCCACAGTATCCAAGTTAAAATGACAAGGGGGCCCATCATTGTAACCCACTCTTTTAACCCCAGTGATTCCAGAGGAAGAGGCAGGCATATCTCTGTAAATTCAAGGCCAGCCTGGTCTACATATAGAGTTTCAGGCCAGCTAGAGACTCACAGTGAGATCCCATCTCAAAAACTAAAAAGAGAGGGGAGGAAGGCAAGCACAGTGATGTTCACTTGTAATCCCACCACTAAGGAGGCAGAAATCCCTGAGGCTCACTGGCCAAATAGTTTAGCCTCATCAGCAAGGCACAGGTCCCAGCGAGACACTGTCTCAAACAACAAGGTGGAAAGAGCCGAAGGAACAGCACTCCAAGTTGAAGTCTGACCTCCACATCTCACATGTGACAGGGTGGCATACATAAAAAATTGGGCCAATGTCCTCAATAAAGAAGATATACACAGGGCAAATAAATACGTGAAAAGATGTTCTTCCTACCATTCTGGAGGCTGAGGCAAGAGGATGCTGAGCTTGAGGGAAACTCCACCTCATCAACCAAACCCTGTCTCGGGGGGAAAAAAAACGGTTGGATGCTTCTTTAATTTACAGGACAAGGAAAAGGCTAGGATCAGTAGGAGGCCAGAAATCTTGATTTTTCCCAGCATACGGACCAAAAGCTGAAGAGGATGATGCAAATGCCTATGAAGCAAGCCCCTCTGGAATTCCCTTAAATACATGGAAAATTTTCAACAATTCCATAAAATATTCATAGGCACTATATGGGCATGCGCTCCTGTAGGTGCACATGTGGAAGCCTGAAATCTACTTTAGTTATCATCTATCACTCTCCACCTTAATTTTTGAAGACAAGCTCTCTCATTGAACCTGATGACCACTGTCTTGGCTAGGCTATTTGGCCAGCAAGCTTCTGGGATCCTCTGGTCTGCATCCCAGAACTGAGGTTACAGGCACATGCCACCATGGCTGGCATTTGTGTGGGCTCTTGGGATCCAAATTCAAGTCTTTATGCTTCCACAGCAAACATTTTACTCACTGGGTCACTGTTCAGGCGCCTAGAACTGCATAGAAACATTTGAACAGAAAAACTGGACATCAAGAGTCAGAAGGAAGAAAAATAAATTGTACAAAAGATAAACTACAGAATGAAAACCAATCTAATAGCGTGCAGTCCTCATATGAAAGCTAATGCAAGGAGCTAACTCAGTATTTTAGAGACAATGACAGATTTGCATGCTCTGTTTAACCAAAAATAAGCCAGGCCTTAAACGGGGGACAGGGCAGGCTGCAGAGTGGGATACTGACAAGGCTGAAGAACTCAGCAACCAGCCAAGATGGAAGCTAAAATTCAAAAAGAAAGAGAAGGGAGGAGGAGGAAGAAGATAAGAAGACGACGACGACGACGACGATGACGACGATGACAAGAAAGAAACGGAAAGTGGATGGGGACTTGACACAAAGAAGAAATGGAAAGCCAAAGGCTACATAGAAGAAAGTAGCCTTAGAAAGTTCTTAAGACATCTGTACACTGGTGTGCTTAGCTTACCAAAAAGATTTCCCCACTTACACACATACAGTACAAAATCAATATAAAATCAATTTTGCTTTTTATCCCTTTGGTGTATCATAGTCTGTGAGGGCCCTCTTGCCTGCTCTTGGCATGACTGCATTTTTTCTAGAATTAGGGGGTGTGTGAATATGTGGGTGTGTGAGAGAAAGAGAGGCACCTACATGTGGAGAACAGAGGTTGACATCAGGTGTCTTCCTCAATCTCTCTACACCTTATTTTTTTGTGACAGGGTTTCTCACTAGACCAGAAAGCTCAATGATTCAGCAAGGTAGGCTTTTTGGCCAATGAGCTCCAGAGACATGCCTGTTTCTGCCCCATAGCACTGGGATTACAAACACATGCTGCCTGGCCTTTATATGTACAGAAAGCACTCCACCTAGCTGGGCGGTAGTGGTACACACCTTTAGTCCAGCACTCTGGAGGCAGAGATCTCTGAGTTCGAGACCAGCCTGGTCTACAGAGTGAGTTCCAGGACAACCAGGGCTATAGAGAGAACCATTGTCTCGAAAACAAAACAAAATAAAACAGAAAGCACTCCACATGAAGTACTGGGCTTAATTCCTAGTACTGCATAAACCAACTGGGCATGGTAGAGCATGCCCTTAACTCCAGCACTAGGGAAGTGGAGGCAGAAGGATTAGAAGCCCAAGGTCATCCTTGAGTACATAATGAATCTGAGGCCAGCCTGGACTACATGGCCTTGCCTTAAAAAGAGAGAGAAAATATAACTTCTGTTTATAATGAATTCATCATAAATACAAAAATTCCCTATTATTACTAACTTCATAACATTCCAGGGGTGGCAGTGGCAGTAATCCCAAGAAAGCCATGCTAGTGAAAAGGTCCTTACCACTCTCTTCCCAGGGTGTGACTTTGTTCTGTTCTGGCTTCATTGGGTTCTGAAGCAAGGCAAGCTGACCATCCTTTATGTTGATTCTGTAAGCAATCTAATCAGCCACCAATACATTCCTTTTCTGGTTAGGTGAGTGAGCACTGTTTTATGTTGCTGCAAACAAGAACCAAGCCTAATACATGTGCAGTAAATAGCAGGTGGCCATTACAAACAAGGATGTAGAGGTCTACTTTCATGCAGGGAAAAAGTTCAGGAAACTAAGTGAGAAAAAGCAAATTCCACTCTGATCAAAGTTCTCTTAAGCAACCTCCAGCAGTTTAGTGAATGTTCTGGCTTTCATCACCGAAATTTTCAGGTTCTCATAGTGTGCTTAACTTCTAGGGGCTGTTACTGGAATGCACAGTCCTCATTCCATCAGAACTGTCAGCACACTAACAATTGGTTGTGTTTGACCTTCAAGCTCTTTGTGTCCACTGACCTTCTCATAATTGTGCAATTTAATTAAATATTATGTAAACTGTTAAAATAAGAACATAAAAGATTTTTCTCCCTCTGAAAACAAAGGTGAATGCTTTAGAATCAGTTGGTAAAGGTGAATGGCAAAGTTACTGCCTAAACAGCTGTACAAAAATCAATTTAACAATCTGAAAGAATTCGGACATCGTAAATTTGCTTCCTTTTAATAAAGCAGTTCTCAACTTGTGCGTTGTGACTTCTTTGGCAAACCTCTGTCTCCAAAAGTATTTTATTATGATTCATAACAGTAACAAAATTATAGTTATGAAGTAGCAATGAAAATAATTTTATGGTTTGGGGGGTCACCACAACATGAGGAACTGTATCAAAGGGTCACAGCATAAGGAAGGTTGAGAACCACTGTTTTAATACAACCAAACTAGAAACTGGCGGTCTAGAATGAAACAATCAGTATGGTTTATGCAAGAAAGAAAATGATGGGGGCTGCAGAGATGGCTCAGAGTGGTTAAGAAAACTGGCTGCTCTTCCAGAGGACCCGGGGTCAGTCCCAGCACCCACATAGTGGCTAATAAACTTCTATAACTGATCTGATGCCCTCTTCTGGCTTGCCTAGACACCAGGCACACACATGGTACACAGACATACATGCAGGCAAAACATGAAATGAAATAAATAAAATAAAATAAAAATAACTAAACCATTTTTAAAAGAAAAATGAAGATTTCTAAAGGATTCATACACAAAGGCCAAAAAAAAAAAGAAAAGAAAAAGAAAAAGAAAAGCCTTGGCCCTGCATATAAATATTGTTAAATAAATGAATGAAAGTTTTAGGTTTATAAAAAATGATTAAGCTTAGCCAGGCATTTTGGCACATGCCTGTAATTCCTATACTTGGAAGGCGCAGGCAGAAGGATCAAGAATTCAAGGTCGATCATAGCTATACAGTATGTTCCAAGCCAGCCTAGGCTACATTACGTTTCAAAATAAGAAAATCTGTAAGTCTAGTTCCAGGGAATCTGATACCCTCTTCTCAGTCTCCTCCAAGGGCTCCTGCACACATGGTGCACAAAATGTCATCCAGCTTCACACATAAATACATAAATATAAATAAATAACTTTTCATCTTATTCTTCTCATCACAGACTTTTGCTTCATTTGTGTTCTATAAGGTCCTGAACTGAAACAGCCTCCTAAAAATGACAACAATCCATATGTTATACTACTGATTTCCAAGTTGTAGCCATTCAGAATACTCAAAAGGAAAATTATTTTCCTCACATACAGGTTTGGATGATATCTGTTCTTTCTCTAAAAATATCTGTAGGCTATAGTAAAAATTCTATTTCCTGAGAAATAAAACAATTCTAAAATACAAATAAGATAAAACATCATTCTAATACTTATGTGTATAATTTAGTGACATTAAATACATTCACCTTGTTATGTAATGGCCACCACTATCTATCTCTAGAACCTTTTCATCATTTCAAACTAAAACTCCTTACCCACAAAGCAGTAAGTTCAATTCCTCCTCCAAATGTCCTTGGTAATCAATGCTCTAATTTATATCTCTATGAATCTGACCACTCTGGGCTACCTCATATAAGTAGAATCGAACATTATTTGTCCTTTTGTGGCTGTCTTCTTTCACCTAGTATGTGTTGACAGTTCATCCATATGGTGCATGTTAAAATTTAGGGTTTTTTTAGAGCTTAAACACACACACACACACACACACACACACACACACACACACACACACTACGCTCACGTGCACACACTGCTCCACTCTATATACACACCACATTATCTGTTTATCTGAGAAAGCCAGTACCACTGAAGAAGACCTCACCAGATTATTTAAGTGTGACCTTGTTTGCTCTGTTTTATCCTCTTTGGGTTATTGCTCATGTTCTAAATCTAGCTAACCATCCTTCCTGTTGACTCTATAAGCAATCTAATAGCCTACCAATAAATTCCCTTTGGGTTAGGTGAGTCAAAACAAATTGGGTTAGATGAGTCAAAACCTTTGTGTTCCTTCTACTTTTAAACTATTGTGAATAATGCTATAATAAATAGTTGTATATAAGCATCTGTTCGAGTCTCTGTTTTTAATTTGGTTGGTGTATGTCCAGAATGAGAATTGATGAATCATGTGGTAACTGTGTTTAGTTTTTAAGGATCTCCCATACTGTTTTCCACCATGACTGGGCCATATTAAACGTTACCAAAAATGCACAGGGGTTCTGCTTTCTCCATATGCTCATCAACGTTGTTACATCTGGATGTCAAGTAACATGCTTTGGTTATACATCTCAGAAATGTCAAAGACAAATGGATAATCAAAACTAAAATATGACCGGGCATGGTGGTGGATGTCTTTAATCCTAGCACTCTAGAACTCTGTGAGTTCAAAACCAGTTTGGCCTAGAATACATGGTGAGTTTCAGGCCAGTCAGGTCAGAGAGGAACTTTTTCAGCTGAAAAAGAACTAAAATATGAATAAAACACAAAGGAATATATTTTACTATTAGTCATTTCCTTTCTTATATAATATAAATACAAATGTAACTTCATTTATAATGTAGTTTATAATTTTTCTTGATAATTTTTGGCTTACTTGAAATACGGTCTCTCTCTATGTAGCTTGGGCTCACCTGGAACTTGTTATGTAGTCCCAAACTGACCTTGAATTTGTAATCCTCCTGCCTCAGCCTCCTTAGGGCTGAAATTACAGGTGTACACCACCACAAATACCTTATTATAGTTTAAATGTGAAATATAATAATAATAGCTTTGAATTTTAGTTCATAACTAGAAAGTATTAGCCAAGTAATAATGAAGCAATATTGACCATGAGTACAGCAAAGTAAAAAGACTAGTTAAGATGATATGGACCATATCTAGAATCTACAATTAACTTATCACCCTTAACAACCTGTTATATCTGTCACAAACAGCAATTCACATGCAAAGCCAAACCCATTAGAATAACAGCAGATTTATCAACAGAAACTAAAATCCAGGAGCACATGGGATGATGTACTTCAACCTCAGAAAGAAAATTACTACCAAACCAGATTAGCATACCCAGCAGAAGTCTCCTAATGAAGGAGAACTAAAAAGCTTTCTTGATTGGCTAGGTGTGGTAGCATACGCCTTTAATCCCAGCACTTGAGAGGCAGAAGCAGGGGGATCTCTGTGAGTTATAGGACAGCCTGGTCTACATAGAGAGTTCCAGGATAGCCAGGGCTGCGTAGTAAAACAAGTTCCAGGACTACACAGAGAAACTCTGTCTGGAGAAACAGCTTCCATGATAAAAAAAGAAAAAATATAGGAATTCATTACCACTAACCCAGCACTTCAGAAGACACTTGAAAACACATCCAGGCAGCCACAGGAAAATGACAGAACAAAAAAATGATAGAAATTACTACGTATCTTTCAATAATACCTCTGAGTTAACGGTCTGAAGTTTCCAGTCAAGACACAGATCAGTCAACTAGTCACAAATATTGACAAAAAAAAATGTGTTGTCTCTAATAAATATATCACTGGCAAAGATATATATACAGCTTTGGGGTAAAAAGACTGAAAAGATACTCCAAGCAAATCAAGCTCAAATAGCTATACTAAATCTAACAAGGTATACCTCAAACCAAAATTAGTAAAAAAAAAAAAAAAAAATTTAAAATATCATATCATCAAGGAAACAATCTACCAAGAGGAGATAACAATTCTAAATATATATATACATTAAGTACTGGTACACACTACTAGAAAAAACAAACACTACTAAATAGAAACGCACAGATTGACTATAAGATTGTACAAGTGTGTGACTTCAATGCCCCACTTCCACCAATAGACAGGGTAATAGACCAAAAAAAAAACTTAACAAATAAACGCACAAGTTAAATGACACTGTAGATCAAATGGACTTAATAGAATTTACAGAATTTATCCCAATGGCTACAGAATATAGTCTTCACAGCAGCCGATGGAACTTTCTTTAAGACAGGACCATCTTTTAGAATATAAAGCAAATCTTAACAAGTACAAGAAAACTGAGGTGGTCAAGCTATACACACACACACAATCACACATACACTGTAGCTAGAGTTTTCCTGCCTGGCCCACCTCAGGACAAATCTCTCTCACCTGCCAGTCCCACAGCCGCCCAGACCCGACCAAGTAAACACAGAGGCTTATATTGCTTACAAACTGTATGGCCGTGGCAGGCTTCTTGCTAACTGTTCTTATATCTTAAATTAATCCATTTCTATAAATCTATACCTTGCCACGTGGCTCGTGGCTTACCGGCATCTTCACAAGCTGTTTGTCATCGTGGCGGCTGCAATACACCACTGCTCCCCATTCATAACCCTGCTTACTTCTGCTATTGCAAGTTTCTGGGCCAAAAATGATGCATCTCCAGAGAGCCCTCTAGATGCTTCAGTTGGGTCAAGATTGTGAAAGACTCACTATGCCTTATCTTTGATGATGCCCATCCCATGCTGTCTGTGCCCATTAACTGGCAGAGATCTTGCCCATTTCCTCTCTGTAGACTTGGGGTCCAGGCACCACGCCCACAACAATTCCCTAGACATGTGGACTGGACTATAGGCCACATTCCCAGAGGACACAATCAGAGGAAACCTTCCATACTTCTGGCAGGCCAAGTAGTGTAAGGCTGGGTGGGGTATCGCCACATAATAAACTATCTTCCAGCTGATATATCTGCTCGCATTACTGTGGCTGTGCCAGTGTCAGAGGTAGACTGTCTATTAGAGTACAGAGTGGAACCCATATTACAAGAATATGAAAAGGCTTAGAAATACCATGTTTATATTCAGAGTACTTGCATAGAAGAATTCTCAATGGAGCCATTGTTGACTATTTCTGACCAGAGAACAACTTTGATTTGATCCTTTATACTCACTTATTTGAGTAATTCAAAGCAATTAGAAGAAGCTAAAACACAACTGCATTATGATACTCAATCTTGATTATCAACTTGATAGGATTTGGAATCACTATGGAAACATACCTCTGGATATACTTGAGACTATTTCCAGAAACGTTTAACTGAAGAGGAAGGTCTACTCTAAATGTAGGTGGCACCATTCCACGGGCTATGCTTCCAGGATTAATAAAAAGGAAAAAGAAAGCTGAGCACCAGCATTTCTCTCTCTCTAATTCCTGACTGTGGCCACAAAGGACCATCTGCCTGATGCTGAAATGCTCTGTACCTTCAAACTGTCAATCAAAACAAATCCTCACCGGGTGTAGTGGCACGTGCCTTTAATCCCAGCGCTTGGGAGGCAGAGGCAGGCAGATCTCTAAGTTCCAGGTCAGCCTGGTTGAGTTTCAGGACAGCCAGGGCTACAAAGAGAAATCCTATCACAAACAAACAAACAAACAAACAAACAAGCAAGAAATACAAAAAAGGACAAACGACTTGAATGGACATTTCTCAAAAGAACATAGGCAAATGGATAAGATTATGAAAAAATGTTCACCACTAACCATCAGGAAATGTAAATCAAAATAGTCAGATAACATCTTATGCCAACCAGAAAGGCTATTACCAAAAAGGAAGAACTACTGCTAACAGGGTTAGGTGTGTGCCTCAGTGCTTCTCAGGCATACTATAAAAATAAAATAAGATGAAGCAAAATAACAAATAGAAGACTGAAAAAAAAAGGGACACTTAAAGACTTCTAGTGAGAATATTAGTATAGCCATCCAAGGAAAGTCATATAGAGATGTTCCATAAAAAACTAAATATCAAAAAAAGAAAGAAACTAAACATCCAGACTAGAGTGATGGATCAATGATTAAGAGCATGTACCACTTTTGCAGAGGACCCAAGTTTGCTTCCCAGCACCCATGTTGGGATGTTCACAATCACCTCTACCTCCAGGTCCAGGGGATCTGACACCTTCTTCTAACCTATAATGGTATCTATACTCAACCCATACACAGGCATACATAATTTAAAATTTTTTAAAAAACAAATTATTAGAAAGGCTTCATGATATCCACCTATAATCTGAATCCCAGGACTCAGGAGGCTGAGGCTGGAGGATTGCAATTTTGAGGCCAGCTTGATCTACATGACACCATATCTCAAAACAAACAAAAAAAGAATGTGATTGAGGAAGGAAGGACAATTCAGAAGGAGAAAGAGAAAGAGTAAACAAATAACACCAAGGTTGTTTGATAAAGCCTCAAAAATCATATTATTTTATAGTTACCTAAGTTATACACGATCGATATATATCTTAAAGGAAGTTATGCCACTTAGGCTGACAATGCCCTGTATAAGAACCATAGAATAAAAGGGCCTAACTCCACTTTATCACTTATTATGATGTAAAAATTTTGCATACAAACTTTTATTTGGATGTGAAAAGCCTCTAACTCTGCTCAATCTTACCATACATGTAATTTATTTTAAATCACACATTTTGATTGACAGTCAAATTCAAGAGTTAAACCTTCATTTGTCTTTTCTGCCTCCAGTGCCACCATGATACCTATGGTGGTTTGAGAAAAAATGGCTCCCATAGGCTCAGATATTTGGATGCTTAGTGACCAGGGAGTGGAACTGTTAGGGAAGGATTAGGAGGTGTATCACTGGAAGTGGGCTTTGAGGTTTAAAAAGCCCATACCAGTCTCTCCCTGTCTCTGCTTGCTACCTTCAGGTCAGAATATAAAGCTCTCAGCTACTTCTCCAGCACCATGCCTGCCTGCCAGCCTGCCTGTCACCACGATCGCCACCCTAATAATAACGGATTAACCTCCTGAAACTGTAAGCAAGTCCCAAATTAAATGATTTTTTTTACAAGTTGTCTTGGTCATGTCACCTTGTCACAGCAATAAAACAGCAACTAAGTACCTATGAAAAAGCTTTTAGAAGGGGGTAAGGGGCAACATTGGAATTGAATTTCATTCTTGACTACACGGATCCTGAAGAACAGAAGATGAAACCACATACTGCAAATTTCAAACACTTTCTCCAAGAAACAATCAAAGTGAATGGAAGAACTGGAAATTGTGGTGGAGGGGTTATAACCATCAAAATGAACAACAGCAAAATTACCATAACATCTGAGATGCCTTTTCCCATTGAAATATCTTAGCAAAAACATTTTTAAAAAATATCTACTTATTTATATTTTATATGTGTAATGTTTACCTGCATGCATCATCTGCATACCTGGTACCTGTGGTGGTCAGAAGAAGGGGTAGGATCCCCTAGAACTGGAGTTACAGATGTTTGTGAGCCACCATGTGGGTACTTAGAACCAAATCTAGGTCCTCTGCAAGAGCAGCAAGTCCTCTTAACTGTTGAGCCATCTCTCCAATCTCCCAAAAACATATAAAGAAGTATAAGCTGCCGGGCGGTGGTGGCGCACACCTTTAATCCCAACACTCGGAAGGCAGAGGCAGGTGAATCTCTGTGAGTTCGAGGTCAGCCTGGGCTACAGAGTGAATTTCAGGACAGGCTCCAAAGCTACACAGAGAAACCCTGTCTCAAAAAATCAAAAAAAAAAAAAAAGTATAAGCTATATGACTGGTTATAAGTAGTCATCAATGGCAGAGTACAAGTTAGATTAATTTCCAATTAACAAGAGTGAAAATGAGGTTTAAAATTAGTTTACCTGGTATATTTTGTTTGAATTCATAAGTGAATTTAAGAACAAAAAATTTAAAAAATAAAGCTATTACTTGAAATTCTGAAGGAAATCTAATCTGCAGCCTTAGAAATATAACAATATAGGATTTTAACACAGGTCTTTAATTCTTTTTTTTTTTTTTTTTTGGTTTTTCGAGACAGGGTTTCTCTGTGTAGCGTTGCGCTTCTCCTGGAACTCACTTGGTAGCCCAGGTTGGCCTCGAACTCACAGAGATCCGCCTGGCTCTGCCTCCCAAGTGCTGGGATTAAAGGCGTGAGCCACCACCGCCCGGCCTGGTCTTTAATTCTGAATTACATTTGTGTGTGTGTGTGTGTGTGTGTGTGTGTGTGTGTGTGTGTGTGTGTGTGCATGTGTATTCCACGGCATGTGTGTGACAGTCAGAGGACAGCTTGCAGGAGTCTTTTCTCTCCTTCTGTCATAGGATCAATGTCAGCTCATCAGGATAGCTGGCCCCTTTACCTACTAAGTAAGCCATTTCCCTGGCCTCTTAGTATAGGTCTTTAATAAAAGGCAACAGATAGCCGGGCAGTGGTGGCGCACGCCTTTAATCCCAGCACTCGGGAGGCAGAGGCAGGCGGATCTCTGTGAGTTCGAGGCCAGCCTGGTCTCCAAAGCGAGTTCCAGGAAAGGCGCAAAACTACACAGAGAAACCCTGTCTCGAAAAACCAAAAAAAAAAAAAAAAAAAGGCAACAGATAAACCTCTTGTCTGAGAACAATATTACACTGAGGCCATGGAAGAGAAAAGAACTTGGACAGCTTTTGATGTTTCAATTTGTGATAGGATGTAAGTTGGAACTTACAACTTATCATTTCTGTGTTGACCTACTGAGATAATTTGGCAAATTACCCTTCTGCTACCACTTAGCTCTGTAATTCTTGGCAATTAAATATACTGGCCTACAGAACTCTGGCCCAGAAACACAACATGAAGAGTTGTCATGCCAGATTGACATTAAGCACTAATCAACTAAATTGGTTATCTAAAATATAGGTTAAGAAAATTTTAAGAAATCAAAAATAATTAACCTTCATTAGCCTACTATCAGGAATGTCATGGGCTAGAGAGTCGGCTCAGCAGTTAAGAGCATTTGTTGCTCTTGCAGAGGACCAGAGTTTGGTTCCCAGCACCCACTTGGTGGCTTACAACCATTTGTAACTCCAGTTCCAGGGGATCTGAAGCCCTCTTCTGGCACAATCTTTGAGAGCACTAGACATGCAGTGTACATACATACACTCATACATATAACAATAAATAAATAAATAAATCTACAAAAAAAGAATGGCATGATTGTCACAAAGACTGTGTAGCCCTGGATGTCCCAGAGCCCACTAATGTAGACCAGGCTGGCCTAGAACTCACAGAGATCTACCTGCCTCTGCCTCCTGAGTACTGAGATTAAAGGTATGCGCCACCATGACCCAATTATATGCAGTTCTTTTAAAGAACATGATCAAGCAAAGGTTCAGAGTTGGAAAGAAAGAAGAGACTACAGGAAAGAAAGAGGGGGAAAAGAATAGCTAGGCATTTATGGTCCCAACACTTGCCAGGCAGTGGTAGTACACTCCTTTAATCCCAGCACTCAGGAGGCAGAGGCAGGAGGATCTCTGTGAGTTTGAAGCCAGCCTACTCTACAAAGCAAGTTCCAGGACAGGCAGGACTGTTATACAAAGAAACCCTGTCTCAACAAAAAAGAAAAAAGAAAAAAAAATAATCCCCGAACTCTGGAAGTGGAGGCAGGAGGATCAGGATTTTAAAAACAGTCCTCTAGCCCAGTGGTGGTGGCGCACTCCTTTAATCCCAGCACTTGGGAGGCAGAGACAGGAGGATCTCTGTGAATTAATTCAGCTGGCTATGAGGCCAGCCTGGTCTATAGAGAGATTCCAGGACAGCCAGGGTAGCCACACAGAGAAACCCTGTCTTAAAAGCACCAACAACAGCAACAAAAAAGGAACAACAAAAATCCCAGTCTTCTAAACAGCTAGCTCACAGCCAGCCTGGGCTACATGGAACCTTGTTTCAAGAAAAGTGAAGAGTGAAGGGGAGATGGTTCAATTAGTAAAGTGCTTTGCCTCACAAGCATGAATGTCTGAGTCTGATGCCCAGCACCTACATAAAAAGTCACAGCCAACAGCAGCATGGACCTGTAATCCAGTGCTAGGGAGACAGAAACAAAGGACCTATGGGACTCACTGGCAAGTTAGCCTACTTTAGGGAGCTCCAGAGACATCTTGTTGGAGAGCAACTGAAGATAACACCCTACATCAACTCTGGTCTCTATGTGCACCTATGTATATATGCACACACATAAAGGGAAAAAGAAAGCATAAGAGAGGATTGATTAGGCTGGAGATGGCTCAGCAATTTAAAAGGGTACGCACTGCATTTTCAGAGGACCCAAGTTCAGTTCACAATACCTCTGTCAGGAGGCTCACAATCCCTGTAACCTTAGCTCCAGAGGATCCGATGTACTCTTCGTACTTCTATGGGTACCTGTACTCACATGGAATACCCAACCCACACAGAGACAAATATATATAATTAAAAATCAAATAAATATTTTTAAAAGAGATAGAGGGCTAGTAAAAGGAATTATATTAGTGCTGGACTAAAACAGTGCTGAGCACTAAAATAACGAGCAGAATGTGATTTAATAATATTTTTTAAATGTCTAAGTTTTTGGAGGCAGGGTCTCACGGAGCCCAGGCTGACTACAAATGACCTAAATATCTGAGAACTTCCTGATCCTCCTCTCTCTACCTTCATAGTGCTGTGATCACAAAGTGCTCCACCACCCCCAGTTTCTGTGCTGTCAGAAAGTCAACCTAGGCCATTCTAGGCAGGCATGCTAGCAACTGACCTACATCCCCCAACCCTCTGTAAGGTTCTTTAACCTTACATTTGTAACAGAAGAACAAAAGAAAACTGGAAATATAGTCTTCTTCAATTATAGGAAAATTTAAAACAAGAAGATGCAACAAGATTACAGTTAGTTTTCAAAGCCAATGAAAATCCAATTGTAATCAGAAAAGAGAACAAGCCAGATTCAACTGTCTGATTGAGAGTCTTACAGATGAGAAGAAGAAAACCCCTCATATTCTAATTTGACTTTGGCAGTGTATGTGAGTTAAAAAATACCATAACCAAGAATTAAATCATCTCCCAAACTAGGAATACATGCAATCTATAAAATAGAGAACAAGGCATAAAAAAAAGTTATATGAAACCCCGCACATTAGCAATCACAGAGGTTCATATATTAAATGAAGATTTTAATTAGAATATGATGGTTTGGAGTTGAGAGTATACTTTTTTTAATTTATTTCTTTATTATGTATACAGTGTTCTGTCTACATATATGCCTGCTCGCCAGAAGAGGGCACTAGATCTCATTATAGATGGTTGTGAGCCACCATGTGGTTGCTGGGAATTGAACTCAGGACCTCTGGAAGAGCAGCCAGTGCTCTTAACCTCTGAGCCATCTCTCCAGCCCCAAGAGTATACTTTTTTATCATTATCATTACTTTTATTATTTTGAGATAGAGTCTCACTGTGTAGTACTGGTTGGCCTGGATCTCACTATGTAGATCAGACTTGTCTAGAATGCACAAAGATTCGTCTGCCTCTGCGTCCTGAGTGCTTCAAAATACTGAACAATCCAATTAAACTAAACAGAGAATTCTCAAAAGAAGAATCACAAATGGCTGAAAGACATTTAAAGAAATGCTCAATATCCTTAATCATCAGAGAAATGCAAATCAAAATGACTCTTGAGATACCACCTTACACCTGTCAGAATGGCAATGATCAAAAACACTAATGACAGTCTATGTTGGAGAGGATGCGGAGCGAAGGGAACACTCCTCCACTGTTGGTGGGAGTGCAAACTTGTACAACTACTGTGGAAATCAGTATGGCGGTTTCTCAGAAAATTGGGAATCGAACTACCTCAAGACCCAGCCATACCACTCTTGGGCATATACCCAAGGAATGCTCAATCATACCACAAAGAAACATGCTCAACTATGTTCATAGCAGCACTATTTGTAATAGCCAGAACCTGGAAACAACCTAGATGCCCGTCAACCGAAGAATGGATTAAGAAAATGTGGTACATATACACAATGGAGTACTACTCAGTAGAGAGTATACCTTTTAACTCAATTCAATGTCAACAAATTCCAATAACTCTCTCTCTCATGGGCAAAAGAACTAGCAATAACATGTTATTTGGTAACTACGGTCTTGGGTTCATTTTAACCTGTTTAAAAGTGATCAAACCAACAGACCAACTTTTTGTCCATGCTTTCCACAGAAAAGGTCCAAAATCCTGCAAATGTACTTGGTCATTTCCATTTGAGACCTATGACATGGTGACATTGTTCCCAGAGGGAAAAATTCTGTTAATGTAATATACTTACCTAATAAACTGTGGGAGCCCACAGAGGTTTCCTAGTGAGATCTGAGCTCCCTTTACCAGAAGAGCTGCATAAGGGGATGGTGTTTGGAAACATCTGCTCTTGGCTGTGTTGGGGAGGAGGTCTTTTGCTCCACCCCTTGGCATTCCTTTAAAAAGCCCTTTAGAAGAGACAGAAGGGGCCAGCGTATAAGGATCCAGGCCCTCCCAAAGCTATCCTGTTTTTATTATCTGTCTCTCTCCTGCTGTGGATATTGCTCTGTATAAATAAAATGCTGATTGGCCAGTAGCCAGGCAGAAAGTATAGGTGGGACAAGCAGAGAATTCTGGGAAGTGGAAGGCTGAGGCAGACGCTGCCAGCTGCCACCATGAGAAGATGTTAAGATACCGGTAAGCCATGTGGCAACTTATAGATGAATAGAAATGGGTTGATTTAAGATATAAGAACTAGATAACAAGAAGCCTGCTGTGGCCATATAGTTTGTAAGCAATATAAGTCTCTGTGTGTTTACTTGGTTGGGTCTAAGTGGCTGCAGGACTGGCGGGTGAGAGAGATTTGTCCTGACCGTGGGCCAGGCAGGACCAGGAAAACTCTAGCTCTATATTTCTATCTAAATCTCTTATTCCTCTCTCCTCAAGAATACCCGGGGGGGGGGGGGGGGGGGGGAGGTGGGGGCGGGGTCCCCCCCCCCCCCCCCCCCCCCCCCCCCCCCCCCCCCCCGCAATAAACAAAATAAACTATCCTCATCCCCATTATAAAGGTATTTTACGGGCTGGAGAGATGGCTTAGAGGTTAAGAGCACTGACTGCTCTTCCAGAGGTCCTGAGTTCAATTCCCAGCACCCACATGGTGGCTCACAACTGTCTGTAATGAGATCTGGCACCCCATTCTGTATACATAATAAATAAATAAATCTTTTTTTAAAAAAGGATATTTTACATGTAGCCTACTTAGCATGTTATGTCATTCCAAAAAACTTTAATACAAGAAAAAAAAACAGAAAAGAATCTATTCCTAAAGCGTATTCTAAAGATATAAATAAATTTGAAAAATTCTTTTATAAACTCAGGTCATCAGGCTTGGCAACAAGTGTCTTTACTTATATCAAACAAAAGTATATCAAACAAATGTAGCTCAGCAGAGGAGTGTCTAACTAGTGAGGCCTCAGGTTTCATCTCCAATACTACAAAAAGAGAACAACTTTATCTCAAAAGAAGAAATAGAGACCTACCATTTTATAAAGTTGTTATATGAAGGCTGGGAACACAGCTCAAAGTTAGAGCACTTGGCTAACAAGTGCAAGGCCCAGGGTTCAATCCCCGGTACTGAAAAGAATTATTACATGGTAGTACATTATGTGATTGTCACATTTTATTTCAATAATTCCTTTTTGATTAATATTTAGGTTGTTTTCCATTAAGTCCTATTCTAAACATTGTTTCAAAGAATATCCTTGTATACGGTCTTTAGATAAGATTCCTAGAAGTAGAACTGCTAGGTCACTGAGTACATACAATACAAACTTTGATAAACAGTGCCCAACAGACCTTAGAAAAAGCACACCAATTTATATTCCCACTAACATCTCATTAAAGTGGTTAAAGCCAGATATGGTGCATGCCTGGAACCCTAGTACTTGAGAGCTTGAGGCCAGAGGATTACTACAAGTTCACAGCCAGCCTGAGCTACATGGTTGGGATTCAGGCAGTGATGCATGCCTGTAATCCTAACACTGGGAAAACAAGGAATGAAGATCACAAGTCTGGGAGCAGCTCCAGTAACATAATGAGACCTGCCTCAAAACCAGTGATTCATGCTGGGAGGCGCATGACTTTAATCTCAGCACTTGCGAGGCAGAGCCAGGCGGATCTCTGTGAGTCAAGGCCAGCCTGGGCTACAGAGTGAGTTCCAGGAAAGGCTCCAAAGATACACAGAGAAACCCTGTCTCAAAAAAAATATACAGTGATTCATTCATTCATTACACACACACACACACACACACACACACACACACACACACACACACACACACACGGTTTTTTGATGTTTTTTGAAACAAGGTCTTTCTTACTGTGTGAACCATGTTGGCTTTGAACTCACAGAGATTTACCTCCGTCTATTTCTCCAGTGCCAGGTTTAAAGGTGTGTGCCACTAGGCTCAGCCCCTATTAGTACTTTTAAAGCTTCTGCTACTACTGCCAAACCTTCTCTAGAGAGAGGCATCACACCTGCTAGCAGTTTAGGCAGAGGATCTATTTTCTCACATTAAGATCAACGCTTTGTCTCAGTGTGGTGGCACACACCTTTAGTCCCAGCACTTGGGGAGCCAGAGGTGGGCAAATCTCTGTGAGTTCAAGGACAGCCTGATCTACAAAGCTAGTTCCAGGGTTTCTCTGTGTAGCTTTGGTGCCTATCCTGGATCTCACTCTGTAGACCAGGCTGGCCTCAAACTCACAGAGATCCACCTGGCTCTGCCTCCCGAGTGCTGGGATCAAAGGCGTGTGCCACCACCGCCGGCAAGGTTTTATTTTTTATATTCAGTGTGTGGGTGTTTGTCAAGAGGCCCTGCTAGTCAGAGGTTGCAGTCTACCATGGTCTGGCAACTCTTTCAGAGTTCAGCAACATGGAAGACTCCCCTCACAGTGAGGGCCTTCCTGTTCTCTACCTGACCTTATCTGGAGGATAGGCCCAGATGCCTGACTTCTCCCTAGTGTGACCCTTTACATAGTCCCCTGCAGAAGCTCTCCCCTGCTGCCCATATGGTAATTAGACAGTGAGCTAGGAGCCTTAGGATAGGAGCGTGCTGTTTAATGCAAATTAGGTGATGCCCCAGCCTCTGTCCCCAGCCTTTCTATCTCCCCTCACTCTGGAATAAAGTTGAGCTGTCTCACTGAAAAAAAAAAAGCTAGTTCCAGTAGACTAGAGCTGTTACACAGAGAAACCCTGTCTGGGGGTTGGGGGGGAGGAGAAACCTAGTACTCTATCAGGCCTATTATAGACAAGGCAAAATATATTTTTTATTTAATTATTTTTAAGTTCTGTCAATCTGTTATATGAAAAATGTTCACCTATTGATCCTAACCTCTGGTACAAAGACTTTCTAACACTTTGAATTTCTGCTCTATTAGCATTATGCACTTTTTGTTGTTGTTTTGGAACTTGCAACATGACCAAGCTAGCCTGGAATTCACGGAGATTTCACTTGCCTCTGCCCTGAGTGTTATAATTAAAGGTATGTGCCACCATGCCTGTCCTCCATCACGAACTTTTAGCTCTGTTTTTAAATTAGCATACGAAGCAATGGGTTTCATTCTGGAATTTTCATACACACTCTGTTGTTGGCCCTCCTCCCTTGGTACCTCTCCCCATTCTCCCTGCTCCCACTTCCTCTCCACTTTCATGTCACATGTACACTGTTTTCACACACAGACATTTGCTAAGTGAGATAGGTTTTTCTCCCTATCTGAAATGCTTTCACTATCACATATATGCTAAATTCGTATTTATAATGAGGTCTTTGTTGCTGTGCCTTTGCAGCTGGACAGATGGCTCAGTGGTTAAGAGTATATATTGACCTTCCAGTGGACCCGAGTTCAATTCCCAGCACCCACATTAGGTGGCTCTCAACAGCCTGTAAGTCAGAGTATCAGGTCCAAAAGAAACTAGGGGCAAATAACTATCTGTGGTGCCTATTAGCAAACCAAAGTGCAGGCTGGCCTCCAGGCTCTCTCATCATCACAAGTACCTATTACAGAGTCATGCTGATGCCTAGCTCTTCTCACCCCGCCCCAACCTAATCTTCTCCAGCTCTTGGGTTTCCCTTCCCCAGCTTCTCATTCCTACATAACCCTGCCATTTCGACCATGGGCTCTCTTGGTCCTCTCTTTTGTCTTCCTCTTTTCTCTTCCTCTCTTCCTCTCCCTGCCCCCTCCCTCCTTTTATAGCTAAGTGAAGTCTGCTGGCCACATTCAGTGTACTACTTTCTCTCCCTACTCAGAACTCTTCCAGATGCCTCTGGCTGTACACTCCCTCATACCTACAATAAAAAATTCCCTCTCAACCACAGCTTGGAGTGGTCATGTCCTCACTTCATACACAGAGCATCCAACATCTCTGGCCTCCATGGACAGCCACACTTATGCGACACATAACTTAAAATAAAATATTTTTTTTTAAGAGGAATAAGATCAGTGCCTTACTCAGCCATCATCACAGAAGCTTCCTCCTGCAGATGGGAACAAATACAGAGACCAACAGCCCACTTTATGCAGAATAGGAGACCTTGAAATACTCAGCCCTAAATGGGATGTCTCCATCAAATCCCTCCCCTCAGGGCTCAGGGATCCCCAGGGAAGAGGAGGCAGAAAGAATGTAAGAGCCACAGGGGATGGAGGACACCAAGGAAACAAACCCCTCAACTCGGCATGATCAAAGCTCTTATGAACTCACAGAGATTGAGACAGCATGTATAGGGCCTGCTCGGGTCTGCACCAGGTCATCTGTGTATCTATTATGGCTTCCTGTTTAGTGTTTTTATGGGATTCCTGAGTATGTAAATGATTGGGTCTCTGATTCTTGTGCCTTCTCTTGGGTTCTTTTCCTTCTATTGGTTTATTTTGTCCAACTCTGATATAATAGCATTTGTTTTATCTTATATTTTATTTTGTTATATTTTATTATTGTCCTTTAGAAGTCTGCTTCTAGCTGGGCGGTGGTGGCGCACGCCTTTAATCCCAGCACTCGGGAGGCAGAGCCAGGCGGATCTCTGTGAGTTCGAGGCCATCCTGGGCTACCAAGTGAGTTCCAGAAAAAGGCGCAAAGCTACACAGAGAAACCCTGTCTCGAAAAACCAAAAAAAAAAAAAGAAGTCTGCTTCTTTTCTAATGAGAGATAGAAAGGAAGTGGATCTGGCTGAGAGGGAAGGTGGGGAAGAACTAGGAGAAGCAAAGGCAAAAGAAACTAATCAGGCTATATTATGTGAGATATAATCTATTTTCTATAAAAGAAAAAAGAAAAAGGATACTAGAAGTTAATGAGGCTTGTAAACAACAACAAAGGCATGAATGTGGGAAAGGGACTATCAGGGAGGAGTGGGGGTAGTAAGAGTGAAGTTATAGTAGAGGGGATACAGAGTTCCAGTAATCAGAATGCACTTTATACATGTGTTAAATTGTCAAAGAACGAATTTAATAGAAGTTATTAAAAATGATGTTATAATCTTGTCCTGTATAGGATATAAAACTTCAGGGTACTAATAAAAGGAAAGCATTTCCCTTCTGTCCTGGCTGCCTGGATTGCAAAATAAATGATTTCCTTTAAAGGGCCAAGGAGTTTTACACAGGTATTACACTTGCAAAATTTACCATTAACTTATGCAAAAGGTCTACTCAAAGCTGAAGTGTGGTAAGTTTATCTGATACAACCAGCAACTTCCAGTGAAGTAAAAAGTCTACGCTATAATGTATGATAAATACATGTGATTCTCTATTTTTAGCTGAATAAGACATTTCTATGACTTTCCACATAGTGATGGTAAATAATGTCTTATTTACTTTCTTTACTTGAACCGTCCTTCATATAGTATTGATAGTATAATGAAGATTACCTTAAAGTTTTTCTATGAGAACTAGCAAACCAAACCAAGTATTAACACAAACTGTGCATCCATTAATTTAGTGTGAGTGGGCAAGAGAAAAAAAGGGTGGAAGACTGGGAAGGGGATAGAGGACAAGGAGAAAAGGAGGGAAATCAGGAAGTGGAGGGAGGGGGAAACACCAAAAACTCCCCATGTTACTCCTTTAAGTGGGAGACCAGCTCCCACATTTTTACAACAGGGAACTCTTGTGGAGAGAAGGATAAGACATTGAGGTAGAAATATAGAGGTAGAAGGATAGAGGGGAGAGAAACAGAAACACAGAATAGCTTCGGGAGGACCTGGATCATTATCCACCAGCCCCTTCTGTCTCTTAGAAAGGGCTATTTATAGGAATGCCAAGGGGTGGAGCAAAGACTTCCCCATAGCTCAGTCAAATGTAGACCCTTCCAATCACCTAGAAACCATGCACATGGTCAAGCAATCTTCTAATGCAGCTCTGCTGGGTAAAGCAAGCTCAGATCTCACTAGGAAACCTTTGTGGGCCTCCACAACTTTATAACCAATATCCTGAAACCCCAGCACCCAGTGTTTTCCTCCTTAGTGTTTCTTTTCTGGGATTGTCATACAAATGGAATTTTGCACAATGTAGCCTTTTGAAGTTGGCTCCTTTCATTCAGCAAACTGCAGTGTTAGAGACTCAGTGACATAATCGCATAATCAACAGGTAGTTCCTTTTTTTTTTTATCAAAGAATAGCATACAGTGCATGGAGTACAACAACAATCTGCTTATCTATTTCGCCAGCTGAAAGAAGCAGCCTGTTGCCAATTTTGGTGACTACTGCTAAGTAACAGTGCTATAAACATTTGTGTACTGGGTTGTTTTATTGTTAAGTTTCTAAAGCAGGGGCTCAAAACCATGGGTAAGTGTTTTACTGTGAGCTACAGCCCTAGCAACCAAGTAGAGCTTTTGATGAACCTAAGCTTTCATTTCCCTTGGCAGATACCTAGAAGTAGGACTGGTGAGTCATATGGTAAATACAGGTAATTGCACAAGAAACTGCCGAAAGGTGTTCTGCTCAGTGGAAGTATTGCTTTTGCTCTCCCACCCATCAGCAATGAATGTTCTAGTTGTTCTGCATAGCTGCCAGTTTTGTTTTGCATTTACACAATCCAATAATGTAACGTGTGTTTTCTAAAAGAACTTTATTCCCAGAGCATTCTTAGGGTCATAACAAAATTGACCAGAAAATACAGAAACTACCCATTTGCCTCCTGCCATATATATATAATCTCTCCCATTATCAATGGCCATTATGGTTTTATTTTCTTTTATAAATCTAAGTTGCATATGGTTTTTAGAGACAAGGTTTCTGTGTGTAACAGCTCTGGCCATCCTGAAACTCACTTTGTAGACCAGACTCAAACTAACACAGATCCACCTGTCTCTGCCTCCGGAGTGCTAGTATTAAAGGCATTCGCCACCATTACCTGGCAATTTATTTATTTTTATTTTGTGTTTGATGTTTTGTCTGCATGTATGCCTGTGTACCACATGCATGCAGTACCCAAAGACACCCAAGAAAGGAGATGGATCCCCCTAGAACTGGAATTACAGATGGTTCTGAGCTGTCATGTGAATGCTGGGAATCAAACCTGGGTACCCTAGAAGAGGAGGCAGTGCTCTTAACTGCTAAGCCATCTCTCTCCAACTCCCTTTTAGGGCTTTTAATTAGCAAGTTTTAAGTAATTTGTTATCACAAACAAGCGGAGGCCTTAATACAGCTATCTCAAATGTATTGAACTGCTAAGAACAAAATAAATTCTGCAATGCTTCAAATGTATACTTGCTAAACAGAAATCAAGGCAAATATGCCTATATAGAGAGATTTTCTTCAGTTGCAATTACACAGGTAATGTGCACATGATCCTATAAACAATCTCACTTCCTGGAATAAACACTAATGAAACTCATTGGGTCACTTAAAACCACACGAAAGTAGAAAGGGAACTAATGTGGAAGGAGAAAGGGATCTATCTGCAACAGTGGGAGGGGGACAAGAAAGAATAATGGGGGGAATCTGATCAAAGGCATTACAATACAGGTATGAAACTGTCATAATGAAACCCTTTTGTATAATAAATGTATACTAATAAACATAAAAGACAAAAAAAGAATATACAGAACATGCATACAATGGAGGGTAAGCTTTATTTAAAAAAAAGAGCTCACCATTTTCCATGCCATTCATGAGGTAGGAGGACTTGCCAAATGAAATAAGCTAATCATAGAAAAGAAAATATCCCATAATCTTGCTTGTACGTGAAATAAACAAAACTGAGTGTACAGAGATAGACAGAGAAACAGTAGTTCCTAAGGATGGGTGATAGGGAGGGGGAAGTCAGAGGATGCAAAGTAACAAAGACACAGGAAAGGCATAGCATGAACAAGTCTAGAGTCACTGGAAAACAGGAGAACTCCAGTAACGCATTTGTCTTGAATGTGCATTTGTTTCACTATGGTAACCTTTTTAGCAATTCACATGTGTATTCCACAGGAAAAAAACTATTAAAAAAAATCAATGTTAGGCATACCTTTAATTCCAGCACTCGGGAGGCAGAGGCAGGAGGATCTCTGTGTTTGAGGCCTGCCTGGTCTAGAGAGAAAGTTTCAGGACAGCTAGAGAAACCCTGGGTGGGGTGAATTAAGCTAAATTGTTACTAACAATAATGTTTAATATTTTGGGTATTACAAATGCATATTCATGGTGGAAGAGCCTAGCATGTGCATGGTATTCAACCTCTAACACTGAAAAAAAATAAAGTACAAATTCATCATGATTTACAGGGACAATGTTCTGTCCAGAATCCACTCCTGAGTTCTGTGGTTTGGTAGTTGAAAAGTGTTGGGCTTTACATCTGGGACAAATGGCTGAGGTGCCTATTTAGCATATCAAAGTGGACCTGGCAACTGGGTTCTCCCTGCACCCCTCAGCCCCTACCTGTAACAGGACCCTCCTGGTTGGCATACCCCACAGCTATCCCAAACTCTCTAGCCCAGGTGGCTGGGTTGCTCTTCCCCACATACTCAGACATTTTGGTTACCCACTGTCTTTGTATTTTGGGCCTCCTGGCTGCTGCACCTGGTTCCCCTCTCTCCCTTCTCCCTGTCGTTCCCAGGGCCCCCGACCCATCTCCTCAGGGTCATGACCACTCTGGAATCTCCCAGATGTCCCCGTCCCTGCCTCTATCTATACTCTCTCCCTTTTATCTACAAGAAACCTCCTACACCATACCCAGGAGCAGTCTGAAGCAGTCATGTCCTTTCCTTTTCCTTTTGATTTCTTTTTTCCTTCAGAAAGTACCAACATGAACTTTATCATCTCACAAAACTTAAATCAGCTGAAATCTTTAGAAAAGATGCTTGAGCGAAGTTAAAGATGAGCCTGACCTAGAAGAAAGCTATTTCCCCCATTTTGGATAAGCAGTTTTCACAAAGTCACTTCCTGCCTTTAGTTAGTGTGCTTTAAAGGATAAGTCACTCCCTTTTTTGTTGTGCAGGCAATCAGACCCAGAGCTCCAGAGCCCAGCTCTAGAGTGGACATTTTAAATTCTAAAACTGGGAGCGGGGACAAGGCGGGCGGGCGGGCGGGCGGGCGGGCGGGCGGGGGTGCAGGGAATAAAGCTACAACTAAATTTCAAATGCTGTTCTACTGTGTTCTATGGAAATATTTGAAGTATTATTTTTTGTTTTGATTTTTTTGAGACAGGGTTACATTCTGTAGCCCAGATAGGACTAATAATCATAATAATCATAATGCTCCCACCTCAGCCTCCATAGTGCTGGTGATACAGATATGTCGTACAAAGTCTGGATTGAAATACATGTGTAAAGTGCTTTTGTACTGTGACTTTTCTTTCCATGTTTGATGAATACTACAATACATATACATGCATATGTACACATAGACAAATATACACATATACACACGATAAACTAACAACTTCCAGTTAAGAAATAATTCTTCGGGGCTGGAGAGATGGCTCAGAGGTAAGAGCACTGACTGCTGTTCCAGAGGTCCTGAGTTCAATTCCCAGCAACCCCATGGTGGCTCACAACCATCTATAATGGATCTGGTGTCCTCTTCTGGCCTGCAGGCATACATACAAGCAGAACACTGTATACATAATAAATAAATCAATCTTTAAAAAAAAAAGAACTAATTCTTCATAATGTTTTCTCACTGCTAACACTTCCCTTTGAAAGTGATGTGACGTTATTGTCATACAAGTATTTTATGTGCTTGATTAGAGTTACTGCAAGATATTTTATATTATTTGTGACTATTGCGAAGAGTGTTGTTTCCTTGATTTCTTTCTCAGACCATTTGTCATTTGTATATAAGAGGGCTACTGATTTTTTTGGAGTTAATCTTGTATCCAGCCACTTCACTGAGGTGTTTATCAGCTGTAGGAGTTCCCTGGTAGAATTTTTTGGATCGCTTATGTATACTATTGTATCATCTGCAAATAAAGATACTTCGGCTTCTTCCTTTCCAATTTGTATCCCCTTGATCTCCTTTTATTGTCTTATTGTTCTAGCTAGAATTTTAAGTACTATATTGAATAGATATGGAGAGAGTGGACAGCCCTGACTTGTACCTGATTTTAGTGGAATTACTTTGAGTTTCTCTCCATTTAGTTTGATGTTGGCTGTTGGCCTATTGCCTTTATTATGTTTAGGTATGTCCCTGGTATCCCTGATCTCTCCAAGACTTTTATCATGAAGGGATGTTGGAATCTGTAAAGGTTTTTTTTAGCATCTAATGAGATGATCATGTGGTTTTCTCTTACAGTTTTTATTTTATATGGTGGATTATATTGACAGATTTTCATATGCTGAACCATCCTTGCATCTCTGGGACGAAGATTACTTGACCATGGTGGATGATTTTTTGATGTGTTCTTGGATTCAGCTTGCTAGTATTTTATTGAGTATTTTTGCATCAATGTTCATGAGGGAGATTGGTCTGTAATTCTATTTCTTTGTTGAATCTTTGTGTAGTCTGGGTATCAGGGTGACTGTGGCCTCATAAAATGACACTGCCTGGATGGCAAGGAACCAGAAGCTGGATAGCCCAGAGACCTAGGACAGAACCAAATACGACTGGCAAGAAAAACATCAGTGAAATGATTCCTAATGATATTCTGCTATACTCATAGATCAGTGCCTAGCCCAATTGTCATCAGAAAGACTTCATCCAGCAGCCAATAGGAGCAGATGTAGAGACCCACAGTCAAACATAGGCAGAGCTCAGGGAACCGTGAGGAAGTGGGGGCACGTAAGACCTGTAGGAGCCAGAGGGGTCAAAGACACCACAAGAATACAGTTCACAATATCAACTAACCAGCACTCATAAGTGCTGTGGGATGTCAAGTGTGTTGCTGATTGGTCAATAAATAAATCACTGATTGGCCAGTGGCTAGACAGGAAGTATAGGCGGGACAAGGAGGAGAATAAAGCTGGGAAGTGGAAGGCTGAGTCAGAGACACTGCCAGCCGCCACCATGACAAACAGCATGTGAAGATGCCGGTAAGCCACGAGCCACGTGGCAAGGTATAGATTTATAGAAATGGATTAATTTAAGCTGTAAGAACAGTTAGCCTGCCACGGCCATACAGTTTGTAACCAATATAAGTCTCTGCGTTTACTTGGTTGGGTCTGATGGCTGTGGGACTGGCAGGTGAGAGAGATTTGTCCTGACTGTGGGTCAGGCAGGAAAACTTTAGCAACAAATGGCGCCCAACGTGGGGCAAGAGTTTCCACCTAAAAACTGAGAAAAAAAGATTCTAAAACAGAGCTAAAAACAGCTTCCTAATTGTCTCTCTCAAATGAGCGGCAGCTGCCGGTTTGAGCTACTGCCGGGTTCCTAGCATGCGCGCCCGATCTGCAGTATGTCGGGAATGAGGCCTCTGCAAGTGGCACATTAAGCTGCATGGTGGATTTAGCCTTTGCTAGCACAAAACAAAAAAGGTTTCTGAGCTACACGCTGCTTGGATAAAAGCATAGAGATCCACGATAGCTCCCAGAGCTGGTGGAAAACGAACCACCGCCATGTTGGGAAGCTGAGGTGGGCGGAGCCAGCAGCCACAGCTGCTGCAGTTTAAAGCAATAGATTCACAATAAGACAGATTCAGATATAATAGTTTACAATGTGTGTAAAATATACGTAGGCTTGAAAGAGACAAAAAAAGGTGATATATACAGTTATATAAACAAATACATAGTTTTAAAAAATAAAGTCTTTAAAGAGACAGTAAAATTAATATAAAAATAAGCCACATAAAGATGAATATTACACAGAGAATCTGGATTGTGTTGTCTTTGGGATTTTTAACTGCAGAAAAACATTTCATTGTAAAAGCTGTTGAGTTACGCCAAAATGTATATTTTAAAGGTACCTTGACTTCAAAATTTGGATATAAGGATATGTTGCTTTGGAAAGGAGACTCTGCTTTTGTTCCCACAGAAAGCCAGAGGCTATGGATTTGTTCCAGATTAAGATACATCAGGTTTGACCAGCCAAGATCCCCTGAAAGGTCTCCAAGACACCAAGGCCCAGATGATCCAACATCCAGAATGGTTTGAAGGCAACTGGCTCAGACAATACACCTTCATGGACTATTCTATAATCCTAAAATTTTCTTTGTGTCCCCATAATATACGGCACCCCCCTCCAGCAGGAAGTAGTAAGAGAAGCTACGCCCAAATTCCCAAATTATATGTAATTTTACTTTGTTAAGGTTAAAACCTTCCTTTTTGAAAAAAAGAAAAGAAAAGAAAAGAAAGAAAAGGGGAAGTGCTGTGGGCTGTGGGACTGGCAGGTGGGAGAGATTTGTCCTGACTGTGGGCCAGGCAGGAAAACTTTAGCAACAAAGGAGCTCACAGAGACTGAAGTGACAATCAGGGAACCTATATGAGTCTGAGCTAGGTCCTCTACATATATGTTATGGCATAGCTTGGTGTTTTTGTGGGACTCCTAACAGTGGGAGTGGGGGTGTCTTTGACTCTTTTGCCTGCTCTTTGGACCATTTTCCTCCTATTGGGTTGCCTCATCCAGCCTTGATATGAAGGTATATGCCTAGTTTTATCGTAACTTGTTATGCCATGTCTGGTTGATATCTCTAGGAAGCCCACTCTTTTCTGAAGGGAAACAGAGGAGGAGTGGATCTGGGGGAGAGAGGAGATGGGGTGGGAGGGAGTGGGAGGAGTTGGGGGGGAACTGAGGTTGGGACATAATATATGAGAGAAGAACAAAAGAAAGCAAGGAAGGAAGGGAGAGAGGAAGAGGAGGGAGGGAGGGAGGGAGGGAGGGAGGGAGAAAAAAAGAAAGCAACATGACTTGGGGCTAGAGAGATAGCTCAGCAATTAGGAGTACTTGCTACTTTTACATAGGACCTTAACTTGCTTCCAGAACCCATATCATGTGGCTCACAACTAACTTTAACTCCCATTCCAGAGGATCAAAAGCCCACTTCTGGCCTCCACAGACACTGTACACAGGGTAGAGGTACAAACACTTTCACATAATTTTAAAAAATAAATACAATTGAAAGTAATGTGACAATGGGGGCTGAAGCTATAGCTCAGTGGTTAAGAGCACTGACTATTCTTCCCAAGGACTCAAGTTCAATTCCTAGCACCCATATGGCAGCTCACAACTGTAACTTCAGTTGCAGAGGATTGGACACCATCATATAGATATACATGAAGGCAAAACACCAATATACACAAAATAAAAATAAAGAAACCAGTTTTTTAAAAAAAGAAAGTAGTGTGACTGTGAATATAAGAAAGTCAGCCAAGTGGTGGTGCACACCTTTAAACCCAGCACATGGGAGGTAGAGGCAGGCAGATCTTTGAGTCTGGGGCCAGCCTGGTAAGAAACTCTCTCTCGAAAAAGTGAAAATAAGAAAGAAAGAAATTCAGCCAGGTGGTTGTGCTACATGCCTTTAGTCCCAGCATCAGGAAATCAGGAAGTAGAGGCAGGCAGATCCCTGAGTTTGGGGCCAGCCTGGTCTACAAAGCGAGTTCCAGGACAGCTAGGGTTACACAGAGAAAACCTGTCTTAAAAAAAAAAAAAAAAACAAGAAAGATAGCCAGGTGGTGGTAGCACACACCTTTAATCCCAGCACTCGGGAGGCAGAGGCAGGCGGATCTCTGTGAGTTCGAGGCCAGTCTGGGCTACAGAGGGAGATCCAGGAAAGGCACAAAGCTACACACAAAAACCCTGTCTCAAAAAACCAAAAAAAAAAATACAAGGAAGAAGTTCAGTGTGGACATATAGGCACCAAGAAAGACAAACTGACTAAAACACAGACTGTGTAAGTGTAACAGTAGCCGTCCCTCCACACCCAAGGGTCTCTCATTCCAAAATCCCCAGTGGATGCCTGAAAGCACAGACCATAACAAACCCTAAGTGTACCATGTTTTTTCCCATAGACACAAACTGAATGGCTTTCCCAACTTAAGTAAGCATTTATCATGCACTGTGAGGTAATGTTTAAAATTTAAGAGGAAGGGCTAGCTTCCAAAGGTCCTTGGTTCAATTCCCAGCACCCATATGGTGGCTCATAACATCTATAACTGTAGTCTCATGGATCCAATGTCCTCTTTCTGGTGTGCAGATGTAGATACAGACAAAACATCTATATACATAAAATACACAAATTATTCTTTAAAAAACTAAATAAAATATAACAGGAAAAGGAATTAGGTTTTTTGTCTTTACAGTTGCACAGACCAAAAAAAAATTCTCTCGTAAGGTATTTTAATTTTAAAAATTGTATTTATTTTTCTTTATATGAGCATCAGATCCTCTAGAGTTACAGATGGTTGTGAGTCACCATGCAGGTGCTGGGAATCAAACTCAGGTCCTTCGAAGGAGCAGCCAGTACTCTGAACCACTGAACAGTCTTCTCCAGTCCCTTAATATAGCTCTTAACAAGCTCTAGATGGTCATTTTTTCCCTTGGCAAGCTGAGTTTTCACCTTTCTTATTAAAGGATGCACTTACAGCTTCTCTCAGCACAAACACATTTGCCACAATTGAACGATGGGTCTATGTTTATGTAAAATAAGGATTGCTTGATGACTCCCGGGTAAAGACATACTGCGCAAGCCTGAAAAGTAGAGTTCAATGCCCCAATCCACATAGAGGTAGAAGGCCAGAATGTAAAGAGTGAGATCCTGTCTTAAAAGATTAAAAATTCAAACAATGGTTACAATGGCACATTTCACTTGCGCCCGCGCGCGCGCACACACACACACACACGCCACAATTTTTTCTAAAATGCTATCGCTCATAAAGGAAAAACAAATCAGGGACTAAATGAAGATAGGGAAAAGTAGATAACTCTGAGAAATATTAAGGACTAGACAATAGACTCGGTGATTGACTGAATGTGGGCATGAGTATTTTAAAAAGTTATATCAATTTTCTTGCTCTATTTAAGTGCATACACACACACACTCACACACACAAATGTAATAAAAATGGAGTGGTGGCATGTGCCTTTAATCCCAGGACTTGGTAGGCAGAGGCAGTAGGATCTCTGTGTTCTAGACCAGCCTGGTCTACAAAACAAGTTCCAGGGCAGCCAGGGATACACACAAAAAAACCCTGTCTAGAAAAACAAAAAACAAAACAAGAATACAGAGTTCTAGGGTAGAACTGGCAAAACAAAACAAAACAAACAAAAATGATGAAATGTTTCCAAATGAGATTCTACTATACTTATAGATAGGTGCTGTGGGGGGCCCAAAACAGCTTGACCACACAGTTGCCATGACAGGCTTAGGGGCCCAGATATAGCTGCCATGACAAGCTTACTGGCAGGCACCTCCTGTCCCCAGGAAAAGCCATAAGAGCTGAAGACACCCAGGGAGGGCTAGCATCTGAGGGGAATTAGCTGACATTCCAAACATTCCAACCATTAGATAAGATTAGATAAGATTGCCAGATGTGCCGGGCGGTGGTGGCGCACGCCTTTAATCCCAGCACTCGGGAGGCAGAGCCAGGCGGATCTCTGTGAGTTCGAGGCCAGCCTGGGCTACCAAGTGAGTCCCAGGAAAGGCGCAAAGCTACACAGAGAAACCCTGTCTCGAAAAAAACCAAAAAAAAAAAAAAAAAAAAAAAAAAAAAAAAAAAAAAAAAAAAAAGATTGCCAGATGTCCCTGAGCCTAGCACACACATATTTATTTCCCTTTTACAGATACTCCTAGACAAATGTCAGCCAATCAGGGTCTTAAACCCTGGAAATCCCTTCACCTCAACCTCTGCTATGATAAAAACCCTACCCCGCCCAGGCTTGGGGCTCTCTGCTCTCATCACTGCTTAGGACAGATGGAGAATCCAAGCTCGAGCTTGAAATAAAGTCTCTTTGCTTTTTACATACAGGATTCAGTCTCCATGGTGGTCTTTTGTGGTTCCCTCGATCTGGGCATAACAGAAGCCTAGTCTAGTTGTCATCAGAGATACTGCCTCTGGCAGCTAATTGAACCAGATGCAGAGACCTACAGCCAAACATTAGGTGGAGAGAACCCTGTTTGGAGATCTCCATCTAGTCCCTCCCCTCAAAACTCAGGGAACCCCAAGGAAGAGGAGAATGAAGCCAGAGGGGTCAAGGACATGGGGAGAACACATTGCAAAGAATCAACAAAGCAGAGCTCACAGGGGTTCACAGAGATTGAACCGCCAATAGCATGCATGGGTCTGCACCAGATCGTCTGAATAATGCTGTGGTTTTTATAGCTGGGTGTTCTTGTGAGCCTCCTAACAGTGAGAGTTAGGGGGGTCTCTGAGTCTTTTGCCTGCTTTTGGGACCACTTGCCTCCTACTGGGTTGCCTCATCCAGCCTTGATAGGAGGGTTCATGCCTGATCTTAATGTATCTTGTTATGCCATGTTTGGTTGATATTACTTCAAGGACTATCCTTTTCTGAAGGGAAATGGAGGAGGAGGTAGATATGGAGGAGAGGAGGGAGGGGAAGCTTCAGGTCAGGATATATTGTATGAGAGAAGAATAAATAAAATTTTTTTAAAACCTTGCAACTTTCTAGATAGATGGGTGGCATTATTAACTTTAACTTACAGATAAAGAAACAAAGGCCAGGAAATACCAACTAATTTGCCCAAGGTCACAGTGTGTTAGCAGAACTGAAAAACTCCAGACTCAGCTGAAATTCAGTGTACCTTCCACTACTATACAACATATCCGAAGTGTATATAATTTCACCCATGCACCACACACTATCTACAAAGTGTTTCACATACAATTATTTTACTTGATATTCATAACCTATATGTTAGACAGAGCAGATACTGTCATTTACTAATGAGTACACACTAAATAGAGAAAGAAAACTGGCATAATTTCTTGAAACACAGAAACCCCTAAAGTTTATTTGTTGGGTTAAACAGGAATCTTAACTACAAAGTGAGTTCCAGGGTAGCCAGATTGTTACAAAGAGAAACCCTGTCTCAAAAAAGAAAGAAAGAAAGAACCTTAAGATGGGAAATGAAATGATTCAAATTGTGAACTTGACAGGACTCATTGTCTGTACACAGTAGGGGAACGGACTGAAGGGCAAAGAATGGCTTGGGCAGCGTTCAGGCCCACCATTGCATAATTCCATGTCCTGTGGGTTCATGCAGCACAACAGCCTGAGATGAAATAAAGTAGGATGTCTCAAACTTGCAGATCAGGATCTACTGGCACATCTAGAAACCTCCACTCCTGACACTCCAAACTGGTTCCAAAATGTCTTCTCTCTGATGTATCTATCCCCTTCCTGTTGCAGACCTAGATGAGATTCTCAGTGAGATAAAATAAGGAAGCAAGCAACTCTCTCTCAGGATTACACTAGCAGAGCCTGCCCTGACCTCAGGATTCTAAAATTTAAAAGGGGCTAGGCTGGGCTACCAAGATGGTACTCAAGTAAAGGCACTTCTCACTAAGCCTGATGACCTAAATTCTTCTAAGTTGTTCTCTGACCTTCACACGCACAACATGGCACATGCCCACACACAAATATTTTTAAATTTTCTTAAACAAGTTGAGTATTTCTCCCTGGTAATCCTTCTTCCTCACATTTTCTTAATAAACCTGTTTACTATGCTTTTAAAAAACATAAATGAGGAAGCAGTTCCTCCTTATATTAAAGGTGGCTCACAACTATGATCCCAGCACTCAGGAGACTGAGGCAGGAGGATTATTGTGAGTTCTTGGCTAGTCTGGTCTACATAGTGAATGTGAGGAAAGCCTAGGCTACAGAGTGAGACCTTGTATCAAAAAACAAAAACAAAACCAGCCCCAAAGCTACTTTTTTCCATGTGTTGCTGCTCAATTGTCTGTAAACCCAGGACTTGGGAGGCAGATTTATAAAAATTAACAAAAGTTCAAGACCAGCTTGGACTACATAGCAAATCAAAGTTACATAGGGAGACCCTGTCTCAAAAGATAACATCAAAGAATTAAAATGTTAAAGATAGAACATCCAAATGAACGATTGGACTACAACAAAGTGATCTAATATGATCATTTCTACCTGTTTAGTGAGTGGGGGAAAAGAACTAAAAAGTGCCAGGACAATAGTACCAAACCTCCCTAGAACATGATAACACATCAAATCCAAAGATAAAAGAGAGAAAATACAGGTCATAACAGGCATTCATGTGGCAATCCACTCATGCTGTAAGCCAAACTAAGGGGAAACGAACAGAGGTTATAAGCAGTTCTTGCTTCAGAACCCTCTACCCAAGTTGTGTTTAGGAGCAACAGAAAACCAAGACACAACTGGTCTGGCCAGTTGCTTCAATTATGAAAGATAATCTAAAATTGACCACATGCTTCAGATGCAGAACATAATCTGCATTTCCAGAGCTGTGGGTGTATCTCAGTGGCAGACAGCTGGTCTAGCTTGAGTAAGTGCCTAGGCTCCATCCCTGGAGACACAAAAATTTACAAGATAAAACAACTACTGGTAGGTTTCAAAAGGATGGGTCAAGTAGTTGTTTCCCTTCGTATTTGGGAAAGGGAAACATAGTATTGCAGAATCACAGTCAGAAACCAAAGCTAGGGCTGGGTGCAGTGACACACACCTGTAATCCTAGCACTTCGGAGCATAGCAAACTCAAGGCCATACTGGGCTACACGTAAAGTTTGAGCCAACCCTAAACTACAAAGGGAGTTTGAGGTCAGCCTCGGCTATTATAAAGAGATCCTCCCTCAGAAAAAGGAAAAAAAAAAAACAAGGCTAGTGCTAGTGTTACAGATTTGTTGGTAGAGCTCTTGTCCAGCCTGTGTGAAGCCCTGGATTCAATTTCTACCAGTGTATAAACCAGACATGGTGGTACATGCCTGCTCTTCAGCACTCAGGTAGTGGAGGCAGAAGCATCAGGAGCTCACTGTCATCTTCAGCTACATAGCTAGTTTGAAACCAGCATGAATTTATGAGACCCTGTCTCCAGAAAAAGAGAAAGGAAGGAAAGAAGGCAGGCAGACAGACTAATCAGACTAATCAAATGTACTGTTCTGCCTGAAGACATTGGGCACCCTCACAACTATCACACAGCATAGCTTTCTCTTTCCCCACCTAACTTCCTGCTGTCTATCCTGATCTCTAAGACAGCTCACTTCATGTACATATTGATTAGCCTGACTAATGCCACTTGGTCCTAGGGTTAATGACCCCAGTCACTTGATACAAATATGTCTATGAAGTTGTATCCTTGAGAAAACTCACAACAAAATTCTAAACTTAGAAGCCAGGCGGTGGCACACGCCTTTAATCCCAGCACTCGGGAGGCAGAGGCAGGCAGATCTCTGTGAGTTCGAGGTCAGCCTGAGCTACAGAGTGAGATCCAGGACAGACACCAAAACTACACAGAGAAACCGTGTCTTGAAAAACCAAAAAAAAAAAAGTCCAGATAGATAATCGTCCATTGTGTTCACTAGCACACCCCTAGTGAGTAGGGTGGCTAGTTGGTAAATCATTGTTGAGTAATTAAAGGAACTGAAGTCCCACCTACACTAGGAATAGGCATGCCAAACACTCCTTCCTACTCACTTTCTTTTGCAATGTCAAAAACCTTGGAACTAGTATCACAGCCTAACCCCTAATTTCTCTGCATTTGACTTCTTTCCCTGGCTAGGCTCCATTAGAGCCCAGACACCTTGCAAACCTCTGCATATCTCACGGGGTATAAGGAAATTTGGATACACAGGAAGCACACCATAAACACTTCCTAGCATAGGGATGTACTGCATGAGAATCCCATCTACAGCAACTTTGGGAGAATAGTTATTCTTGCACGCTAGGTTAGAGATAGCCAAGCCTCTTCGCTTGCTGACATTTTCTATTTCAAAACTCCTTAAGCAGAACTGTGACTGAGCATCTGGCAATTAGGGAAAGCATCTGGATAATCTCGATGCCCCGGACTTTGTGGCTGCTGATTACACACACAAGCATATTGTTACAGGTTTTCTTGGTAGGGAAGTAGAATGACTGCATCACGGTGATTTCATCTGCTAGTTAGCATGAGTTCCAAGATGCATGTTCAAATAGTAGGTGTACTGTTGGCTCCTGGGCCCTCCCAATACCAGTTTCCCCTTTTCTGTGGCATAAAGTAGAAATTAATTATTGCTTGTGGGTATTGATTAGTATAGAGCTCCTACAGTCTACTAAATTGATAGTAGAGCAGAACTATCATTTATAATTTTACTACATAGGTTACTAAAATTACTTTTACAGTGAATAATATATTAAAATAATAATAATAACTGAAATTTATTGTATGTTTACTACTTGCCAAGCACTGTTCGTTTTTTGTTTGTTTTTGTTTTTTGTTTTTTGTTTTTTTGTTTTTCTGAAACGGGGTTTCTCTGTGTAACAGTCCTGGCTGTCCTGCAACTCGCTATGTAGACCAGGCTGGCCTCTAACTCACAGAGATCCGCATGCCTCTGTCTCCAGAGTGCTGGGATTAAAGGCGTGAGCTGCCACCACCTGGCACCAGACATTGTTCTTTAAGCATTATAAGTGTCAACTCATTGCCAATCCTAGGAGGTAGGTACTGTTATTGTCCCCACTTTACAACTGTGAAGAAGGGTGAGGATATGCCCTAAACTATTACCTATGCCAGGAGTAAGCAGAGGACCCAGGATTCCAACCTAGATAGTTTGGGACCAGAGTACCCAGCCACTTTTAACCCTATGTTACATTGCCTCTCTCAAACAACACAACATTGTAATGCAACAGTGACTTAAGGTGCTTAAAATAGCAAGAGAATATATCCACTGGATCCAAGAAATGTAACTGGGAATGTTGTGATCTGTACCTGCTTAAGTTCTACTGTATTTTCTTTTAGAACACTTCAGTTCTACACACTATTATAAATAGTAAAGTATGGCCAGGTGTACTATAAAGATAGGAAAATATGTTGGTGGTGTTGGCACATGCCTTTTTGGGGGGTGTTCTTTGGTTTGGTTTGGTTTGGTTTCGTTTGGTTTGGTTTTGACATAGTCTTATAGCCCATAAGATGGCCTCCAACTTGCTACAATCTGGGACTGAACTCTTGATCCTCTTGCTTCTACCTCCCAATGCTAGTATTATAAGAATGCCCAAGCATTCTTGGTTTACCTGTGTATTTTCGAATCATACTTCCTAGCCTGTAAAGCACCCTAGGCTATATAGTAAGACTGTGTCAATAAATATAAATAAATAAATAAATAAACAAACAAACAAATAAATCTTAAGTGGGCATAGTGGAGGGTACCTGTAATCACAGGTACTTGGGAGGCTGAAGTGGGGAAATTGCTTGAACTGAGGTTTGGGACAAGCCTAAGCAACACAGTAAAACTATTATCTCAAAATAACAATGACAACAAAATTACAATTCCTTTATGTTACGTAAGAGCATAGGCTTTGAAGCCAAGATTGAGTGCTTTTAAATCCCAATTTACCCACATGCTATGTCTGGGAATAGAATCTGCCCCTATGACATTGGGTAGTCTTGGGCTGGGGATTTAGTCCAGTGGTATAGAGCTTGTCTGGCATGTACAAAGCCCACAATTCATCCTCAGAACCTAAAAAAATTATCCCTACCAAAGTACAAACAACAGACAAAGTGTGAGATTTCTTTTTAAAACAGAACTGTTCTGGTCCCTATCATGTATATGCATAAAAATAAGTACTGCAAGTGCATGGTGGTACATGCCTATGATCCCAGCACTGGGGAGGCTAAGGTAGCAGAATTCGAAGTTCAAGGCCAACCCAACCCACATGCTGACACTCTCAAAAAATACACAAAAAGAGCTGGGTAGTGGTCATGCCTTTAATCCTAGATCCAGGACAGGCACCAAAACTACACTGAGAAACCCTGTCTTGAAAAACAAAAAACCAACAACAAAAAAAAGATATGGGAATCTGCGTCAGGCGGTGGTGGCACACACCTTTAATCCCAGCACTCAGGAGGCAGAGGCAGGTGGATCTCTGAGTTTAAGGCCAGCCTGGTCTACAGAGTGAGTTCCAGGACAGCCAGGGCTGTTACAGAGAAACCCTATCTCGAAAATAAATAAATAAATAAATAAATAAATAAATAAATAAATAAATAAAAATATAGGAATTTGTGGGTTGTTATTTTTAATAATCACCGTGGGCAAACTCTTAAGACAATTACAAGCAGACTTTTGCACTATTATACAATGTAGAAAACAGATCTCTTAGCAATCATCACTCAGTGGTCTAAGTATAATGAAAGCACAAAAGGAGGAGGCCACCACTGAATTCAAGGCCATTCTGGGTCCACAGTGAGTTCTAAACTACTGTGGACTACAAAGTGAAATTCATTATTAAAAAAAAAAAAGAAAAAAATTCTGAAGACTACGTGGTTTCAGTGACCCAAATTAATAGACCCAGCTAGAAATAAAAGTGCTCTAGACAGACAATATTTGAAGATATATGATTGATACCTAATGTATTTATAATTGTGATTTAAAAACCACTATCAAGATATTGTGGCTACAGCCAGACATACACAGAGAAACCCTGTCTCTGGGGGGGGGGCATATTGTGGCTATAAATTGGAACTAAAACTTTTTTGTTGTTGTTTTTTCGAGACAGGGTTTCTCTATGTAGCTTTGCACCTTTCCTGGAACTCACTCTGTAGCCCAGGCTGGCTTTGAACTCACAAAGATCCGCCTGGCTCTGCCTCCCGAGTGCTAGGGTGCTGGGATTAAAGGCATGCGCCACCACCGCCCAGCAGAACTAAAACTTAATAGCCCAATTAACAATGAAATAAGAAGCTAGGAGTGATGATTCATGCCTGTAATCCCAGCACTGGGGAGGTGGAGGCAGGAGGATTAGGAGTTCAATGTCAGGCTTGGCTATACTAAACTCAAGCCAGCCTGGACTACAAGACAACCTATCTCAAAACAAAGAAAATTAAGGTGTGGTAATTCACACCTGCAATCCCCACACTTGGGAGCTGAAGCAGGCTACATAGTAAGTCCAGGAAACTTAGGCTCGGAGAGCTCATACTGCTCTTACACAGGACCAAAGCTCAGTTCCCAGAACCCAAATCTGGAGGCTAACAACCACCGTAAATCCAGCTCCATGGGAGCCTATGCCTTCTCTGGGCCTCCTCGGAACCTGCATACACAAATAAAAATAAAATAATTCATTTTCATTTTTCAAGACAGTTTCTCTGTATTGCCTAGGCTGTTCTGGAACTTGCTCAGTAGACCAGGCTAGCCTCAAACTCAGAAATCTGCCTGTTTTTGCCTCCCAAGTGTTGAGATTAATGGTGTGGGACACTACCACCCGGCAAATAAATATTTTTTAAAAGAGATGTCTAAATAGATAGCTCAGGCTGGGCTGCGGTGATGCACACCTTTAATCCTAGCACTTGAGATTATACTATATTTACTAAGTTATACCCTAAACTTGTTATTATGTTTACTAATACACTAACAATAATTAACACAGAATTGGACTAATACTAATTTATTAATAAACAAGAATCCTACTAGAGTTGGAATGCAGAGGGAGAGTATTTGTCTAGCATAAAGTAGGTTATATATTTAGCATCACAAAAAGGGAGGAGAAAGAATTAGCATTACCATTGTCTTTAGAGCAAATGATTTTATCAACTGAAAAATTAGACATGCCAGGCATAGCAGTGGTGGTGCATGCCCATAATTCCAGCAATCAGGAGGCAAGTATAGGGAGGATCTCAAGTTTGAGGTCAGCTCGGGTTACACAGTAAGCTCCAGGACCATCCGGACTAGCTAATGAGATCCTGTCTCAAAACAAATGTTAGATACCTTCCATTATTCCACCACAAAGGAGAGCACACACACTTGGAACTCTTAACAACTGAGCCCTTTGTAACTGTTGGTTAGCTGTAAGGTCAACTCCTCCGTGTGCCCAGGATTGAAAGCAGGGCTTCTCACATGTTACGCACATGCTCTATGACTGAACTACATCCAAACCCCTAGGAGCCACTTTTATGAAAATTTATCACACAAGTGGCTACAGATTTCTCCTACAGAGTTTGGAGAATTTTCTTTAGAGGAGGCTGTTGACTTTTCACTTCTTTTTCTCTGTTCTGGTCTTTTGATGGTTTTTCAGGTCTTAATAGAAGCCCTTTCAATTTTTCTTTCTCCTGAGCAGCACAGCAGATGAAAACCCGAAGAAGCAGAACCCAGCTAGGCATGGTAATTCAGGCCTTTAATCTTAGTACATGGGAGGCTGAGAAAAAGGGATTACAAGTTCAAGGCCAGCCACGGCTACTTAGTGACTTTCAGGCTAGCTGAGTTTGCATAGTGAGACTGTCTCAAAAATAACAAAGTGGAGCTGGAGATAGAACTCAGTGGTAGAGCTTTTGTCTAGGATGTGCAATTACTAACTAGCACTACCTACATGTATACACACATACATAAGTAAATAAAATTTAAATTCTTACTTAAAAAAAAAGGAAGAGGAGGGAGAGGACTCAGTAGGAAAGTGCTTGGCTAGCATGTACCTGAAGACTTGATTCAATACTCAATCAAGTCTATAATAACACGCATCCTAAATAAATATTGGTACTTTTCTTGCCATATTACCTTAATAAGTTAAATCTGCAAGGTTTTTTTCTTTTATTTTGTTTCTTTGAGACGAGGTCTTGCTATGTGGCCCAGGCTGGCCTCAAACTCTTAATATTCCTGACTTAGCATCTCAAGTGCTAGGAATTAAGCATATACCACCACACTCAGAAGTTAAGTTCCATCACATTAAGTCCACCTACAGAACTGAGATCAAGAAGTAAAAGAATTACAATTGTCAGAATGGTAGTTTGAACTGAAATATTCTAGTCATGGTTTATCAGCTACCTGCCTCATTCTTATTTTTACTTATGTCCTAGGAAATATTCCCCTCTAATAACAGAACATTGGCATCTATTATCCCATCGCTTGGAAGATGGAAGTAAGAGAAACAGGCGTCCAAGGCCAGTCTAGGCGACATGAGACACTGTCTCAAAAAGAACAAAACAATCACAGGCTGCTGCTAAGGGTGCCTGCCGCCCAGCCTGATAACCTGAATTCAATCTCTAGCACCCACATAGTAGATGAAAGACTTGAGCCCTGCAAGTTGTCCTCTGACCTCCACATACGAGCTGTTGCATACATACAGACACCCACATACAAATGCACACGTACAAAAAATGAATAAGTAAAATGTTAAAAAAAATAACACTTTTTTGACAGGATGTTAATTAAAGCAGAATGCTCTTTAAAACAAAAGGCACGGTGATATATACAATCCTAACACTCAGGGAGGTACAGTGGAAGGTCACTGCCAAATTTAAAGCTAGCCTAATCTAGATAGCAAGCTCCAGGCCAGTAAGGCTTCATAGAGAAACCCTATCTCAAAAGACAAAAAATGGGACTGGAAAGATGGATCACCACTTACTGAGCCTAGTTCGGGTCCCAGCACCAGTGGCAGGAAGTTCACAACCTCTTGTATCCAGGGCATCAGACACACTCTCCAGGTTTCAAAGGACACAGGGACACAAACACATACACACACAAATAATTTGTTCCTAAGCATGGGGTTGCATGCCTTTCATCTCAGCACTCAAAAGGCAGAGGCAGGTGGATCTCTGTTTGTTCAAGACCAGCTTAGTCTGTACAGTGAGTTCCAGGACAGCCAAGGCTACATAATGAGAGACCTGGTCTCAAAAAAAATTTAAGAACAAAAATACTTGGAAAACCTGGACTGTCCTTTTAACAAAGATAGGTAAAGAGGATTTTAGGAGAAAACTCCAAAATATTATTTTCATCTATGCAGGGGACTGTATCAGCTCAGAAAATGTACTTCCCTAATTGGAAAATGAATATATTTTCATTCCCTGTAATGTCAAAACTTTTAATTATTATTTCATTTGCCAAGCAAATCTGAATATACTATATAGATAAAAATCAGTTTAACAGTAACTTAGACTTTTTAAAGAGGAATGTGTAGTTTTTAGAGCCCTCATAGAAGTACAGGTTATGATGTGTTACCTCTGATATACTGGAGCGCCCTCCATTTCTTCTCCACTTTATCTCCCTCCTTCTTTCTCCATCATTGCCTCCTCTCCCTTATCCCAAAACAAATTTTACTGCTTTTACATGCATTTTTTTCAAAGAAAGCAGTCTTCTGCATTAATGAAAAAAGATGTTCACCTATCCTTTAGGAAAAAATAGTGTTTAACATTGGCTTGGGGCCACAAATCAAGATCTAACACTGGTTTGAAGAGTTTCTATTACATTAGCAAGATGAGAAGAGAAATCAATTTGAGGAAAAATGCAAGGATTCCTTGAGGGGAAATTGGAACAGCTTCTGGCTTTAAAAAATGTTACTTGTGCTGAGCGGTGGTGGTGTACACCTTTAATCCCAGCACTAGGGAGCCAGAGCCAGGCAGATCTGTGTGAGTTCGAGGCCAGCCTGTAGAGTGAGATCCAGGACAGGCACCAAAACTACACAGAGAAACCCTGTCTCGAGAAAAAAAAAAAAAAAGTTACTCAATGCCAACAATTTGGTGGGGGGAGGGGTTGAGATAGGGTTTCTCTGTGTAGCCCTGGTTGCTCTGGAACTCGATGTAGACCACCAGGCTTGCCTTGAACTCAGAGATCCAGCCTGCCTCTGCCGCCTGAATGCTGGGATCAAAGGTGTTTGCCACCACACCCAGCAGCCAATACTTTTTTTAAGTCATTGCAAATGAAGGCACAATAATCAGAATTAAAAACTAATTGAGGCTCAACAAAGAAACATAATGGGGGAAGGCAAGACTTGCTCCCAAAACACAAACCATGCCTACCTACTTTTGTGTCTTTTAAATTTGGGGTTATATTACCATTAAGCTCATACATTCACTATGTTTATCATTTCTCTTTTTTTCTACATGTAAGCTTTTTGTGGATTAACAATTAATTCTATATGACTATCCTTCATGACTTTTTTTGTATTTTAACTTTTTTTTTTTTTTTTGGTTTTTCGAGACAGGGCTTCTCTGTGTAGTTTTGGTGCTTGTCCTGGATCTCGCTCTATAGACCAGGCTGGCTCTGCCTCCTGAGTGCTGGGATTAAAGGCGTGCGCCACCACCGACCGGTGTATTTTAACTTTTTTCAAGGTTCCAGGGATAGAACTTATGGCCTTGTCCATGAAAAGGCAACACTCTACCAGCTAACTACCTCCCCAGCCCTTAGTCTTTTTTTCCCCTTGAAATCTTGAAAGGGTAGTTGTTAGAAACAGGCACATTGGTGTACAGTGTGATCTTACCAGTATTTTTGTGTCTGGACTATTCCATTCCTACAGAGCTAAGACCTATCTACTTTTCCAGACCCAGCTCAAATGCTTCTTTCCATACACCCTTATAAACACTTCCTGGTTGTAATATATGTTACTGAGATTTTAAGTGACTAGGTGATTGTGTGTTTCTTTCCTACTTCATTGTGGGACACTCAAGTATGACAACAAAACTTTCATGTGACTACCATAGATGCAGGAAAGTTTGAAATTAAAACACTAAAATCTCTGTTCAAAATAACCTTTCATTAAGAGGGATGGTATAAACAACCTAAGTTGTTTATCCAATTAGCAGGGCTGCTAGAACCCAAGGTCTTCCTAGCTGAATTCGTCTCAATTGAGTGCAAACTGTTTTGAGTCCAGGAACTGTCTCAATCTGGAATTGCCCCATCCCTCAACCTCAGTATCACTTAATTCAATGTTCTGCACACACTGTCTCAATACAAAGCCTTATTACTAAATAATGAGACTATAATTAAAACGAAGTTCAGATCCTAGAAAAATTATTGGCTTGTAAAAGCATGAGTGTTGTCTGAGTTTAAAATAACCTCGGCATCTACAACAAAAATTGTCAAAAGTAAGATGCAGCCCAGCATGTGGTAGGCACTGAATTCAACCCCCAGCACTGAGAAAGGGGAGGAAGAGGAAAAGGGGAAAATGGACATAGGAAGAGGCTCAGAAAGGCGTCTCAGGGTGGGACAGGGATGGCTCTAACTTTACTAGAAATGGAGTACAAAAAACAAAACGAAGGAGTGACGAGTCTCCGTTTAGCTTAATGCTCCCAGAACGTGACAAGAAGCCAAACGCCCGTTTTCGAAAAACATTTAGTCAGTGATGGTGGTCTTCAGAACCTCAGTTTCTAAAGTAGAAAGAGATGTCACTAAGCAATGATCCCAGTTCACAAGAAGTCCACTGCGGGCAGACCTTCTAGTGTCCACAATTAAGTAACACAGGCCACAGATGACCAGAATATTCTCTCCAGAAGAGCACAACAAAGTGACATAAATCAGGACCCAACCTCCCTTCTCTGTCCTGGTCGGGAGGGTAAAGCCTAAGTGTGGTGAAATATGCGAGTTGTAAAGGAGTTTAGAGACTGCCCCAGCTTAGCGTGGTGACCTTCTCACCACTCTAGACAGTAAACCAACTGACAAAACGGCCCCTCCAATGAAGTCGCCGATGGGGAGCCGCTGTGGGACTCACCTGGGTTTCCAGGGCTGGGGTTCGAGCTCCGGCACTCCGCAGGGAGGTAGCGATCTGGCCGCACGCAGCCTCCGCGCTCTCACACACTGAAGAGTCTGGGCGCCAGCGGCGGCAGCTCCTCCCTCGATGGCTTTCCCAGCCCCAGCCTCCCCAGCCTGCAGCATTTGCCCCGCCCTCCTCCGCGGCCCCCACTTCCGGGTGATGCTGGAGCCCGGAAGCTGGGCCGCCTGGGGAAAACGGCCCAGGTCACGTGAAAGGGAGTGCGCTCCCTGAGCTCCGTGCGCCCCCTGCTGCCCGCATGCAGCCTCGGCCGAGATGGGTTAGGCGCTTAGAGTCCCCCTTGGCTTCCAACCCTGGTGCCTAATGCAAACTCAACAAAAAGGGGAAAACGTACTTGAACAGTAAGAGCTCGCCAAAAACCTTCTATAGTTCGTCCTTGTCCAGCATAAAATATCGTAAACCTGGCAAACTGTGTTTACTTACTAAACTAACTCCAGACGGGAAAAATCATAACCATGAACTTCCAATGACATCGTGGTTCACCGTGATGGCTCCTGCCTGCGCTTGAATGAGGCAAGAGGATGGCGAGTTGGATCCAGCCTGGGCTACATAAAACCCTGTCTCAAAAAAAAAAAAAAGTTTTCTCCAGGCTGTAGATAGCTCAATACTTAAGAGCACTGACTTCCAGAGAACTAATGGCAGCTCACAACCAGTTGTTACTCCAGTTTGAGCGAGTAACAACTCTGATGCCCTCTTCTGGCCTTCTAGGGCACTGCCTGCCTACATCTGGTGCACAGACATACAAGCAGGCAAAACACCCATATACACAGAAAAAATAAATCTACCCAAATGACAGATGACAGACTACGGCTATAAACTGTCCTCTAACCCACATATATGCTGTGGTACGTGCTTGCGCGCGCGCGCGCGCGCACGTACACACAGAGATTTTTCTTTAAAAAAAAAAATCACACGGGCCGGACGGTGGTAGTGCATGTCTTTAATCCCAGCACTTGGGAGGCAGAGGAAGTGAATCTCTGAGTTCAAGGCCAGCCTGGCCTACAGAGCGAGTTCCGGGACAGGCTCCAAAAGCTTGTCTCGAAAAAAAAAATTATACAATGGGGTTGGAGGTATAGCTCAGTGGCTGGCAATTCCTTGAGTTGAATCCCCTGCAGGTAAAAATGCTTACCACCAAACCTACTGACCTGAGCTCCATCCTTGGTGGAGAGAGAGAACTCCAAGTTGTCCTCTGGTCTTCATAATATCAACAAATTGAGTTATAAGTGCAATATGATTGGTGTTAAACTCAAAGAAATTCACAAAAATATCACTATTCACAGTTTATACCTTTGGCCACATGGTACACATTTGTCCCAACACAACTGTCGTTGAACTATTAAAAATAAAACTCACTCAATGGTAGGAATCAGGAAACCAGCTTTAGAGAAGCAGGATAGCAAGTCAGCTACCCCTCTAGTTAATCTAGATATTGGTTTTGTCACCCATCACCTCACTCTAAAATGTCATCTTTGCCTCCATCCTCTCTACTGCCCACGAATGCTCAAGCATATTAATATTTTTTCATGATTACTATATTGAACAATATTACTATATTGTCATAGGACGTCTTCAGTAGGTTTTAGGTTTGCTGTGAGTTCAGTAATTAAGTACCTCCAAATTGCTTCAAATGTGACATTAATATATTCTTAATGAAGTCACCAGGGTAAGGAGACAACATCTGGGGCTGGGATGGCCCTATGGTTAAGAGTACTTCCCACAACTGCCTGTAACTCCAGCTCCAGGGGATCCAACACCCTACTCCGGCATACAATGACACCTCCATGAAGTGGCACACATAAAGAGCACATCTTTGAACTTTAAAAAAGGCAACATCTGTATTCTCAAAATACCAGTGTTTTGTACTTGTTAAGCTTAATGAATTTAAATAACAAAAAAATACATGACAATTTCATTTCAGAGTAAAGTTAAAAACAGGACTTTATGATATTCAGCTTAATCTAAAAGTACTTCATAGTGCCTCAAAGGATTTTAAAGGATTAGCAATGCTTGTGAGGTAAATTGTCTCAATTCTTCAGCCATAGAAATACATAACAAACAGGGCGTTGGTGGCGCACGCCTTTAATCCCAGAAGGCATGCAGATCTGTGAGTTCGAGACCAGCCTGGGCTACAGAGTGAGTTCCAGGACAGGTTCCAAAGCTACACAGAGAAACCCTGTCTCAAAAAACCAAAAAAAGAGAAATACATAACAGAGAAGTTAATTTAGTGACCTCCCAACTCTAGGTAATAATAAAATTCCAAGGAAGGTGTTAAGAGGTACAACTGACGACATTTTCATGAAAGGGTTGAACCTACCTGGCTGAGTGTAACAGGAAAGCATGCAGGTTAGAATATTGTGGGGGCAAGAATTAACTACTGCTTCATTTCTACTAGTGGTTATGGTAGTGTTAAAATCATCCACCAAAGGAGGGCAAGGTGGGCCAGTAGGTGGCGCACTTGCTGCCAAATCTGGCGACCTGAGTTTATTCCCCAGGACCTACAGTTAAATGAGAACCTACTCCCAAAAGTTGTCCTCTGACCCTCACATGTGCACTGTGGGGAATGTGGGCACAAACACAAACACAAAAATTAAATAAATGTAAAATGTTACATGCAGCTGACAACTATCATTTACTCAACAAAAGAGAAGAAATCATAGAGAACATTACCTCAACATAAATGAGTGCTAGCTCTGAGGTTAAAAGGTGTAGGATCTAACATGTTAAAACATCTTCCCCCCTCCACAACCCCCTGGAGCTGAGGACCGAACCCAGGGCCTTGGCTTGCTAGGCAAGCGCTCTACCAGAGCTAAATCCCCAACCCCCTAAAACATCTTTTAAAAGTTTGTTTAACCACATTCAGATTAATTTGTATTTGAATGGCTTAATACCAGTTTGAACATTTCTACAGATTTCATAAAAATGTTCCAGTTTTTTGGTCTTGGGGGGCAGGGTCTCAACTATGTACGGCCTGACTAGCCTGGAACTTGCACTGATCCTCCTGCCTCCCTACCTCTTAAATGCTGGGGTTGAAGGTGTATGGCACCACATCCAGCTTAAGTTTTATCAAATAGTACTAATATAGTTACAAATTTTACAAGTACAAATCTTACAATCTTTCAGTAAGCAGAATGTGAAATTCCGAGCAGATAAATTTAGAGATTGCTAAAGGCAACTTTTTTTTTTCAAGACAGGGTTTCTCTGTGTAGCTTCACGCCTTTCCTGGAACTCACTCTGCAGCCCAGGCTGGCCTTGAACTCACAGAGATCCACCTGCCTCTGTCTCCCAGTGCTGAGATTAAAGGTGTGTGCCACCACTGCCCGCTTAAAGGCAACTTCTATAACTCAGTTTTGTATCTGGGTTCTCTAAATCTAACTCATACAAATAATGCTACTTGACAAGAACTCATGTTCTGCTTACTAGAACATTATAAATGTAACTGTAGACTATAGCTCTAACCAAAAGAATGGAGCACCCGATTCAATTAACATTTCACTTAGTTGACATCTTACACAGCAAGTTCAGTGCCATATACTAAACTCAGGACAATCCCCAAACCTAAATGTTGTATAATATTTCTAGAATTACAGAAAGCCAACAGGAGAGGCCAATGAGTTAAGTATCAAAATGTTATCACTTTAAATTAAATTTAAAATCCATGATTAACAGATACTCTTATTGTTATGGCAAAAATAACTAGGAAGCATGTGACAGATCCTACCTAAGGATTAAGCTAAAAATCCACCATCTAATTAAGGCAAATGTGTTATAGGGGCTGAGGAGCTAGTCTTTAGCAAACCTAGCTCCCATTTACAGGATCATTATTCGCTTGGGTTTGGTGACAGTATAAATTCTCTAAGCAGGAGAGGAAGGGAGTTAATGCCAACTCCAAATATCACCATGAGGTAGAAGGTACTAGGCATAACCTATCCGGACCAAACTCTTGACTGAGCTCTGTGGTTATTTATTCACGAGATGTGATTTCAGCTTACTATAAAGTCGTCTTCCACATCATAGATTGCCCTCATACCACTTCAAAGAAAAAAAGCCATTTTTAAGAGACAGCACAGCTTTTTGACTCCAATACGATGCTTAAATAAATGAAAAGTCATCACCCTTGGCTTCATTTACAAAGGACGAAAACAACCTAAAATGAAGGTTTCAGAAGTACTTTATTTTTTCTTCAATATGCTATATTTTAGTGAACACATGATTCTTTGACTTGGAATCACTTCTAAGTTGATTTCGACACAATCACTTGATTATTGTAGCAGCTGGCATGACTACTGATCCCTCCATTCCTTTGGGGTGACTCTGCCAACAGGAGACAGGTTCCATTCTATGCCAATTTGTGTTGCTGTCTGTAAGAATTAAAAGACTGTCAGTTAACATATTTAAACCACAGTCCATTCTCAACTTGGAAACTAGTTCTTTAAAATTACAAGGAATTCTGCTTCTTAGGTTAACAGCAAACAGAATGCTACCAGGGATACAGTGCTTTTCATAGAGGTCAAAACCAATTGCTGTCCTAACTCTACAAAGCAGTTTGCTTAACTCAACGTTCAGACTTGAAGGAAATGTTCTAAATCTGCACTGTCCAATACAGGAGTCACTGGACCTATCTGGCTGTTAAATACTTGGAATGTGGCTAGAAGAATGAAGAAATGAATTTTAAATTGTTCTTAATTCAAAATTATATTTTACATTTTCTTCCCCTCCAAAATTTTGCCTGTCAAGCACAACTACCTAAGAAAACTCATTTCATTTTAATATCTGACTTCAAGGCTGAGGTATAGATCATTAAAGGTGCTTAGATACACAAGACCCTGGGTTTAATCCCCAGCACCAAAATTAATAGTATCTTTAACTTCAGGCAAGGATTGGACTGTCCCTTTTGTTTTACTGAGCTAGGGTTCCATGTAGTTCAGGGTGGCCTCAGACTTGCTATGTAGCTGAAGATGACCCCAAACTCTCGATCCCCCTGCACCTCTAGTGCTGGGATTCTAGATGTGTACTTCACTCAGCAATTCGTATCGCTTACACCCAAAACACATTGCTCAAGATTTCAAAATAACCACTTTTAACCAGAAAATACGTTGTTAAGCAACAGATGCAGAGCCCTGAAATATGGAAAACAAGTTACATTTCATCTATCAAGAAAATTATACTCAGGGTTTGGGTGGGGTTTTTGTTGTTGTTTTGTTTTTTTTGGGAGACAAAGTCAACTATATAGCCCAAGCTGGCCTCAAACTTGCTCTAGCTCTAGCTGCTTATTCTCCCAAGTGCTGGGATTGCAGGGAACTACAAGCACACTGGCTTGTGCACCAGTTCGGATTACAGAATCTTAGAAGGAAATCTGATCACTGAAGTATATCCGGGAAGGTGACTCAAAATATGAGAATCCAGAAAATATACATGTTTTAATCTTAACAAATTAAAGACACTATGCTAATGGTTTCTGGGTTTTGGTTTGGTTTGGTTTTTTAGTGCTGTGGATTGAACCCAGGGCCCAGTCAATGTCAAGTATGTGCTTTACAACCTATGACAGAAATCTTCGCCTAGCTAAGGGCTGTCATATGGAAATATGATGG